>NC_134711.1:254403346-254706376 GCF_049634645.1 Pelodiscus sinensis
GCACTAGAAAAATACATTTTTACAAGAAATTGGATTTTATATGTTTCTGTCTGTTGATCTTTATTGAAATACAATTCTTAATATGAATGTCAAAGAATGCATCCTTTCCAAAACTCACAAATTATCAACATGCTTCCAGAATATCTAATTGCAGTAGCTCTTTTAAAGAGAATTTAAAGCGGTTTTTTATTATTTATTTGTTTTAATTTCTGATGTTTGTTTCCCTATTCGTTTATGATAAGTTGCTGTACAGGTTTTTTATATAAGCTTGGGATCCCAGCACCCCAATAAAGCCAGTAAGTAATTTCACACACAGAAAATTGGTGATAATCAAGGAAGTTAACAAAGACCAACTGCCTTCAGGCATTTCAGTCAGTCTGTTCTATTTATAGTAACCTAAGAAGCATATGTATCACACTGTACTTTGAGGTAATATGAGTTGGTGAAATGGTTATTTTATCAGCACACATATTGCAGTTTGCTATCAGACAGCCTCCCACAGCCGGCAGGAAAGGAAGTGTCTGGAATCTGCTAAAGAGGGAACATCCACAGATGTTTGGATAAGAAACATTGGTCTTTTTGCTATTACTGCTGCAAAAATATATTAGCGATGTCCTGGGCTCAACTGTAAAGTGAATGCAGTGTGACTTTAGCTAGCTCTTTCCACTTTGTACTGCATGTTTGGCATGCTTACTCAGAAAACTAGCAATGCACTCCTGTAAACCTCTCTCAGCCATAAATCACCCTGGAAAATTCAACCAAGCAGTTGAATTTATAAGAATGATTTACTGCGTATTTACCTCTGCTAAAACATTCCACAATATTAATGGAGACTTTGAAGACAGTTCTTTTACCAGCAGTCACTGGAAGATAGGTATTGTAATATAAGGGTCTCCAAAAATTCAAAAATATTATAGAAAAAAATAAAAATTTCTGAAGTACAGAACTTCATGACATCCCTGTAGGGACGATTACGTTGAAGAGAAGACAAAATTCCCTTGCCAAGTTTAATAAGATTGTTATTAAACTTACACAAATTGCGTCTTTTTCTGACTTTTCTTTGTAGTGTTGACCTAGCCTGGGTTCCTCTGCAGTGTTTCAGTGCTTGGTAGAATATTCTCATCCAAAATATGATTAAAGATGTTGAATAAAATTAATCTTGACATCAATTTTTTTTTCTAGGAAGCCAAATAGCAGAATTATTTCCTACTTATATCATTTATGGTTCAAGTTCTCTTATCTACATTACTCTTGTATGCTAAATATAACTTGATTTAAATAGTTTGTAAGGACCAAGATACTAGCTACACACCTACACAGGGGAGTAAAGAGGCATAAGTAGCTTCCTTGGTTACTCTGACCCGACTATGAGCACTGAAGGCAGCACCACGGAAAATGTATGCTGGGGCACCTGGTGCCGGCCACTGTCAGCAGACAGGATACTGGGCTAGATGGACCTTGGTCTGACTCAGTACGGCCATTCTTATGTTCTTATGTATCATTACTGAGCGGCTTCTTCCCTTCCCCACACGGTAGGCAAGGAGTGGGAGGAACATTGGCGCTACGACACCAGTGTAGTTACCTAGTGTAGTTGAAACAGATGAGAAGGAAATGAGTAATGCCTGGACAGAGAGTTGGTGCAGCTTATTGCTCACACGGGCCTGGTCTACACGACAACAGAAAGGTTGGCTTAAGGTATGTAACTACAGCTATGTAAAATGCGTAGCTGGATTTGGCTTACCTTAAGCTGAGTTTTGGCGGCATCCACACTGCGGGAAGCCAGCAGGAGCAAAAAGGGGCCTCGCAAAAGGATGCTGGCAGGAGCTGCCCTCAGCATTCAAATTAAGGGTCTATATTAGACCAACTAAATCGAATACCAGAAGATTGACCTCTGGAGCGTCGATCTTCAGATAAGTATAGATATGGCCACGGAGTAAAAAGGAAGCAGGGACCAACCGGTGACCCTAGGAGCCATAATTCAGTCCTTGCTCTAGACCAGTGGTTTTCAACCTACTGACCATTATGGGTTGCATATGCAGTTCTCTCTGTTATGTGGGCAGCATCCACACAATATACATACTAAAACTGCTCAAGATAGTTAAGACCAAAGCAGACTGTGGAAAGCTTCAAAAAAGATCTCACCAAACTAAGTGATTGGGCAACAAAATGGCAAATCAAATTTAATGTTGATAAATTTAAAGTAATGCACACTGGAAAAAAAAATCCCGACATGATGGGGACTAATTTTGTTACAACTACTCAAAAGAAAGATCTTGGAGTTATTGTGGTTAGTTCTCTAAAAACATCCACCCAGTGTGCAACGGCAGTCAAAAAAGCAAATAGAATGTTAGGAATCATTAAAAAAGGATAGAGAATAAGTCTGAAAATATCTTATTGCCTCTATACAAAACCATGGTACACCCACACCTTACATACTGCTCACAGATGTGGTCGCCTCATCTCAAAAAAGATATATTGGCATTGGAAAAGGTTCAGAAAAGGGCAACAAAAATGATTAGGGGTTTGGAACGGGTCCCAGATGTAAGCAGGGGCTGAACTGCTGCTTGCTATCAGCCAGCTAAAAGGAGGGGTGGGTGTGCCCACTACAATTGTTTAGCTCTGCAAGGTAATTAACTGTTAACTGTTGACATGTAACTACTGCTCAGGAGAGAATCCAAGGTGTGGCTATGAAAATGCCATTCAGCCAGGGCTGATGGAGGGTCAGTGCTGGAATGGAATGTGGAGAATTGTATATAATTTGGGACTGTTGTGGGGGTAACTAATTATGCTACCCCTAAATGTGGGAACTGTAAAACATGCCACCAGTGCTTGCAGGAGAGACACCACCATCATGGTAAGAGGTCTCGGAAGAACAAGCCTCCCCCCTTCCAGAGTTGAGGAGACAGAGCTGGGGGAAAGAGTTAAAGGACTTGAGTCAGCCTGCTTCACACCTGCCAGGTGTGAGCTGTAAGACTGGCCCAACCTGCCCTTTTCCCCCCTTTGTTTTAAGGACAGACCTAAAGCAGACTCCCTGAGGAGTCTTTTTGTTTGCTAGTCCAGTGAAAGCTGGATTCATTTGGCAGCCCAGCTGGTGGCTAAAGAGTTGAAGTCACTGGGAGCTAAAATCACTGGTTTGGCTGAGAGCCAGACCTACTGCAGCCAGTGAAGTGGGGGCGACCAGCGGCGTGGCGTGGAGCGGCGGCAGGCGAGGAGCAGCCATCAGCGGCGTGGTGTGGAGCGGTGGCAGGCAAGGAGCGGCGACCAGCGCTGTGGCATGGAGCGGCGGCAGGCGAGAAGCGGTGACCAGTGGCGGCAGCAGACGAGGAGCGGCGAGAGGTGCCCAGTGGAGCGTCCAGAGGTGTGGGACGAGACAGCTGGTGAAGCATGGCGGAGTTTCATATAAGGTGCCCTCTATCTATCCCCCCACCCCCATTTCTACCCAGGTTGAGAGATGAAACCCTGCGGGTGAACTTTGGGACTTTGGGTGACACAGAGACTTTTGAGGACAGAGACTTTTGGGGAGTCGGACTCTGTGGACTTCAGGTGATTCTTGGCTGGGGTGGGGGCTTGGCTCATGTTTGGGTTATGAACTCTGTGGTGTTTTCCCCAAGCTAATGCCATATGAATTCTCTCTCTGTTTCATTAAATATTCTTTTCCTACACTCAGACTCAGTGCTTGCGAGTGGGGAAGCATTGCCTCTCCCAGGGGTGCGTGAATTTCCCAGATCTCTGGGTGGGGGCTCAAGCCGGTTCTTTGTGAAATTGACCCCAAGATATTGAACCCAGCCCTGGTTACTGCCAGGCCTACCCGGCAGAAGGGTTCCACATATAAAAAGAGATTAAAAATAATTGTACTTTTCAGCTTAGAAAAGAGAAGACTAAGGGGGGATATGATAGAGGTCTATAAAATCATGACTGATATGGAAAAAGTGAATAAGTTAAAGTTATTTACTTATTCCCACAATAAAAGAACTAGGGGCACCAAATGAAATTAATAGGCAAGCAGGTTTAAAACAAACAAAAGAAAGTTTTTCTTCACTCAGTGCATAGTCAACCTGTGGAACTCCTTGCCAGAGGATATGGTGAAGGCTGGAACTTTAACAGTGTTCAAAAAAGAGCTAGATAGATTCATGGAGGTTAAGTCTATAAATGGCTATTAACCAGGATGGGTAAAAATGGTGTCTCTAGCCTCTGTTTTTCTGGAGGTGGGTGGCAGTGGAGGGATCACATGAGGATTACCTGTTGAGATCCCTCCCTCTGGGGCATCTGGCATTGGCCACTGTCAGCAGACAGGACACTAGGCTGGATAGACCAGTGGTCTGAGCCAGTATTGCTGTTCTTATGTTCGTACTATATGTGTGGCCTCAGGATGTCACATGAACTGTAGCTGTGTGCTGACTGAGCAGCACGTTGACAACCGCTGTGCGAGGGGTACCCAAGGAAGTGCAACTACACCAGGGGTGGAAAACTTAACGGCTGGATGCAGTTCCCGGCTTGGCTGGATCCATCTTCCCAGGCTCAGGCCTTTCCCTCCTCCCACCAGCATTGGGGAGCCTGCGCTGGTGCTTCAGCCCCCATCACCTGGAGCACACAAAATCTACTAGCCTGGGCTCCTATGGGCTCTGGTGTGTGAGGAGAATGTGGGGAATGTCCTTCCCCTTCTCAGTCGACCTCTCACATGTGTGCGGCCCCCAATCCAAAAAAAGGTTCCCCACCCCTTGTAAAAGTCTTTTTATTGACCCTAGCCACTTTAGCTAGAATTTATTTATTCTACTCATTGTCTTCCTACCCTTATCTTTTCCCTACAAGCCTTAACTGACTGTATTTTTGTTTATTACTCTCAAACCTTTTGAAGTCACATTGGTCTGAACAGCTAAATTTCACAAGCAATTAAAAATTAGCCAAAAAACACAACCATACTAATTAAATAAAGTATGGAGTGAAAATCCATCAACTTCACAAAGAAACTCCCCTAGATCCATGTTTTGTTAGTCTATAAAGCACTACTAAACTATTTGTTGTTTTTTAAGTTTATCCCGTACAGACTAACTCAAATAAAAGCTAATCAAATAAAAATCAACAAGAGGCACTTTGAAGAGACCCCTCAACATTTCAGGGATATGCAGCAGTTTATAAGATTACTACCTACTGACTGTTAAAAATAAACTATGGAAGATTTGGGAGGAAAACAAAGTTACATGGATTGCAGCTTCATGATGTTAGACCCGGGGTGGACAAAAGACTCTCAGCGGGCCAGATGCAGCACACCCAGGGTTTTGATCTGGCCTGAAGGCAGTTTTAGGCCCTGCCCCCTAACTCACTGCCTCGGAGCAGGAGACTGGTACGAGCCTTTCAAACTGCTTCTATTTAAAGAACTCTCAACTTCCCTGCGCCTCGCCTAGCAGCTGCAGGGAAGGCACAACCCTTTTAAATAGAAACAGCTGAACGGGCTGGCATCTCTGTCTCCCTAGCAATGTGCTAGAGGCGCGGGAGCTGTGAGCCCTCTCAGCTGTTTCTATTTAAAGCTATCAGTTTTCATTTGTGTGGCCCTCAGTAGGCTTCGAGTTTGACATGCCTGACGGAGACCATCCTCTGGCTTTCAGTGTTAGTACATAAATGTCCAAAGAGAAACTAAGATTGGAGGTTAGAGTTTTGATTATTCTTTTCTTTATGTGGACTCTCAGTGAAATACACTAAATGAGGTAACATTTTATTGAGGGGGGAGAAAAGTCGTTATTCAGCATATAGTACTTCGATAGAATACACTCTATTCATAGGTAGGCAGTAAGTGGGCATTAGCCTGGTCCGTGCAGTTTCCCACAGCACCTATTGGTAGGGAATGGCAAATTGCAGCCAACAGGAACTGTGAGCAGCTGTACCTGTGGATGTATAGGTAAATAAAGCATTTGGTGGCCTACCAGAAGCTAACCTTGGTGAATCGCATCTAGCCTACAGGCTGCTTATTGCCCACCCTTACGAGAGAAAAATAAGTGATGTAGAATGACAGTTCAGAGTCCAAAGTCTAAAAGGATATAAAAAAACTATATAACCTAAATAATTATAACACGGTACCTTAATATCTTCTAATTACTTAACTAAAATCACCCATAGGAATGAAGAGACATCTGCCGTCCCACATACATCTTGTCAAAGGTAATATTCCCATTGTAGTCAAGACAAATCTCTGAAGTCAGAAAATGTAGCAAAAAGAGTAACATACCCTTTCTTCTCCCCTGCCTCCCCCAGCCAGGTTTCCTTAATTATCTCCTTGGGTTAGATTTCCATTACAGTGATCCAAGCAATTAGAAAGCTAATTCCCATTAGAGATAGTGATAACTGTATGTCTAAAATCCTTCACTTGGCACTGAAAATGTACTTTATCAAATACAGAAGAAAAATTAACCATAGCTTTGACTCATTTGCTACAAATCCAAAAGAGATTTTAAAAGAAAAATATTTATCAAACTGCATTTCCACATTTTAGGGAATGCTGAAAATTAACATAAAAATCAAGAAGCTACAGGCTTCTTTTTTAATATTAAATTAATTTATATATTAATCTTAGAAATCTTTGCTACCCAACCAACAAAGTATGTTTCCAGGTGTAATTATTTATCATTATATATCTTTTTAAACCTTTAACATTATAGAAAGAAAACATCCTTTTTGGTTACATTCTATGGTATTACGGAGTAAGGAACAGGCTATGCTATTTTATACTCAGTAAAGAAAAAGAATACTCTCACAATTTTGCTCTCAGCTAGAATTGATTGTTGCACCTCTGCATTTTAAATGTAGTAAGAGCCCAGCGTGTGTGGCTCTACAGCCAACACGAGCCAACACGGCTCATTCACATTTGGAGTCGACTCATTCACATTTGGAGCTGTAGCTGCAGTGGCTACCAGGAACCTCAAGCACTTTTATTCACCAGGCCTTGGGGCATTGGTTCCTTTTGCTCCCTTCTTTCCCTTCCCCCACTGGTGTCCCTGCGTCCTTCCCAAAATTTCAAGCCTCTGCTCCAAAGCATGGAGCCACTAACATTTTAGAAAGTAAAGATGTCAAGACATGCAACTTACATAAAAAACACATCATTCTCAGAAATCATTTTGACTGAAACTAAACAAACTCATCTTGGGACAGGATAACCAGCAGGGTAAATGGTCCTTGATACAGACAATGCTACCAGACCTGCCTATAGTACCATAATAAAAACTGATCAGAACAAGGACAAAGCAGAAATAAAAAATTCGTGAACATCAGCAGATCTGTACCAATAACAATTTCTAGTGCTGTAGTACCATTTATCTTACTGGAACACTTTATATTGTTGAGTAAATGCATGAATCTGAAGCCAAGATTTATGTAATTTCATAATTGTAATCCTTGGATCACATATTCAGTCATTCTAATGCAATATTAAATACAGGAACAAATACAAAACTGGCTAATATATAACATAAATCATATGCTAACAAAATATGTCAGCTCCCATGTTAATCAAATTACAAACAACTTGTTCCCATATTAATCCACTTCTCTGCTAAAAAAGACCCTATGCAATCTTTTCCCTCCACTAGTGTTTGTTTATACATTCAAAATAAAGATAACCTAAGCTAATAATTTCCCACTTCTGTTTCTCAAATCCTTTTAACCCAATACTCAGAAGAGACATACGCTCTAAAATAACATTTGAATCTGCTCCCATTATCCAATTCTTTAGAAACTACATTGACAACTCTTTTCTGCCTATGCACTCTCGCACACCAAAAATATCTAGACTCTTCAGATCTGTACGAGCCTCAGAATTCTGGGAGAATCACGGCCAATAGGAGATGTGAGTGGCTACATCTAGGATTGCCAGGTGTCCGGTTTTGAACTGGACAGTCCAGTATTTGAGCTTTCTCTTCGGGAAACAATTTGAGAAAATATAATTGAGAAAATATAAATGTCCGGTATTTTCTAAATAAGATGTAATGTAGATTGTGATGTAATGTAAAGTGTGTCCGGTATTTTTGTTGAAACCTTCTGGCAACCCTAGCTGTATCTGTGGACACAAAGCAAACAACCTGTCAGGCAGCAACTTATCCTGATGAGACACGTGGTCGTAGGTTACACACAACTGATTTAGTGATTAGAACACTCATCTGAGATGTGGAAGATATGGGTTGAATCAGAGATATCAAAGTGTAACCATGTTCATGGTTAACCAAAGAGCTTGGGCTCATCGGTTAACCTTCACAGTTACACCCAGGCTCCCGGTATTAGTGGGGAGCCAGCTTAAAAGCCAGTTCTTGGTGCATGCCTGCTCCTCTGTGTGTAACCAAGTAACCACTGAAATTTTCAATGGTTACACATTTACATGATTAAATGCATTTTAACATCCATAGTTGAAATCCCTACTCCAAATCAGATAGAAAATGGATTTGATCTCCTTTTCCCATGGTTTGCACTCTGACTTTCAGGCAATTCTAAGATAGGTCTCTCACAGACACCAGAAATCCCCATCTTCAGAACTCTTTCTAAACAAAAATTTAATCAAAAACGTACCTTTCTTGCCAAAAAGTTTGTTTTTGCTGAGATGGTATTTTCTGACAAACAATCCATTTCATCAGAGAATTCCTAACCAACTCTACTAGCAATTCTCATGGTTACTTGTCTCAATGATTTTTTTCCTCTCTCCTGTGTGTTAGACAAATGCTTACTCAAGAAAATCCATGATCAGCACAAAATCTCAAGAACAAAAGAACCAAAAAATAGCCTGACACCATTCAAAAGATGCAAACAAACCCTTGGGATTCCACAATATTACCAGTATGCCTTCTCCGGTCTACATTAAGGATGACAGGTGTAAGCCAAGATTCAACAGAAAGGATCAGAGAAAATCCTATTGTAAAGGCACACAAAACATCAAGAGACATTTCTATTGCAACAATCACTCTTTCATATATTTAAAAGTATTTCAAAAGAAATAGATGTCTGAATAGTTGAAATAAGAAATCCTTTCATATTTTTTGCAACCTACTTTACGATTGTTAATAAATAATACCTACCTGTGTGTATTTGAGAATAATGAAAATAAAAAGTAATATCAGAAGTAATGTGGTCTGATGGCACCAGAATGGAAGTCAGAAAAGCTGAGTTCTGTTCTTTGTTCTGCCATGGACTGCCTGCCTGACCTTAGGAAAGTTACTTCACCTCTTTCTGTTTTCCTTCACACTTTTTGCCTTCTTTATATAGACTATAAAGACTTGGCAAGGACTATATCTCAGAATGAATTTGCACAGTGCCAAGTGTGAAATCCTGGCCCTGTTGAAGTCACTAGGAATTTTGTCACTGATTTCAATATGGCCAGGATTTCACTTCCAATCTCAGTTGGGGGCCCTAGATGGTATCATAATACAAATAATAATACCTGTGGTAATTAAATATAGTTTGCTACACTTTTTTTAGCAAACCTAAAAGGAAACCATTTACCCTGTATCTGAAGAATACTATAATCTATACTTCAGATACAGTAAATTAAAATTCTAGCATGTTCTAGACTAAGGATATCAAAATGTGTTTAAAAATGTAATTATGTAGCCGCTAAAATATTTATAGTGGTTACACGGTTATATGCATTGCAGAGTCTGCAGTATAAAGTGTCCACAGCGGGGAGGGACGGGGGAGGTAGAGGTGCAGCAGGGAAACAGCACAAGTGGGGACTGAAACAGTCCCCACTCGTGCTGGTCTGACTGCTGTGCCTCTCCCTTTGGTCTGACTGCTGTGCCTCTCCCTTTGAAATGACTGCTGTGCTTCTCCCTTTGAAATGTAGCAAGATCCCCAAAGGACTCTTGCTACATTTCAAAAGGAGAGGCAGTGTAGGGAATCCAGGATGAGCGGGGACTCAAGCAGTCCCTGCTTGTCGAGGATTCCGCCTCCCCCTTTGAAATGTAGCAAGAGCCCCACAGAGAGAGGCTCCATTTCTAAAGGAGAGGCAGAATCCCACTTGAGTCCCCACACACCCAGCATTCCTCTCCCTGCAGGATTCTTGCTACATTTCAAAGGGAGAGGCACAGCAGTCAGACCAGTGCAAGTGGGAACTGTTTCAGTCCCCACTTGCACTGTTTCCCTAGTGCGCCTCTACCTCCCTTGCCTCCCCCCCAACCATGGAGACAGTGCTGGGGAGAACCAGCTTTTAAGTCGGCTCCCTCCAGCACAGTGTCCTGCTCCCTTTCTCCGATAGAGGCAGCAAGGCGGGCGGGAGAGACTAGTCCATCCACTACTCTACTACCTGATAACCATATGCATATCAAGTATTCGAATACTCAACTAGTCGCTTACATCCCAATTAGTCCCAATCCTACACAGTCACCTTTACATATTCCTTTATTAGCGGGAGTTACCCAGCGTTGCTCGGGGAAGTGGAAGAACAAAAGTTAGAATGTCCATTATCGTTTTTTGAATGGTAGAAAAGTTGCACTGAGGGATTAAAATATATATTAAAAAAGTATATATAAAAAAGTATAAAACACCCACATTTTACATTTTATCATCAAAAACTTTATTGTAAACTATATTTTTTGTTTCATTATTCTTAACAAATTTGTACACATTTTTTCCACTTCCAACTCTTGAACACGCAACATAGAGTTGTCCATGTGAAAAGCAAGATGTCTCCAAATCATTTCCAACTACTTTAAGTGACTGTCCTCGCGCTTTGTCAGTATACATTGGTGAAATGTAAGTTGACAGTTGATATAACTGAGGTGAGGAGCCTGAAGGGAGGGAGGGGGAAGGGAGCCACACGCCTGCCGCCAGCACTTGAATCCGCCCTCCACTTCCTTGTCCCTCCGCCAGCTTTAGCGAGTGACTGGCCCTGCCACTTCCCCCAGGAAGCCACTTCTCCCTGCACTGGCAAGCTCCATGCAGCCCCGGGGAGAGGTGTCGGTCTCTCATCTCTTCCCTCCCACAGTACCTTAAAACCTTCTCCTAGATGAAAGGTTATCCCATGCAAAGTTTGGTTGCGGTAGCTCTTATAGTGTCCAAGTTATTAGCGCACACACATACAAACATTCTACTTTATATATTAGATGTATTGTATTACAAATGATGATGAGCACCACATCATCATTTCATTCAGTTGCAGGTGCAGATTATAATGGAGTAGGAAACTGGGAAAGGAATATAATTATCTGTAAGAAAGAAGAGCTTAGTAATTATATAAATATCTTAGAAGGTTTGTAAATATCCATTGATAAAGGAGCAAGCAGGGACTGAACACTGGATCTCTCTCATTACAGCTGCCTAAGAAGTAAAGTTTGGAATGTGTTTAAGAATCTGTAGGTAAAGTGTCATGGAAATACTCAGGATAAAATGTTTACATAAATACAAGTATCAGAATTGCTTTAATTTTAGTAACTTCTTTGTCAGCTTTTTGAGGCAGGGACCATCTTTTTGTTCCGTGTTTGTATAACACCTAGTACAATGGGGTGCTGATCCATAATTGGGGCTCCTAGGTGTTATGATGTGTGTGCGTGCGTGCATGCATGTACACACCATATAAATACAATTAACCACACAAATTCTTCTTCCATAGGAGACCTTTTAAAAACAGATGGTTTAGAAACAGAGTGAAGCCACCATCCACATCAGTGATGGGAAACCTGTGGCCCAAGGACCAAATGCAGCCCATCGGGGTTCTATATTTGGCCTGTGAGATATTTTGTTTACCATTACTCACGCAGGGTTGCCGGATTCTGCTGGTTTCTGTTCATTTTATTTTTAAAATGACACACACATAAAGCAAAGGCACACAAAGTGAGGCGCATCCTAATTGCATGTAACATTGACTGTGGGAGCTGTGGGAGCACCCTCTTTATCCAATCAAAGTGCTGCTATGGTTCAATGGACACATCCTGCAAATTCTAGGTACACAACCACTGTTAGCAAAATTATCCTGTCCCGGGAGACTGTCTTAGCGATTAAAATAATCGCGGCTTCATTTAAATTTAAATGGCTGCCCCGATCTGCCGATCAGCTGCCTCAGGCTTACCTGTGCCGATGAAGAAAGGCTTCTTTGTCGGCGCGTTGCGTCCAGACTGCCCCGATCTGCCGACAAACAGCTGATCGGCAGATCGGGGCAGCCATTTAAATTTAAATGAAGCCGCGATTATTTTAATCGCGGCTTCATTTCCCTCTTCCGATCTGGCTAATCTACATGCCTCCGTCGAAGGAGGCATGTAGTCTAGACACACCCTTAGTTACAACAATCTTGCAGACCACCAAGATAGAGGGCCACTCATACAGCCCATTTACTAGCATAGGTTAGTTACCCATCTCTGATTTACACTATAAATACTGTTAAATGATGTTATAACTGAGGAATCTGCTATGGTTTTACAGCACAGACAATGATATTGGGAGGAAGCATCTTTAGGCTACACTAATATTATAGGGCAGGGAATAGGGAGAAGTGGATCTAGGCTCAAAGGCCAGGAAAGTAGATCTGAAACTGGCCTAGCTGTGATTAAACAAAAGTACAAATTCTGAATGTTCTTTGAAAACCAAGCCTTGTATACATGGCTTATACATTAATCAGTCTAGAAGCCAGCCCTCATCAATATTCAGTCTAGGATGCACTGTTGCTGGTAATTCCCACTGTATAGCAGAGGAAAAATGTGAGTACAACATGGATTTAGAAATTGACAAGTAGCTATGCACATTTTTAAAGAACAGAAGCATTTGCAAGTAAATGCTACTTAATATTTGGTCTGAATTATATTTCTATAGAACTCTAAAAGGTAATTAAACATGGGTTAAAATTACCTGGCCAGATTCTGCTCTCATTTACACTAAAGAAAATCTGAAGTAACTCCACATGTTCTAATGGTATTCAGTTTTATACCAGTTTCACAGAAAGAATATGGTCTGCATTTCTTTGTGAGGGAAAGCTGAATATACTTTTAGGTACACGAAATAACTAATTCTGATCTTTGTTTTGTGACACCATGTTGTAGAACTAAAGGTAATTTTCTATTACACTAAATTGTTTACAAAGAATATAAAATATTTTGCAGGATTTGACTACAGAGATTTTTCCATCTGTCCAGTAATAAAAAGGATAGTTGGTAGTCATCAAACACTAGAACTCTCTCTTTTGCCAACATTACAAAAATACATAAAGTCTTAAATTTTCTTTACCACATTTTCATTTCCTATTAGAGTAAACTGGGCATTATTTTAGAACAGGATGACTGTTTAAAATATAAAAATAATGAACTGAATAAACAAAAGCCACTTATAAAATAAAGATGAAAAATACAGGAAATATGTTCACAGTCAATTAGACATACGGTGGGAGTGGATGGAATAAAGAATTATATATTCATCTTCTTAACATAAAAGAGATAAAGCAAAATATATGTAAATGAGAATCTATTTATACCAATTCAGATAAATAGCCATGCAAACAAACATCCAAAAAGTCATCCAGAATAATGTGACAAACACAAAAGCAAAAATATACAAAAAGGAAGTCTCAAAGTTTATCCTTAATGTGTAATGTTTTACCTGGGCATTGCAGTATATGTGTTATATTAGCACATTCAACACTTTGAAACCCCATATTGAATATGAATAACATCATAATTTAAGTGAGGACGGTCAGCTTTAGCTTTCAATTTAAAAAAAAGTTGTATATGAAGTCCAAGTTTTTCTTTCTAACTTTAAATATTGATGTTATCAGTTTATCCTAAATACCAGAGGGTATGTCTACACTGCAGCGCTAATTCGAACTAACTTAGTTCGAATTAGTTAATTTGAACTAAGCTAATTCGAACTAACGCATCCAGACTAAAAAACTAGTTCGAATTAGCGTTTTGCTAATTCGAACTAGCATGTCCACATTAAGTGGACCCTAAACCGGGGTTAAGGATGGCCGGAAGCAGTGCCGGCTGGGCATCAGATGAGGACTTAGAGCGTGGAGCTGCTGTCTCAGGCTAGCCGAGGGCTGTGCTTAAAGGGACCCGATCCCCACTCCGGACAGACAGTTCTCAGGGGTGCCCCGCTTGCAAAGCAGTCCAGACTTGGATTGCCCGGAGTACCCACACTGGGCACATCACACCACTCGGCCATCAGACCAGCTGCACTTGCCGCAGGCTGCCATCCGGAGGAGGGGATCAATCAAGGGGCTTCAGGAGAGTTTCCACCCCCGAGGAGCCAGCAGAGCCAGCCCAGTCCTCCCCATCGGGGGCTCATACCCCATTCCTCCCTCACCTCCTTCCACTTACCCCTCCCTAGACCCCCTTCCTGTTGTACAAAATAAAGGACAATTGTGTTCAAAAATAGAATCTCTCTTTATTGAACAAAACTGGGGGAGACTGGGAAAAGGAGGTGGGAGAGGGGAAGAGAGAGGGTGGGAGAGGGGAGGGCAACTACAATGATGAGGGGTTGGGAACAGGTCCCATATGAAGAGAGGCTAAAGAGACTGGGACTTTTCAGCTTAGAAAAGAGGAGACAGAGGGGGGACAGGATAGAGGTTTCTAAAAGCATGAGTGGGGTGGAGAGGGTGCATACAGAAAAGTTCTTCGTTAGTTCCCATAATAGAAGGACCAGAGGACACCAAAGAAAGGAATGGATAGCAGGCTTCAAACTAACAACAGAAAGTTCTTCTTCACAAAGCAAATAGTCAACCTGTGGAACTCCTTGCTGCAGGAGGCTGTGAAGGCTACAACTAGAACAGAGTTTAAAGAGAAGTGAGATCAATTCATGGAGGTTGGGTCCATGGAGTAGTATTAGCCAGGGGGTAGGAGTGGTGTCCCTGCCCAAGATTTGTGGAAGGCTGGAGAGGGATGGCACGAGACAAATGGCTTGGTCACTGTCTTTGGTCCATCCCCTCTGGGGTCCCTAGGGTTGGCCGCTGTCGGCAGACAGGCTACTGGGCTAGATGGACCTTTGGTCTGACCCAGTACGGCCATTGTAAGCTCCGGGCTCAGGGTCGGGGGTCTCAGTGGACCACCTTGATTTTCATGCACACCTGCTCCTGGGTGGCCAGGCTGGCAGCTCTCCTGCCCTAGACGGCCACTTTCCTGTGCCTAGTGCGGAGGTCGTGGACAAGGTCCACGCTGTCCGCACTAGACCAGGCGGGTGCCCGCCTCTTGCGGTCCTGGGCAAGCTCCCGGGAGCCGCCAGCCTGGTCCCGGGAAGAGGGGGAGGGCTGGGGGGGCATCGGGTGGCTGGCTCGAGCCGTACCAGGTGCAGGGTCTGCTAGCTGGGTGCTGGCAGGCTTGCACCTGGCACGGGCACCGTAGCCAGACCGTGCCCCTTTAAGGGGGCCGGGGCCGGGAGGGAGGCAATAGAGTTTCCCTAGTGTTGGCCAGAGTGGCCACCAGGGAAAGCTGGGGAGGGCTAGCTTCCCACTAGTTCGAATTAAGGGGCTACACACCCCTTAATTCGAACTAGTAAGTTCGAACTAGGCTTAGTCCTCATACAATGAGGTTTACCTAGTTCGAGCTAAGCGCTCCGCTAGTTCAAATTAAGTTCGAACTAGCGGAGCGCTAGTGTAGCACCTATCAAAGTTAATTCGAACTAACGTCCGTTAGTTTGAATTAACTTTGTAGTGTAGACATACCCAGATTCTTTACAATATCCCGGAATTAGCCTATGCTGAAAAGGAAAAGGATTGGGTAAGAAACCTTAGGATTGTCTACTGTTATCACACTTCACATCTCCAAAAGAACTGTATGCATTAAGTCCCTAAACTTCTGAGGGTTGTGTCTCCCCAACCCATGTCTGGATCCTCTCGCCCTTGCCCCATCCTCCTGGAGTCAGGGCCAGGAACAGGGACAGAGCTCATGGAAGGAAGTGGGGATACAGCCAGGGATCAGGGGTCCAAGGCTGGGACTCCAGCGGTGGGAGGGGAAAGAGTCTGGGTTTGGAAGTAGGGCCATGGCCTGAGGTTGGTGGCTGGGATGGGGGGAGAAATGGAGTCACATTGAATCTGGGTGCTGGGACAAGTGGAGGGATTGGAGCTACTCATGTTACTTCAGGTGAGACCCAAGCAGAGAGGGGATGAGGTTGAAGGAGGAAAAAGAAGGAAAAAAAGGGGGAAAGAAGTGCTCATGTTAAATGAAGCTAAATGAAGCTGATAATACTTAGTACCCACTTTAAGTACCCTTTGTTTGGGCACGCATTAATAGATCTAAAAGTCACCAAAGTATTTCAAACCAATTTCAAAGGCCAACTCCATGGGGAAACTACAGAACTTAATTTCATTTACAAGTTTATTCCTACAACAGAAGTCTAAACAAAGACATTGGCTGGATGGTCCGCTACATTCCACATCTTAATGATATACAAAACCAAACAAGGGGTATTTAAAGTGGGTACTAAGTATTCTTATCAGCTTCAGTTAGCATGGGCATTCTAATTGACAATTTCTCCCTCCCCCTTTTTTTCCTCCTCTTCACTCCCCCCCCCCAACTTCTCTCTGTGCTATTTATTTAAAAACTAGACCCCTTAAATTCCATTCACATGAAGAAGTGGGTTCTGCCCACGAAAGCTCATGATACCATCTACATTTTTGGTGAATCTCTAAGGTGCTGCAAGACTATTTGTTGTTTTTTAAGTTTTCCAGTTACAGACTAACACGGCTACCCCTCTGAAACTCTTAAAATAGAGACACTTAATTTGTTTTGCATTTGTTCAGCTTTGACAACATGCTCAAGTACATACAAGATACAAACATTAAATTAATCAACTGCTCTAAAGAGTTTAAATCCCTGATCCCGCAAAAAAAAAACGCAGTCCCTTTCACCTGTGTGAATTCTTACTAAAACTGAATAGGAGGATCTGCCTGCATGGTTCTTTTTGTTGGGTGGTCCCAAAACAGACACAAAGCAGAAGAGATCCACGGAGAGATCCAAACTAGCAACAAGACAACAGAGCTTCTCATCAGATTGTTATTCTTTATTGCAATATAGAATCATCTTCAAAAGGAAGGCGAGGAAGCAAAAAAAAACTGAACAAGCACTGTCAACTACTGGCAGCAAACCAAGCCTATGTCCCTTTACCCCTTCAACTGACAAATCCAATTTACTATTCCTCCTCTGGCCAAGATAACTAACTGCCACATCAGATGAAAATCTTAATGAAATACCTTTCCTGGATATTATTACATAGCTATTTGAATAAGATATGCAAAGATAGAATTTGGCCTATATACATCTGTGGCTCCTTCTACCTAAGTTTGATTTTGGTACACCTACACATATCAATGGGCAGAATTTAACCACGATTTACAGAAACACCTGATCTACACTATATGAGAAGGTCCAAGTAAGATACACAACTGCAGCTACGTAAAGTATATAACTGGAGTTGATGTATCTTAAATCCCCATCTACATTGTGGGAGGTCTTACTTCCCTTACTCCTCACAAGGAGTAAGAATACTGGCGCCTACTGGGCTGCCCTTTGAGTTCGATCTAGCAAATCTATTCTATGCTCAGTAAATCAAACCCTGGAAGAGCAACTACAGCAGTGTTGATCTTCTGTGTTGCGTAGACATGCCCACAGACACTGGGCCAACAATGATGTGTTTGTGCCCCTCTCTTGGAAACGAGCCATATGGTACCATATCCCATTTATACATCTATCTGTCTCCAGTATTTTGAACAGATTGTTTGTTAACTGCTGGAACACTGATAAGAAAAGAAGCTGGGAAGTATTAGGTGTGTTGAAAATCCAGATTCTTCAGTGGGTTTTGTATAAATTCAGTAGCCACAAACTAAAACTATTGCACCCTTTTTCTTTTCCGTACCAGAGTCTCGTTTTGAAAGTTAACTGTCATTTTTTATAAGGAGGCTATTGGAGCATGTCACCTTTCAGAGACTCCGTAAATATGGATCAGTATTGGGATAAAAGTTCCTATTAAACATTTATGAGGTGAGAGTCAGCTTAGTCAGTGGGTCCATAGTAAATGTCACATAAGTACAAAATTAAAAAAAAAATCTTTCAAGAACTATACATTTTTTCTCTCTAGAAAGTAATAAGCTATAGCTACAGTCCAATCTTAAAAATGGTATAAGAACAGTAATATGACACAATGTCAAGGAACTTTTTGCTGTCATTGCTGGAGTTAGTCAAGCTGCACTCAGCCATAATAATGCCAATTCTCAAGATCTTATTATTTTTGCAATATTTTGTGTTCCACTTAAAGTCCCAGCTCATGGAATCAAATGACAGCAAGAGACTCTCAGCTTGCATTAAAAATTAAATACATTTCCAGTCAAATTGGTTGCTGACAAAAGCTTGAAAACATTAACTAAATGTACCTTTAGGGTATGTCTACACAGCAAAGTTATTTCGGAGTACCAGAGGTATTCCGAATTAGCTACCCTGCATCTTTTCAACGCATCTGCCATTTTGAAATATAGCAGATGCACTATTTAATACATTTACAATTTATTTCCCTGTAAAATTCATTGCACAAGGAGTAAGGGATGGCTCAATATAACGCTGTATTTCGAAATTTGGCGCTGTGTAGACAGTGCCAAATGATGAAATAAACTGTTTTGAAATAGACTTGAAATAAGCTATGCAATCTGCATAGTAAAAATTGCATGTCTCATTTTGAGTTTCAGGTGCTGTGTAGACGCATCCTTAAGGGCTCTGAAGCAGAAGACAAAAAGAAGGCAGTATACATTAATTTCATTATTTTTGAGTGCTTTGCAGTAGCAGTAATGATGACACTTCAGATGATTTAATAAACCTGTAACTTTTGCAAGGAGAGGGGAATGGGCAAGATACCCAGTCCAAACAATGCTCTCACTTTAAATTTACAGGATACAGGCAGTCCCTGGGTTACGTACAAGATAGGGACTGTAGGTTTGTTCTTAAGTTGAATTTGTATGTAAGTCGGAACTGGTACATATTGTAGGGGAAGCTCTAGCCAAACATTTCTCCAGAGCTCAGTTTTATTCTCCCACACCTCACTTCCCTCAGTCCTCTATTCTCAAGCTGAGGTGTCTGCTGAGAAAAGCCGCTCCGCGTCTCCCTGGTCTGCTGTGGGGGGCGCTAGCTTCGTGTCTCCTTGGTCTGCTGGGGGGAAGCAGCTAGTGCGGGGTTGCCTCACCCCGTTTGTAAGTAGGGATCCGATGTAAGTCGGATCCATGTAACCTGGGGACTGCCTGTATCTGCAAGATGCATGTGCCATTTATAGAACTTTCTGGATTGGTAAAGCTGACTCATACCATTAGAACTGATTTTTAAAGTAAACTGAACACAATTTCTAGACCTAATCAATTTACATATCTGAAACTATAAAAGAGGGCTTGACTGACTATCCTAAGCCTTAACATTCTAACCTCTTATCGTCTACAGTTCAAAAGGTAGTGAGTGATATTATTTTAAAATACATTTTCTGATAGCTGCAATCACTGAAGGACTAAATAAAACCAATCAAAAAGCTCTTGTGTATCACACCAAATATTGTATATGAAATGAAACTGCCTCTGAATTGAGGAAAAGCAGAATATTGATTAACATCCCCTAAAATGTCACTGATGAGTTCCTGACATAGCAATAAAGGCGCTGTCTAGCTTTTGTGAGATAACACCTGTCCATCAAGTGTCTAACATATTGTTTGCTACTACTCAAAAATAAAGATAAAAGGATAAAGGAATTTGACAGTGAAGAAATATCATTAAAATTAATAGAAGGAGGGAAAGAGTGCCAAAGTCACATAAAAGCACATCAAGAAGTTAAGGAACCTGAAGGCATGTTATCTACATTTAATTTTATTGCCAATGGGTAAGCATTACAATAATTTGGCTACTAATAAAAAATGCACAATTACCTAGTTGTTCAAATGAGCGTATAAAGTTTTATCCCTCGTGTTATCAAGATTTCAGATTCAGATTTCAGATTCTGCTGAGTCTTTATTTCATTTTGTCATTTCTAACTGTCATCAACCCCTCTTAAAACCATTTGAAAGTAATAACTCCTGTCAGTTAATGCTTCACTGTAGGATAATAGAACTCAGAAATGAGACTTGTGTGCCAAACCAGGAGAAGAGTACATTACACCAACGTCAAATAGCTGTCTATGGAGCCAGAATCAAAAGTGTCTTAACAAAGATTTTAACCAATCCAGCACAGCTGCTGCCTGCAAACAACAAATACAGCCGTAGAGAAGTAGAGGGGGAAAAAACACATGAATAAGTACAGGAGTGGGAACATTTCCACTTTCAACCCAGATTGGTTGAAAATATAATTAAGTCCTACATTCCATTGTGTGTTGTCTTCAGCCACTTTTTACTAAAAAAAATGGTTTTTTTTAACCCAGTATAGTGTGGAGAAACTTGACAAATCTGGTTAAGCACTAAGCATAGTCTATGGATGTTTTGTTCCAGTGGAAACTGACAGAGCTAGTGGCTGTCTTGAAAAAATATCAATGGGTGTGTGTGTATATGAGAAAAACAGTGACACAAAATGGTTATATACACATTCACACACATATGGGTTTATTTCCCATTTTTAGCATTTTTAAAGATGCAGTTTACTAAATCTGTATTTATTATAATGTTTTTCCAAAAGGGAAATAGTGAAAAATAAATGGCATGAAAAGGGTGTTACAATGCCTGAAACTATAGTCCCTTAAGATAAAGGTCTTCATACAGGTTCCAGGGCACAACCAATACAGAAAGTCACTTGCATCACATGAAGTAGAAAGGTGCTTTATGAGCCAGAGGCAAACATAGCTACTTCCTAATACAACACAAACACAAACACAAACACAAACAAACAAAAAAAATCTTTCCCATGATCTTTATGTGAATGTATGTGTCAGCTCTTAGATGGCTAACTACAAAAGCAGAACAGGCCAACTAATACAAAAATACATTCAGAAACACCAGGTCTCTCTCATCCATGCTTGAACAAAGGCTGTTTCCCTCTTTTGCATGCAGCTCCAGCTGAAACTGCCTTTGCTGGATACTCATCGAATTGCTACGTTTGGGTCCAAATACGCTTGATCCTCGACCTCAGGAGACTGTGGTGCTGTTTTTCCCCTGTCCCTCTCTGGCACATTTTCTGGGCACAGGCACTGCTTCCTGGAAATGGGATGTCAGAACCCAGTTTGTAAGTCATGAGGACCAGTGCTGACTCCCCAAAGTACCACAGTAGCTTCAGCACACTTTTCCTGAGCTCCAACTTTGTGGACACTCTGGGTTTACAATTTACCCATCCAAGGAAATATGACAGCAAAGCAAACAGGCATGCACTCTTTGAAATGCTTTCTAAGTACAATTACTCTTTCCTCAGTACAAGAAATGAACAAATCTAGAGAAAATAACATTACACCTTCAGGCACTTCTCTACCTGAGTTTCCCCACCATTCTTGAGCATCTTTAGACTTATGTTAGAAGCCTCTAAGGAAACCAGGATCCCTACTCCAGTATGCAGCTCCTCCTCCAAACCATGGAGTCTCTCCCCTTTCTGTACATTGGCTTTCTTCTTTTTCAGGGGGACCATCAGTTAAACATAATCATCTCTCCCTTACAAAAGCATGCCCCTTTTCTCCTCTCTCTAGTTCAAAGCATCTTCTTCCCTTCTTCCCTGCTCTGTGAATCTCTCAGGTTTGTACATCCTACCACCACCCCCTTGGATCCTTTGTTCTTCTGTGGGAAATTTTTCACTATCTAGAACACCAGCATCCTTCAGAGATTTGAAGAAAACGGGTTCCTCCTAGGAGGCAGTTACTATTTTGTTCTCCCCAAATAAGACCTATTCAGGTGCTGATAGTCTTTAATAATCAGCCTATGTATGGATACAGCTCAGAACCGCATGTTGAGTAGCCCTGTAGTATAGGTAAAAACCCACAAAAGGCCAGATTTCACTGGAGGACACCAGATTTCATGGTCCGTGATGTGTTCTGCATGGCTGAGAATTTTGTAGAGACCTCAGTATGAGCAATACACAGTAAAAGATAGGGTATGTCTACACTACAAAGTTAGTTCGAACTAACAGACGTTAGTTCGAACTAACTTTCATAGGCGCTACACTAGCACTCCGTTAGTTCGAATTTAATTCGAACTAACGGAGTGCTTAGTTCGAACTAGGAAAACCTCATTTTACGAAAATTAAGCCTAGTTCGAACTAGCTAATTCGAATTAAGGGGTGTGTAGCCCCTTAATTCGAACTAGTGGGAAGCTAGCCCTCCCCAGATTTCCCTGGTGGCCACTCTGGCCAACACCAGGGAAACTCTTCTGCCCCCCTCCAGGCCCCGGACCCCTTAAAGGGGCACGGGCTGGCTACGGTGCCCGTGCCAGGTGTAAGCCTGCTAGCACCCAACCAGCAGACCCTGCACCTGGCACAGATCGAGCCACCCACCCGATGCCCCCCAGCCTTCCCGGGACCAGGCTGGCGGCTCCCAGGAGCTTGCCCAGGACCGCAAGAGGCGGGGACCCGCCTGGGCTAGTGCAGACATCGTGGACCTCGTCCACGATCTCTGCACTAGGCACAGGAAAGTGGCCGTCTAGGGCAGGAGAGCTGCCAGCCTGGCCACCCAGGAGCAGGTGTGCAAGAGAATCAAGGGGGTCCAGAGAGACCCCCGACCCTGGGCCCTGATCTTACAATGACCGTCCTGGGTCAGACCAAAGGTTCATCTAGCCCAGTAGCCTGTCTGCCGACAGCGGCCAACCCTAGGGACCCTGGAGGGGATGGACCGAAGACAGTGACCAAGCCATTTGTCTCGTGCCATCCCTCTCCAGCCTTCCACAAATCTTGGGCAGGGACACCACTCCTACCCCCTGGCTAATACCACTCCATGGACCCAGCCTCCATGACTTGATCTCACTTCCCTTTAAACTCTGTTCTAGTTGTAGCCTTCACAGCCTCCTGCAGCAAGGAGTTCCACAGGTTGACTATTTGCTTTGTGAAGAACAACTTTCTGTTACTAGTTTGAAGCCTGCTACCCATTCCTTTTTCTTTGGTGTCCTCTAGTCCTTCTTTATGGGAACTAATGAAGAACTTTTCTGTATGCACCCTCTCCACCCCACTCATGCTTTTAGAAACCTCTATCCTGTCCCCCCTCTGTCTCCTCTTTTCTAAGCTGAAAAGTCCCAGTCTCTTTAGCCTCTCTTCATATGGGACCTGTTCCCAACCCCTGATCATTTTAGTTGCCCTCCCCTCTCCCAGCCTCTCTCTTCCCCTCTTCCACCTCCTTTTCCCAGTCTCCCCCAGTTTTGTTCAATAAAGACAGATTCCATTTTGGAAGACACGTTATCTTTATTTTGTACATCAAGAAGAGGGGCTAGGGAAGGATAAGTGGAAGGAGGTGAGGGAGGAATGGGGCACGAGCCCCCGATGGGGAGGACTGGGCTGGCTCTGCGGGCTTCTGGGGTGGAAGCTCTCCTGCAGCCCCCCAATTACCCCCTCTCCCCAAATGTCAGCCTGCGGCAAGTGCAGCCGGGCTGATGGCCGAGTGGTGTGATGTGCCCAGTGTGGGTAGTCTGGGCAATCCAAGCCATGACTGCTTTGCAAGCGGGGCACCCCTGAGAACTGTCTGTCCGGGGTGGGGGTCGGGACCCTTTAAGCACAGTCCTCGGCTAGCCTGAGAAAGCATCTCCATGCTCTAAGTTCTTCTGTGATGCCCTGCCGGCACTGCTTCCGGCCATCCTTAACCCCGGTTTAGGGTCCACTTAATGTGGACATGCTAGTTCGAATTAGCAAAACGCTAATTCGAACTAGTTTTTTAGTCTGAAACCGTTAGTTCGAATTGGCTTAGTTCGAATTAACTAATTCGAACTAAGTTAGTTCGAATTAACGTTGTAGTGTAGCCATACCCATAGTCATAAGACATAAAGGTACAGTTTATAAAATCCAACTAGGATACACAGAATCCTGAACTGTCATGTGCCTCCCAAAAAAGTATTAGACTTTTTTTATGTTTGTGTGCATGAGCCACAGATTTCTGACTTAAAAATCAAATGTTCTACATGTTCATAACAGAGACATGTCCAAAATTCACAACAAGACTTGAAACTGCTAGGAATGGGTCTTTTCACATCTGTAAAAAATTTAAATGGTCCATTGTCACTGAAAAAAACCTGCTCCAAACTGTGAACAGTAGCAGAAATGAGCCCCTTGTCAAGGAATGTTGACTTTGTACTGGAAACATCATAATATTGATACAAAAATTTCCCTTTTGTGAAAATTAATTAAAAAGAAAAAGGTGATGGGCATGAAACTTACCCCCAAAACGGGAGAACTATTTGAGTGAAATTTAGAGAAACTATATTTTATCTGATGATCTCAAAATTTTAGATTAACAAATATATTAATGTTCATGTAGGAATTCTGTATTAAAAATATTAAGAATTCACACAATTTAAAATTCTGAAAAAAAATCTGCATTTTTTTGTCAAAATGACATATAATCATGCCATTTTCAATTGTTTTGGTAACTTATTTCAAAATGCCTATCAGAAACTATGCCTGTACCAATACAGACAGAAAACATTTCCCCAGAGTAAAGAGTTAAAGAACCCCCTAGATCAACCCAGTTCCTATTTCTCTGAGTCCTCCCATTCTGTTTCTCCCCCAAAGCTACGTGGGGGGTGGGGGTAGATACCCATATCCTCAATCACCACAGCCAAGAGATCCAGAGGAAGAAATAGCCAAATGTTCAGTCCCAGGCTCATATGAAGTTTCCTGCACACTGCCTCCAGGCTTCAAGCCACCCCAGGAACAGCAGATGCTGGGAACCCTGCAAATCCCTCCCCCTCATCACAGCAGTGTCTTCTATTATGAGCTGGGGTCTGCCAAATCCAGCTCCCCTACCTCAGTAACAGCCTGCAGTTCTGCAACCTATTTCTGTGGGGCGGGGGGGGGGGGGGGGGGAATAAATTCTGTGCACATCATTTAATTTCTGTGTAAATTCTGAATTGTGCAGTGCCTCTAAATCCCCCCAGGAATACTATTATGGAAAATGAAATTGAGTATATAAAAGTGTTACTAAGCATAACAAACATTCTACCCCAACCTTTCATAACTAAAAATCTTATCAGGAAAGGAAACTGTTATATGAAATATGCTAATAAAATCACAGATTTCCTTTCCCAAACAAATCCATTTAACTTAAGGTACAGTTATGGATTGCACATTCAAGAAATAAAAATACTCGTACTATTAATGTATTAGTATAAAAGTTCCATAAAGTTCCACTCTGAATTAGTGATGGTTACACCAAAATGGCTGCAGTTCAGTATGATCATCCATAAAAGAAACAGAACATGCTTCTTAATACAAAGAATGTTCTGTCTAATCCCCCTGTAGCTGGGACTGATAGTTTACTTTTAGGTTCATTTTCAGTAACTGAAAAGTTAGAGGTGGGAGGAAAGGGAGACAAGGAAAGTGTGGAATGTGCTAAGAGAAATAGTTTTTCACAGCACTATTGTCTCTGGAAACAAAAAGCTGACACTTTCTAAAAGTGTGGCTATGAATATTAATCATTTTTCACATAGCCAGCTAACCATACTGGAGTAAGAGTGGACAAAGATCCTATAAAATGTGGAATCATACTACATTTTTCTGGAAATCTTTATCAGTTTATGGCTAGATAATATTCAAAATGTTTTTTCATTATTTTTTCTCCTTCCATAATGTTATTTTATTAATTACAGGATCAGGAGTTCAAGAATTTACATTTCCACAGAAATAGAATATTCAGCAAATGTCACTTCCTTTCCCAAAATGTCTCAAAGGATTTCATGAGAAAGTAAACATGAAGATCTGAGCATTTTGCTTTGTTCTGCATTATAAAAAGACCACATGTCTGTAAACAGCTATACTGCAGCAGGACAGTGCACACCTGATAGCTTTTCAGAATCTCAAATATGTGTAAGAATTATCATTACTGACTTTGGTGTAAAAGAGAGAATGTGCAAAGCATGGAGACAAAATTGAGAAATCAAATTATACAGTTACCAATATCCAGTAAAAAAAGAACTTACATATGAAAGTTATAAATCTACCCAAACTATTAAAACTATTATCTTATAAAAGAAGGAGTTTCTAACCAAGATCACAACCTGTACATGAAAAAGGAGGGAAATTATTACGGAGGAAAATTAAACATTTTGAGTCTGCGTCTATTCTGTTACTACAATTTCAGTCTCCTGATTCCAGCAAAAAACTCCATCTTAGAGAGACAGATAGACTTAGAAGGCCTGATCTCATGCCAACTATTAAATGGAAAGGTGACTTCAGAGGAAGGTAGATCAAGCTGCTAGTAATTTCCATTCTGAAATGCAACTTAGAAAGGAAAGACGTAGGAATAACTGTGTAAAATGTATGGAAGGATAGATAGATCATCAGTCAAAAGGGCAATGCCACTAAAAGCTTCAGATCAAGTTCCCAGCATGCAATGTTCTCCATCTCAAAACATTATAATTTTTCATGGGTTTTTTTTAAAGATCCCACAAACCTATGAACCTATGTAGCACGTTCACTGCGCACCATCTCTGAGGCTACGTCTACACTATGAGTTTTTTTCGGCAGAAAATATGCTAATGAGAGACTGATTAGCATGAGTTGCGACGTCATTAGCATATTTTCTGCCGTTTCTTTTTATGCAAAAAGAAGCAGTGTGGACTTTTCCTTTTTGTGTAAAACTCCTCTTTTGTGCAAGACCCTTATGCTGGACCCTTTTACTGGATCTCCATAATAGGGTGCTTACATATATCTACACTAGAATTTGAGTGTAGATATATACATAGGTAGTAGTTTGCAAGACAGCTGATCCAAAGCCTAGTATGTCAACAGAGACTCCTAAAGTGCTCAGTGAGCTTTTGACCAGGACATAGGTCATTTAGATTTTCATTTACAGATACCTAACAGTTGTATTGTTTGGATGACAATGGAACTACTTCAAAACGCACACCCCTATAAAGTAATATTGGCAAATTCTGCATTTTAGTAATGACTATTTTCTCTGTGCAGATTCACACACACAATTTTATCCAAAGTCACACAGCAAAGCCAAAGCTCAGACAGATACTGGCATTGTCTATGGGTTTGGTGGAACCCTGAAGGCCTAGCATGTGATTAACAATCGCAAGTATTATTATCAAATGAAAATAAAAGCATGCAAGTCAAAGACAGCAATGCTATTATTTTTATCTAATTTGTAATCTTATAAAAAAAGACATCAAGTTAGATGATCACAAGAACTGATCTAACAGCCACACCAGTGCAACTTTTGATCATATGCAACTTATCAGAAATTCCACTCAAAAGATTTGAATTTTAGACATCCTAAAGGAACAAAAAAAAGCCCACTTGGGTGCAAAATTGAAGTATTGCTTCTTAAGTCTCTTGTCTATTTGAAAATATGGTTGTAAGGAAAAATACAAAGGGAAAATTTTTCAGGTTAGGCTTTCCAAGAATTTTAATTATATATCAAGTGTGGTAGTATTTTATTAGAGACAGATCGTGAACAAGATACACACTGGTTGGAGGAACGAGATTCTGACTAACTGATGTTATGGTGATTTCCAGCACAGCTAATCATACTCAGGCTATACAGAGGGCTGGAACATGGACTGTGCACCACTTACTTCCCACTTTGTCCTTAATATAGTGTTTAACTGGGACTTAAATGAAGAATAGGCATGTACCGTAATTCTCTATGCCTCAACTACAAATAACAAGTCCACGCCTTAGAATTCTAAGCTTAGCTTCAGTGAGAAAAGGAAAAGGTTTAGTGAGCAAACAATCAAAAGAAAGAATTATGGATGACCAAACAATACTCACTTGGCATATAATGCATGATTTTTCTAGGCTCTGCTGTATAGCAGTCTTAAGGATCAGTACCATGACTCAATTATGCTGAAAATAATTGAGATGCTGTGGTATATAAATAGATTATTACCCAGTATTAAGCACAACAGACAAACACAAAATAAAATAAATCTGCCCAACACTCCAAAATTAGTTATTTTAAAAGAGTATGCACATGGGACATAGAAGTACCAATTAATTTCAGACTTCTCTACAATACAGAGAAGATTAAAGCCACCCCAGTTGATTTTCTGGGGTTCAAATTAGCGGGTCTAATTCAAACTGAGAGGGAACTCCTGAAGGCTCCTGTAGTCCTGCTCCTCAAAGGAGTAAGGCAGGGGTGTCCAAACTTTTTTCAAAGAGGGCCAGATTTGATGAAGTGAACATGCGTGAGGGCCGACCATTTTGCCTGACATTCTTTGAACCATTAAAATTAAATGCAAATTAACTATTTTATGCAAAGTTTATTGCAAACGGCATACTTTTCATTTCGTCACATGGATGACAAATCTAAACAGGTGTTAAATCACTCTGCCTTTCATATCTGAAGGCCAGATGAAAAAAAAATCCAGGAAGCTGAAATATATGTCAGGAACATTGTAAAGTACATTACATATTATTGGTAATAAAGGTTGTCTGTCAACTTTTAAGTTCAAAAAATATGAACAGGAACATAACACCAAGTATACATGTTGTGTCCAAATATATTTATAACTGATTTAGACCAACTGACATTAACTGAGATTTTACAATGTATTCATCTCAATACATATGGCTTCGTTGGGGGCCATAAAAGATAGATATTGCCAAATTACCTGGGGGGCCGTATTAAACCAGAACACGGGCCGCAATTGGCCCGCGGGCCGGACTTTGGACATGCCTGGAGTAAGGGAAGTCAACAGGAGAGTGTGCTCCCACCGATCTCCCATGGTGTGGATGTCGCCAAAACATGATTTAATTAACATAGCTGAAGTTGTGTATCTTAAGTCGAATTTCCCCTTAACGTAGACCAGGCCTTGATGGATGACAAGTGGCATACTAAAACATATCAAACCACAAGTTTAGCAATCCATTTGTATCCTAATTTAGCCACTGCACGGTATCCACTGCCCTCCAACATAAATAATGAAGTCATGCTTTGACAAGTGACATTATACAACAGAAGCTCACTAATAACCAAGAGTAATACAGAGTAATAACCTAGTAAATCTATTGCGAATACCTAAATTTTTCAGATTAACAAATAAACAAGTAAAAATCAAAGATAATGCATCACAAATTGTAATATTTTGAATTGTTTAACTTGTATTGTTTAGCTTTATTTAAAAAGGAAGAGTGTTCTAATAAATATTCTATACTATGTTTTGTAAAATAAATGAAATCTTAGTAATGTCTAAATACTGGAAATCACTTCAACGTCACTACAGAATTTTGCTATCAAATCATCACTGAAAAGCAGGGAGAGATCACTGAAAAACTGTGTGAGTTATGATATGTGTCTAATACATGCAGATTATGTTTAAAATCCTAATCTAATTCTTCATCACATTATAACCATGATTAAGTAAATTCGGTCCCAAATTTCTGCACAGTGTCCTTTAACAAATTTATATTAAAAAGAGTGAAAATAAATTTAAGTGATTATCTCCAGTTTCTCAAGATGTGTAACTATATTGAAATTGAAATGTCCTGCACAGTATACAGAAAACATTCCTGATATTTAATTAAATTGATAGAACTGTTTTTCAATGCACTTCTTCCAAGTAAGGATGTTAAGTATCGGGTAACTGACTAATCGAATAGTTGATGCATTTTTGCACTGACTATTCAATTAGTTGATAGGGGGCCTCTGCCTTTGAAATGTAACAACAGCCCTAAGGCTGCTGCTACACTTCAAAGGCGAAAGCGCCGAAGCCTGGGGTCAGCTGAGGACGAAGCCTGCGGTCAGCTGAGGACGAAGCCTGCGGTCAGCTGGGGCTCCACCCGGCATTTCAAAGCAGCAGCGCTGCACGGAGCCCCGGGTCAGCTGGGGAGTCCCCAGGTGATCCCAGCTCCAGGTGGCACTGCCTCTTTGAAATGACGTGAGGCTCCTCATGGCATTCAAAGCGGCAGCACCACATGGAGCAGCTGATCCCGGGCTTTGTGCGGCACTGCCATTTTGAAGCACCCCCGTCATCTCCCCTTCCCTTGCTGCCTCTATTTGATAGAGGCAGCGGGAGCGGGGGGCAGAAGCGACTAGTTGATTATTCTGTCAACTATCCAATAAACATTTGCTTATCAGATAGTCGACAAGTCAACTAGTCCTTAACATCCCTACTTCCAAGTATGCTACTTAAAGAAAAATAATAATCCTTTCAATCAGGAGTATACATCATGGCTGTGTCTACACTGGCATCCCTTCCGGAAAAGGGATGCTAATGTAGCACTTTGGAATAGGCAAATCCGTGGGGGATTTAAATATCTCCCGCGGCATTTGCATTAACATGGCTGCCGCTTTTTTCCAGCTTGGGGATAAGCCAGAGAAAAGCGCCAGTCTAGACGCGATTCTCCGGAAAATAAGCCCTTGAAAGTAGGAATAAGAGATCCTCCGGAAAAGGGCTTATTTTCCGGAAAATCGCGTCTAGACTGGGACTTTTCTCCGGCTTATCCCCAAGCCGGAAAAAAGTGGCAGCCATTTAAATGCAAATGCCGTGGGGAATATTTAAATCCCCCGCGGATTTTGCTATTCCAGAAAAGGGGTGCAGTGTAGACACAGCCCATGGCTTCTCCACTTTTTTCCCTATTTTATAGCAGCCTGGTTGGCTCCAGACACTTCCCATTTTATCATAACCAAGGGTGTTTAAATGGAATACCTAATATATATAGTAGCCCAATGTCTGTGATTCGGTAATGATGTAATGCTTGGTGTTGCCTCTGGGTGGCGCTTTTGCCTCTGCAACGTCCTTCATCTCCCGCCGTGGCGCTCGGCTGACTTCTGCGCCTCTCAGCCAGGCTGCCGCAGGGTAGCAAGTGGCCGTTTGGGCTCCCCCTTGGTGGCCCAACTGAGTGGCGCAGAAGTCAGCCAAGCACCACGGTGGGAGGCGAAGGGGGGCGGGTGGTGATGTGTGGCATGATAGCAGCTGCAGGCCCTGTCCCGTAGCCGTGAACGTCACCGCCCCGCCCCCCTTCGCCTCCCGCAGTGGTGCTCGGCTGACTTCTGTGCCGCTCAGCCGGACTGCTGCGCGGGAGCAAGTGGCGCAAGCAACCATTTGGGCTCCGTGCTCCCCATGCAGCCCGGGGAGCATGGAGCCCAAACGGCCATTTGAGCTCCGCGCTCCCCCGAATGAGAGACAGGAGGCGGAGGAGAGCTGAGAGAGAAGGGGAGGGAGTAGGAGGAGGAGAGAGAGAGACAGAGAGACAGACCGGAGGCTCAGGAGAGAAGACCGACATGGGGGAGAGACCTGACAATCCCATCTTATCATGTGCTAATTGGCTAGTTAACCAATAAAAACAAAGTCAGTTTTTCTGCTTTTTGCAAACTGCTACTAAAATGCTTTTTCCATCTTAAATCATTTTCATAAAGATGTTCTTGGAAGCCCCTGGGCTATGTGTTTTCCCAGTAGATACTAATAAATTAGATCCTGCCTGCTTAGCAGCAGATCCTCTGGCATATGGTGCTTGGCTGATCATAGTTAAAGAAAAAAGTTAAATTTCTTAGAATCATAGAATCCCAGGGCTAAAAGAGACCTCCAGAGCTCATCGAGTCCAGCCCCCTGTCCAAAGCAGACCAACCCTAACTAAATCATCCTAGCCTTGACTTTGTCAAGCAGGGTGCGGGGATGGAACAATTAGAATATTTCAGCTTTTCCAAGGCAAGAGTTTTATGAGCATTAGCAGATACTGCACAGATCACCAAGCAATTGCTATATTCCAATTTCTGTAAGTTCAACATCTAGCATGTGATCCCTTAATAAAGCTCTGCTGATAAAAAAAATATCCTTTCTATAGAATACAATATCTTTTCTCAAAGAGAATGGTAAGATAATTTTTACAGGGAGAACACTGCATATCTGTGGCAACTATCTAGCTCTTTTCTATAAGGAAAATCTCTTCTGTAATAATTTAGGGGGAAAGGATTTGGATTGAGATTTTTACAGTGATGCCGTATATCTAATGGAAGACAGGAAATTCAAAATAAAACACAAAACTATTAATAAAATAGACACATCCACTAAAAGAATCAGCCATGGAATAATCGACAGTGTTGATATTTAAAATTACTATCTTAAGATTTCAAAGCTATCAACTATATTATGATGAATAAGGCAATTCACACCTTTTGAAGCTTTTAGTTTCAGTATCTTTGAGGACCCGGAGAAACACCACTGCACTGAATACACAGAGTAAAATCCAGGTTCCATTCAAGTCAGAGGTACCCTAAGTTCAATAAGATCAGAATTGTCCCACTTTGTTTACATTGTCAAGGCGTTCATCACAGCTGGGAGAGACAAAAACATTTTAAGAGGAGATCCTGGTGCCATCAATATAATAACAATGATATTAAAACAATGAAAACATTCAATGATCAGTGTGATGTATCTAGGTATGCTTGTACCATGAATTTTGCTAAAATCCATATATCAGCCAATTTTCTAATCTCAAAATTCAAGAGTCAGGACACAACTGCTCTCTGTTCTGCTCTGCTCTACTCAGCTAACAGCTCTTCATAACCAGGGCTGTCTCAGCAAGTTGCCCTCTGGCTGGTTTCCTACATGTCTCTCTTTGATTGGCCAGGACTCTATGCAAGCTATCTCCAAGCCTTCTTCAACCCCTTCTAGTCAGAGTAGGGCAGCTGCATCTCTACATATTATTATACATTTATATCAACAAACATTAATTAATGCATTAAAATACAAATCTCAACAGAGCTTAAAGGGTCAGTCTACACTACATGCTTATTTCAAAATAAGCTATTTAAGAATAAAAATTTATTTTGAAATAGTGCATTCACATTATAAATGCCCATCGAAATAGCACTGAGGTATTTTGAAATAGAGTGTCCACACTGATTGCAAACTGAATTGCATTGAAGGCCCCCCCAGAAACACTTTGGGCAGGCATCAGGACATTTCCTGTAGCTGCTGGCTGAGGCTAGCTAAGGCTCTTGTTTAAAGGGACCTCCTTGTACAGGCATGTCTCAGGCTCTTCACCTTTGCCTACCTCCTTGAGGGACAGCAAACTCTTCCCATTGACTGCTCTGGCTGCCCTTGTGGATGCCATAGCACCCAGCTAGAAAGCACTTACCAGCTCTTAGACCTGCTGCCGCACCTCCTGGTGCAGAGCAGTCAATGGGAAGAGTTTGGGAAGGGAAGGAGAGAAGGGGATTATTCCCAAAAGTCCGGCACCAACTGGAATCTGGAAGTTCTCTGGCCAGCCGGACAATTGGAGCTGCTGTGAGCCTCATGGGCACTCGTATGACTGGGAAAGGGAAGGGGAGAAGAAGAGAAGGGGATTATACCGCTGTGACGGGTCTGCGGGGACCCGTACTGCGACCGGCCAGGGGATGGAGGGTGGGCAGGGAATGGCGCGGCGAGGGGCAAACCCTCCGCCGTTTTGCAGGAAGGCAGGGGAAGTCCCGCGCCGCCGCCTAGAGTTTCTGGGAGGGGAGCGTGCTCCCCACACCCCAGACTGCAGTAATTATCACTGAGCAGGGAGGTGAAGGGCAGTCCTGCGAGACCAACCTAGCAGCACCCCCACTGCTCTGCTCCACAGCTTTCCCAAGTCTGCCGCTCATCTGTTTCAGCAGCAGCAGCGGCAGACTTGGGGAAGCGGCACAGAGCAGAGCAGCTAGACTGCTGCCAGGCACCGAGCAGGGGAGTGAGGGGCGGCACTGCGGGACCAACCCAGCGCACCCCAGCTGCTCTGCTCCGCACCACTTCCCCAAGTCCGCCACTGCCGCTGCTGAAACTGATAAGCATCGGACTCGGGGAAGCTGCAGAGCAGAGTAGAGTAGCTGGGGTGCTGTCGGGTTGGTCCCGCAGTGCCGCTCCTCACCCCCCTGCTCGGTGATAACTACTGCAGTCTGGGGAGTGGGGAGCCCGCTCCCCTCCCAGAAACTCTCAGCAGCAGCGCAGGGCTTCCCCTGCCTTTCTGCAAAATGGCGAAGGGTTCACCCCTCACCGCGTATAGTGCGGGTCCCAACAGACCCGTCACAGCCCCCCGCCAGAGTACCTCCCGATACACCCGGATACTGTGGCATATCTGATAATCCGGCACCACCTAGGTCCCAAAGGTGCCAGATTATCGGAAGTCTACTCTATTTCAAAATTATTTGGAAATAGCAGTTTTGCTGTGTAGACACTCACCTTGTTATTTCAAAATAACATTAGTTATCTCAAAACAATGCTGCAGTGCCCAAAATGTGAAACTATTATGGGACCCTCATACAGAAGCCTGATTCAATTTCCACTAAAAGAGATCCACTGACTAAAATGGTAATTGGATTGGGCCCTATATTAAACATGAACAAGTTGAAAATTGTATATCTGCAGATCCCAAGAGCCTGAGGAACTACATCCTAGAATACTCAAGTAGCTGAAAAAAGAGATATCTGAGCTATTAGCAATTATCATTGAAAAGTCACAGAAGAAGAAAGAGATTCCAGAGGACTGGAAAAGAGCAAATGTAGTGCCAATCTATAAAAAGGGGAATAAGGACAACCCAGGGAATTAAACATCAGTCATCTTACCTTCATTTATGGAAAGATAATGGAGCAAATAATTAAGCAATCAATTTGGAAACACCTAGAAGAGAATAGGGTGATAAATAACAGTCAGCATGGATTTGAATAGAACAAATCAGTCAAAACTACGTAAGGGTAAGTCTACATTTGCTCCCTAGTTCGGACTAGGGATGCAAATGTAGGGTACCGAAATAGCTAATGAAGCGGGGATTTAAATACCTTCATTAGCAAGATCTTGCCCGGCGCGCTAGTTCGAATCACAGCTGATTAGAACCAGGAAGTGCACGCCGGGACATGTTAGTTCAAACCAAAGCCCTTGCTTAGAACTAACGTTAGTCTTCATTTTTTGAGGAGTAACATTAGTCCGAACCAAGGGCTTTGGTTTGAACTAACGCGTCCCAGCGCTCACTTCCTGGTTCAAATCAGCTGTGCTTCGAACTAGCGCCCCGAGCGAGATCTTGCTCATGAAGCACAGGATATTTAAATCACTGCCTCATTAACTATTTCGGTACACTACATTTGCATCCCTAGTCCGAACTAGGGAGAAAATGTAGACGTACCCTACTAGATGTATTTGACAGAGTAATAAGTCTAGTGGATAGAGAGAAAGAAACAGATGTGGTATAACTTGACTTTAGTAAGACTTTTGATACTGTCTTGCATGACTGTCTCAGAAACAAACAAGGGAAATACAGCCTGAATGGAATTAGGATAAGGTGGGTGCTTAACTGGTTGGAAAACCATTCCCAGAGAGTAGTTATCAGTGGTTCACAGTCCATTTCGAAGGGCATAAAAGCGAGGTCCTGTAGGGATCAGTTACAGTTCTGGTTCTGTTCAACATCCTCATAAATAATTTAGATAATAGCGTAGAGCGTAGTTACAAAGTTTACAGATCATGCCGAGCTGGAGGACAGGATTAAAATTCAAAATAATCTGGACAAACTGAAGAAATGATCTGAAGTCAAGAGGATGAAATTCAATAAGGATAAATGCCACTCCACTTAGGAAGGAACAATCAGTTGTACACATACAAAATAGGAAATGGCTGCTTAGGAAGAGAACTGTGGAAAAGAACCTGGGGATCATAGTGGATCACAAGTTAAATATGAGTCAATCATGTAACAGTGTTGCAAACAAAGCAAACATCATTCTGGGATGTATTAGCAAGAGTGTTGCAAGCATGGCACAAGAAGTATTTCTTTTGCTCTACTGATTTGACATAAAGGCTGTGTCTAGACTACTGAGTTTTTTTCGAAAAAAGTGGCCTTTTTTCAAAAAAAACTTTACATGCATCTAAATTACCATCGCATTCTTTAGAAATTAAATCGAAAGAACACGGCAGTTTTTTTAAAATACCAGGAAGAACACCTTTTTTCAAAAGAGCTCTTTTGAAAAAAGATGTTCTTGAACGCAAACAGGGCTTTTTCGAAAGAGAGCACCCAGATTGCCTGGGTGCTCTCTTCAAAAAAGCGGAGCACTTTTGATCGTCTAGACAATCTCTTTCAAAAGAGGCTCGTAGTCTAGATGTACCCAAAGAATGCTGTGGCCAGTTCCGGGCATCACATTTCAGGAAAGATGTGGACAAATTGAAGACAGTTCAAAGAACAGCAACTAAAATGATTCAAAGTATAGAAAACATGATCTATATGGGAAGATTTTACAAAGGGGCTTTAGTCTGAAAAAAAAAGAAGACTGAAGGGAGACATAACAGTTTTCAAGTTCATAAAATGTTGCTACAAGGAGAAGAGAGAGAAAAAATTCTTTTTAACCTCAGGTTAGGACAAGAAGCAGCCAGGGTAGTTTAGGATGAACATTAGAAAAAAAGCTTCCTGTCAGGTTAGTTAAGCACTGATGCGGAATCTTCATCATTGGAGTTTTCTAAGAGCAAGTTAGACCAGTGGTTCGCAACCACTGGACCGCAGCCTGGCTGCGGGCTGATGCAGCTGTCAGAGCTCAAGCTGGCTGTTCCTGGCAGCTCACCTCCGGCAGCTATGGTGGCTGAGGCGGCGGCAACAGGAGGCAGAGCAGGAGGCAACTTCCTCCCTCCTCCGCACTTGGGGCATGAAGAAGGAGGGAGATGCACCCGCGGCCACTTTTGCTGGTGGCAACAGGAGGAAGCAGAGCAGGAGGCGCGTCCCCAGGGCTCTGCTTCACCCTCCCTCCTGTCCACACAGCTGCTTTTGCCAGCGGCAATGCTGTGGCTTAGGCGGCAGCAGGAGGAAGCAGAGCAGGAGGCACCTCCCTCACTTCCCCCCCCCCCCATAATGGCAGCCAGCTGGGGCTCGCATTTCCCCCCTGCCGCCCACGGGGCACGAGACACACTTGTGGAGAGAGGGGGTACAAAAGAGGACCACTGTCCCTGCCCACACAGTAGTAATGACCATGCGCCCTAAAGGAGACAGCCTCGCTCTGATGAGTGGGGGAGTGGAGTAGGGTGGAGCCATGGTGGGGTCACGGGACAAGAGGGTTCTGGCATGGGCTGTAGGGGTCAGATGTTAAAGGATCGCAGGGTGTTAGGCACTCAGGAGCAAGGGGCTGGGTTGAGGTTGGGGGGATCATAACATTTTATTTGCATATTTATTATTTGCATAATGAATATGAAAATATGAAAATAAAATGTTACTGGTCCACCAAACATAGGTGAATAGGTTTGTCGGTCCTTGGCATAAAAAATATTGGGAACCACTGGGTTAGACAAATACCTGTCAGGGATGGTCTAGATCAAAGATGGACAACTTTTTGGCCTGAGACATATCTTGGTATTAGAATTGTAGAGCAGGCCATGACTGCTCACCAAATTGGGAGATGGGGCATGGGAGGAGGCGAGGGCTCCAGCTGGGGGTATAGGCTCAGGAGTGGGTCTGGAGATGAGGGATTTGGGATATAGAAAAGTATTCCAGACTGGGGCTGTGGGGTTTAATGAAAAGGATCTGGCCCAACCGAACAGGATGGTTAGGAACCCTGTAGAGCCAGGGCTTTGTCAAACTGGGACTTAAAAACTTCTAGAGATGGAGATTCTACCACCTCCTTAGGTAACCCATTCCAGTGCTTCACCACCCTCCTAGTAAAATAGTTTTTCCTAATATCCAGCCTACACTATCCCACTGTAACTTGAGACCATTGCTCCTCAATTTGCCATCTGTCAATACTGAGAACAGCCTCTCTCCATCCTCTCTGGAACTTCCCTTCAGGTAGTTGAAGGCTGCTATCAAATCCCTCCTCACTCTTCTCCTCTGTAGACTAAATAAGCCCAAGCCTCTCAGCCTGTCCTCGTAAGTCATGTGCTCCAGCCCACTAATCAATTGTGTTGCCCTCTGTTGGACTTCCTCCAATGCATTCACATCCTTTCTGTAATAGGAGTAGAGGGGGGCAGAATTGGACACAATACTCCAGATGTGGCCTCCTGTGACTGAGCCCTGTCACAACAGGGTGTTTTTGTCTTTTATCACTTTTTTTACAAGTTCATTCAAGAGTGTGCTAACTGTCTGTGGGTCCCCATAGGCTTTTTTATTTGTGAAAGGCAAAAAATTAGGGGAATACATGAAGAAAATAAATATGCGTAAACTACAAGCAAATTGTAAACACATTATGTAGATTTCAACTAAATGTCAGTGAGCATTCCACTGGGCATCATCTGAGTCACAGCCTTAGAGAACTGGGGTCCCCTTGGCACAAGCCCTGTCTGGCTTATTGGATGGTCAAGCTTAAACCAGTATGGGGCCCCTAACTATTAGAAAGGGAAAGAACAAAACCCAAGAACAAAAGCCCTCCCTGTCAGCATTGTGTTCCTAGATCTTTTCTTGATACAATTGCATAAATCATTTGGTAACCACCTAATTCAAAGACATTTCATTCATTTACAAAGAAGGGAGTTCTAAGGGTACCATGAAGAAACAAAATAGCCAGACAAGGGAAGCATTCACCAGTAGATTTATAAGTGTGTCTATGTAAAATACTGAAGAAGTGCACACTACACTTTGATGTGAAGTGTTTGTTTCTTGAAAGTATTCTGTATTGCAGAGATAACAGCTTATACCATGTGATGCAAGGTTGGCCATATAAACTGCTCTTATTAATGAGTTGCCAGATTTAACTTGCACACTCTTAGACTATGTCTACACTACAGCTTATGTCAGAATAATTTATGTTGTTCAAGAGGTGACTAAATCTCTCTCACACGCGCGTGTGCAGTCACAGCACCGACGGACCAGTGCAGAAAGCACTTTCCAGGCAACATAGCTTCTATGGCTCCCTTAGGCTGGAATAGTTACGCTGACAAGAGACCTCTCTCCTGTCACTTGTGCTGCTGTAAACTTTCTAGTATAGTTGTGCCTTTAATAAAGTCACAGGATAAAATGGAAATGTCAAATCAATAAATATATAGTGTATTACATTCACAAGTCTTGGGTCATTATTAAAATACAAGTACTTAGTTCCTCACTTAAGTTTCAGAAACTCAGCTTTTCTTTCTATCAAGAGATCATGGTAATTGGTCTGGTACAAAGTCATGGAGGATTATCTTTCACATATTATTTTATGTAATCCAAAATATATTTCCCCAGTGAAGCATATTATTCTCATCAATGTAGACATTAGCAGTCAGCTTTTCCAAAACAGGAATATGTTTTAACAGTTTGATAATATTGGAATGAATTCCAACAGAAGGCAATTGTGCTGCAGATTATGAGCAGAAACAGTGATACAAGTTCTTGAATAGCTGTTAACTGTCAAAAGAGCAGAATATTAAATCCAGTGATATGGATTTGAGGAGTCCTTAATACAAAAATTAAGGTCCTGTTTGTTCTGCTTCAGCAGTAAAGATCCCATGGCACTTCTTGTGAAAAATTACACAGTCACCTTAGCTAACATTTCCTCCCTGGTATTATTTAAAGCACTGTATACCAATGTGATGCTGCCTTCGTTCCATCCTAATGATAGTTGCATATTAACTAATGTAATTTGGGAGTAAAGGTTTTATATAGGACTGTCAAGAGATTAAAAACATGTAATCATGATTAATTGCGTGATTAATCGCATGTGCCTCCCCTTTGAAACACCGCAGCAGCGTTTCAACGGGGCAGCACTGCCTGGAGCCCAGGATCAGCTGGAGTTCCCAGCTGACCCCGAGCTCTAGGCAGCGCTGCCCTTTGGAAGCGCCACGGCAGCGTTTCCAAAGGGCAGCACATTAGGAGCCTGGGATCAGCTTGTGTCCCTAGCTGGTCCCAGGCTCCTAATGCGCTCCCCTTTAAAGCACCAAAACTGCACTTCAAAGGGGCAGCGCAAGTGGAGCCGGGGATCAGCTGATCCCTGGCTCCGTGGGGCAAAGCCCCTTTGAAGTGTCACTCCAGCTGATCCCCGGCTCTGCTTGTGCTGCCCCTTTGAAGCGCCAGAGCGGCACTTCAAAGGGGCAGCGCAGCATTAATGCCTACAATTAACGCATTAAAAAAATTAATGCATTAATCCTGTCTTGCATTAATCTCAGGCATTAACGCAGGTCAATTGACAGCCCTAGTTTTATATAAACATCGTCTCCAGAAAGCCTATACTTGGAGCTATTTGGCTACAGAAATCCTATATTTTGAAGTAGACACAGTTTTAATGTGTAACCCTGCCACTTCTCATTCAGATGGCTTTTCACAAACCTACCACATAATTAGGCGTATTTTTTCTATTACAAAAGAGAATCTAATAATCATAATTTTCAACCTAAATAAAAGTTCCCTTCCTCCATGGCAAATCAAACTTCCCGTGTCTAGCCAAATCTTCCTAAGTCTAGTCAAATCAATCACCCTTCCCAATGACATACCCAGTTCTTGGTTCCAAGCCTCAATCATTCCTTTCATTCAATGTACACATCCATATATATATCACCACATTTAAGTTCAAAATGGATTGGCTTCTCAGGCAAAGAATTTTCTCAAACAATATAAAAGTCTAGGAAATAACCTCTTTGATCAGCATGGCAATAAAATTCCTGACCAGTTAACACTGAAAACTGGTACTAGACATACATTGCATTTAGTTCTGTGTGGTTCAAAGGAACATAACTCCCTTTTTTTTAAACATAGCTACATATCTACTGACATTGAAATTCCTGTCCCATAACAAGGTATAGGGAAAAGAGTCAAGATTCACATATATGAAATTAAGCAATCTCTCTCTTTGATTATCTGCCAACACTATCTGTGTTCTAATCCATTATTTATATACAACTAGATTTTTCCCCTTCTGTTTTGATATATTCATCGTTAGCTATTGTTTGGAGTTTCCATTTATTCATGAATGAGAGGAGCCTTCTTGAATAGCAAAACCACACAGTTCATTCATTTCTTGCATGCATCATAATTAGGGCTGTCAACTGACCTGCGTTAACGCCAGCGATTAACACAGGATAGGATTAACGCATTAATCGCGGGCATTAATGCTGTGCTGCCCCTTTGAAGTGCTACTCCAGACAAGCGGAGCCAGGGATCAGCTGGAGTGCCCAGCGCTTTGCAATGCAGAGCCAGGGATCAGCTGGAGTCCCCAGATGATGCCAGGCTTCTAATGCACTGCCCCTTTGAAGTGCCACGGCAATGCTTCAAAGGGGCAGCATTGCATGGAGCCGGGGGTCAGCTGGGGATTCCAGCTGAGCCCGGGCTCCCGCAGTGCTGTGACTTGAAGATGCCAGGGTGGCCTTTCCACGGGGCAGTGCTGCATGGCCGAAGTCAGCTGGGGACTCCAGCTGATCCCAGACTCCTGTGGTGCTGCCCCTTTGAAATTCCACCGCTGTGTTGCAAAGGGGCAGCTTCACTGAGCCTGGGGTCAGCTGAGGACTCCAGATGATCCTGGGCTTCCGCAGCGCTGCCCCTTTGAAATGCCGCCGCAGCGTTTCAAAGGGGCAGCACACATGATTCATCGCGATTAATTTTTTTAATCACTTGACAGCCCATAATAATTTGCAAATTCTAGAGAAAATCTGTGAGAGTTATTAATAAGTATTTATTAACCTTTCTAAAAGATCAATGGACTATGACTTTGAACATCATAAAAGAATTTCCCCCAAATAATCAAAATACAGTCAATCATACCACTGACATATGATCCCAAAGGAAAGGGATTCCTAGAACTATAAGCATTTGGGGTATTGGATATAATGCAAACATTTAAAAGACATTTAAAAATAAGTACATATCACTAACATCAATGAGCCTACAAACAGATTTGATTTTAATCCATGTTTCATCTGACAAATAAATATAGCATACTAGAAAATCCAGAAGGAAAAGCCTACTAGAGTGTTTTACAGACAAACATAAGCTCATTATAGACTTGAGCATTTAAGCTGTCAGAAAGGAAACTTATCTAACAATGGTGTAACAAAGAGAAGATTAAATTTCCCTGAAGGACCTGCAATAGCTTTGTAAAGTAACAAAGACAGGACATTAATCCTTCCCCCTCCCAACAACAAAAAAAGGTGTCTTACTTTGTCATGCTGCTTGCAAATATAAATGTCTTGTGTCCAAACACTTGACAGGAAGAGTAACAGTGAAGAGTAAAGGCTAACTTCTCATTTCATTTGGAAAAAAATATGTCAATAGGTGGGAATGAGCAGTAAGATATATTCTCAGAGGAAACTTTGCAAAATGACTTCCAAGAAAGTTAGTTCTCTGCAGAATATGGCCATGCAAGTGTTTTAATAGAGGCAGACAACTTCTAGGCACTGATTCAATCAGAATTCAGTGTGCCACATGTGATGATGGAAATCATATGAGAGCCAGCAATGCTACAAATTAGGGATATAAAAGAGTAGTTGAATAGTCAACTGCTCACATTCCTTCCCCCTCCCCCTTGCTGCCTCATCTCCATGGTGTGAGGGTGGGGAGGAGAGGGTATGAGCAGGGGAGGCAGAAATGCAACGGTCTGGACCCAGTACAAACCAAGACTGAAGCAGTCCCAGCTAGTGCTGGGTTCCGGACCCATTCCCTCTGCGGCTCTGCAGATTAAATATAGTAGGAGCCAGGCTGCTATTCTATACTGAACATCCTTAGTACAAATAGTAAGAAAGGTGTCCAACAAAATGCAAAATAAAAGAAACAGAGTGGTTATTTATAGCTTGTTGCAAAGTGACTGACCTCCAGGAAGTCAATATTGTAAGGATTACTCATATGTCAATAAAATCTTAAAGCGAGCAGCAAATCTCAGAGCTTTTGTGGGTAAGACCCAGTTCAAACTAGGGTCGCTAATGTAGGCATTCGAACTTGCAAATGAAGCCCGGAATTAAATATCCCAGGCTTTATTTGCATGTTCCCGCGTGCCACCATTTTTAAATGCCCCGTAGTTCGAACCACCTGCCCGCCGCTACACGCGGCACGGACTAGGTAGTTCAAATTAAAGCTCCTAATTCGAACTACCATTACTCCTCCTGTAATGAGGAGTAACGGTAGTTCAAATTAGGAGCTTTAATTTGAACTACCTAGTTCGTGCCGCGTGTAGCCACGGGCAGGTAGTTCGAACTACGGGGCATTTAAAAATGGCGGCGCCTGGGAACATTAAAATAAAGCCCAGGATATTTAAATCTCGGGCTTCATTTGTAAGTTCGAATGCCTACATTAGCCACCCTAGTTTGAACTAGGGTGGCAGTGTAGACATACCCTTTCCTTCCCTGCTTTTTCAACAGCATCATTTCTGTTATATCTGGATTCAACATGAACCTTTCATCCAGGTTTGATGGGATATCTAAAGAAAGGAACATGTAGAGCCAGGTATCATCCACAGACATTTGGGACCACAGGTTCCCACAATTTCTCCCAATAGGTTAATGAAAATGTTCAAATGGGGGAGACTTGTAGCACTAGGATGCCAAAGATAATTACTTTGGAGGAAAAGGTGCAGTTATCCATCACAACCCCCCTCCGAGAATACTGAAAGGACTATTTGGGTACATCTACACTGCTGCACTATTTTGGGATACTTCCGATATCCCCAAATAGTTATTCCACGCCCGTTACTTTGAAATATCTTTCAAAATAACAGGCATGCTATTCCGAAGTCCCTGTAAACCTCGTTCCATGAGGATTAAGGGACATTTTGGAATAGCAGTTCATTTCAAAATCTGGCATGGTGTAGACAGCATCAAATTACAAAATAAGCTATTTTGAAATACACTCAAAATAAACTATGCAATTTGTGTAGCTCAAATTGTGGAGCTGATTTCAAGCTAAGGATGCAGTATAGATGCACCCTTTCAGAGCTTTCCTGTCAATTTCTGCTATGTCTCTGTGATCAGACAGCAGTATACTGGGATCAAAGTATCTGTCACAGGCAGATTCAGTATAAAAACCATTGTTCCTTCTCTCCATATGGAATAATTCCCACAGCAGAGAATGACCTGTCAATTATCCAGACATCAATGAAGAAAAAGCTAAATGTCTACAGCAAGAGAAGCCGCTGCTTAGGATATAGAACTTTCCTGTTTTTTCAAAGGTATCCTCAGTGTAAAAGATTTCTCATTAAATGAAGCTGAACTCTGGCTGTAGTTAAAACATCACATATAATAAATACTAGTCAGATTCATGTGAAGCCACATTTAGCCTAGCCAAGCAGATAAATCTACTGAAAAAACTGGAACTTGTTCCCTTTTTCCTGTTACATTTAAACCATATAATGGTGCTCTTTAAAGTTATTTGCCTCACATACTTATACTTCAGTACTGGTATTCCTTGAGGATTGACTCACTTATTTTATGGTAAAGGCTTTTAACACACTAAGAAGAGATTTTGTATATTTTAAATTGTTCTTTAAATAAGCTGTGGTTTAAAGGGTAGGTTTCAAATGAAATTCCTCAGTGAGAGAATAACTATTACTAGTTTATATTTAACACTAAGTAGATTTATACAAATTCCATAGAAGTAAGTCTTAATGGTGTGTTACTCAAGAGGTACATAATTCATTGTGTAAGAAAAACTTCCATCATTTGCAACAAAGCATCTGTTATCAGTGCTAGACAGCAGCTCAAACGTCTTATTTCATATAGCAAAAGAGTGGATCCAGCAAAACTATATTCAAAGGGAAATTTTAAGAAGTTACAAAGTAAAATAAAATAGTTATAAATAAAATTTGGTCAAGTCTATTCTCTTCTATTAAAACACTGGAACACAGTGTTCTAGTTAAACACTGGAATCAATTGCCTAGGGAGGCTGCAGATATTTAAGAGCAGGTTAGACAAACATCTATCAGCGATGATCTAAACGGTGCTTGGTCCTGCCATGAGGGCAGGGGACTAGGCGGCAGGTCACCTCCAATTCTAGTATTTCATGATTCTACGTAGATTCCTACATTGCACTCATCAACATAATACCTTAGGGTATGTCTAGACTACATTCCTTTGTCGTCAGAGGCATGTAGATTAGGCTACCCGGCATAGGGAAATGAAACCGCGATTTAAATAATCGCGGCTTCATTTAAATTAAAATGGCTGTCGTGCTCTGACAACCAGCTGATGATCAGCTGTTTGTTGGCAGTCTAGACGCGCCACGGTCGACAAGGAAGCCTTTGTTGACAGGCCCAGGTAAACCTGGTTTCACGAGGCATACCTGCGCCGGTCGACAAAGGCTTCCTTGTCGACCGCAGCGCATCTAGACTGCCCCGATCTGCCAACAAACAGCTGAGCATCAGCTGGTCGGCAGAGCATGGCAGCCATTTTAATTTAAATGAAGCCGCAATTATTTCAATCGCGGCTTCATTTTCCTATGCCAGGTAGCCTAATCTACATGCTTCTGACGACAGAGGCATGTAGTCTGACAAACCCTCAGAGACTTCCAGTAATGTATTAAGCAATGTGACTAAAATTAGTCATATGTCTATCCTGTCCTATTCTCTCTGGGGAGAACAATGAGTATGGTGGAATGTTTTATTTTGGGCATTACAAAAATGTTACACACGTGTACACACATTTCTGTGTGTCTGTATAAGAGAAAGGAATGCCCAAAAAAAAGGAAAATGGTGAGGTTTGGAATGGTTCTTAGTTCCTTTGAAAGTTGATTCAATAGACATGGGCTAGTTTCAGAGAAAGTACTTTTTCCTCCTTACTGTAGAACATTTTCTGTTGTGAAGTATAAGTGAAGTTATCAACTACAGTTTTTACTCTAGAGCTTTAGTTGATCTTTTCTATATCCTAGACCCAGGCCACTGAGCAATTTGAAGATAAGGACAGAGGCCTTCAACATATTATCTGAGAAGCGAGGATAGAGAGCAAAAGATAGGTTTGATATGTTTGTGGTAGCCTGTGTAACTACACAGATATGCAGTGCTCCGTACCAGTTAGAGTTTCTGAGACCCAAAGTGAAGAATGTTTCATGCACAGGTGTATTGCATTGGTGAAGAAGAATAACTGAGGCCAGCTACTTGTTTCCCAGGATGGAACAGAGTCTCCTAAACAATTGGAGATGGTAGAAATTGTTGCTCAGGTACCACCACATCATGGCCACAGCCATAATAATAAAATAATAGCACCTCTCCCCAATCAGCCCCTCTCCTCTCCACAGACTTGACCAGAACTCTATTGGAAAGTCTTCTATTTACTTCGCTTATTTCAGTATGCTTTGGAACTGGCTCCAAATGCTGGATGAAAACAGTGTGTCAAAAAGATTAACAAATCCAGGCTCCTTATTGTGCATGATAAAATTAAATATATTTTCCACCTATCCAAAGGAAATGACTACAGATGAATTAAGAGCTTTGGGCCTATAAGGTACTCTCAAAGGTGGCAAGATATTTCTTGTTTTATTTACTAAAGGTCATATTTCTGACCAGTGTGTATCTGAGAAGCAGAGTGTAAATGAGTAGAAGATGAATTGTCCCAGACTACCTAAAATATTCCTATGGCTCCTATTACCATAGTATCTAAGCACAAAAAACCTTCATAGCATTTATCTTCATAATATCCTGTTCATCTATGAGGTAGGGTACAGTGTTGTTTTGAAATATCTTATCTCAAAATAGTTATTGTGAAAAAGCTTATTTCGAAATAACACATCTAGACACAAAATGCATTTCGAAATAGCATTTTGCTATTTCGAAATAGCGCGTCCACACTGAGTAGACTCTGAATTGCATTTAAGACTGGCCGGAACCAGTTCTGGCAAGGTAGCAGGTCAGGACTTACTGTTTGGAGCTGCTGCCTGAGGCTATCTGAGGTCTGTGCTTAAAGGGACCTCCCTGGACAGCCAGTTCTCAGGTTTCCCTGCTTGCTTGTCTACCTCGATGAGAGACAGCGAAGCATTTTGTCTCTCCGTGTTCTGGTTGCCCTCACTCGGGACACCACCGCTCTCTATAACATGGAACCAGAGATGCCCCTGGGCACTCTATTTCTTCTCTTGGATGTGTTGCTGTGAGCCTGGCTGCACTTTCTGCAGGCTGCCATCCAGGAGGTCCATCAGGGGACTGTCAGTATCCACAAGGCCCTGTGGGAGAGCTTCCACCCTGAGGAGCACTAAGAGCCTCCCTGGTCTGCCCCAATGGGGGCTTGTGCCTCATTCCTCCTTCACGTCCTTCCACTTACCCCTTCCTAAACCCCCTTTTTTGATGTCAAATAAAATACTCGTATTTTCATGAACACAAACTCTCTTTATTTAACAAAACTGGAGGGCAGGAATGAAACTCTGATGAGACTGGGGAAAGGAGGCAGAAGAGGAGAGAAGAGAGGGTGGAAGAGGGGAGGGGGAAACCTGGGAGGAGGGAGCTGGAAAGGGGAAGCAAGGGGAAAAAGGGGGAGGGGAAGCTCAGGGCTCAGGGTTGGGGGTCTCACCGGACCAACTTGATTTTCATGCAGACCTGCTCTTGGGTTCGCATGTGGCCTTTGGTGGCCAGGCTGGCAGCTATCCTGCCATAGACATCAGTGTTCCTCTGTCTAGTGTGGAGATCATGGACATTGGGGGCATCCCCTCCTCCCCCAACCTGAATAAGGTCCATGATCTCCACCCTGGACCAGCAAGGCATCCGCCTTCTCTGGGCCCTGGCAGGCTCCTGGGGAGCAGTGTAAGGATGGCTGCCAGTGGCCCTCTGGCTCATGTTTTGGGACCACTGGGTCAGGAGCAGTGACTGCTGGCTCTGGGCAGGCAGGCTTGGAGCTGGCACAGGCACTGTGGCCAGAGTCTACCCCTTTAAGGGGATGAAGAGGAGGGAGTGGAGTGTTCTTGATTAAGGCTGGAGTGGCCACCAGGGCACCCTGGGAAGGCTGGAGACCCCTTTTTTCGAAATAAGTGTCTACACAGCACTTATTTCGAAATAGCTATTTCTAATTTGGCATTATTCATCGTAGAATGAGGTTTAACAAATTCAAAATAAGCGTGCCGCTATTTTGAATGTTTTTTGAAATAGCGGTTTGGCTGTGTAGATGCTAGGAAAGTTATTTGGAAATAAGGGCTGTTATTTCGAAATAACTTTGCTATGTAGACATTCCATAGAGAACTATTGTTATAGCCATTGACAGATGAAGAACTGAGGCTCAGATTGACTATGCAACATGCCTAAGGTCACACAGAAAGTCCACGACAAGGCAGGTACCGCAAAACAGAACAAAATGCAAGTCCCAGGCTAATTCCCTAGCCGTTAAGCTAGCCTTCAAATTTCATTATAAATCTATATTAGATGAATGCAAGATTAAATCAAGAGTACACATGATAAGCTTTGTAATCTAATGTCTCTCTTCTACTCGTCTACTTTACCTTGATAGTTGTTATTGATGTTCTTTCATTTAAATCTCTGTAGTGCTTTTGATTCTGCTCAATATTAATCTGGGTTGTGGTTAGTTGTTTAGCCAGATTATCAATATCAGACGATATAAGATTAAGTGAATATTTATTGAGGATTTTAAACAAGTATTAAATTCTGTATGCAAATTGCCCAAGATAGATGTGCAGTCAACTTGGCAATTTCCTGCTTTTCCTGTTATGTGTTAATTGATAATCTAAGACACTCAAAGTCACTTAAATTTGCATGATTATTTTGATAGCTAGAAATCTCAGTCAGTGGTATTACATGAGTGTGCCCAATCTTATCCTTGCAGATATATCACAGCTCTCTACCAAAAGCTAAAAACTAGTTGGTTATCATGGTTATTACAGGATGTTTGTACAGGTAACATTTTTAGAGTTCTGTAACATGTAGAATATTGATTTCCAAAAACTGGCAAAGCTGACACTTGTCATCTAGGGGAAGGGTGTCTCACAGCTTATTCAATCAACACTGAGGACAAATTTAACATCCACCAATCCAGCCCAGCCCTGTGTTTACAGTCTGGGTATTTGCCAACTTGAGCTCTGACAAAGACAAAGGTCTAAGATTGTATAAGAGAAGGAAGAGACAAGGTGGAATGAAAGTAATACCACTCATTGGATCAACTTCTATTGGTGAGACTAGAAACATTAGATATTATGTTTCAGATGACAGCCAGTTTTAGATTTCCTGACTTTTTCTTGAATAATCAGAATATAGAAAACTTTTTCTAATATCATAACTTTTGGAGTTTTGCTATTGGATTTGAGTACAGTTTTTCTCACCAAGAGCAGCATTACTTCTGCCTAGAACTTAGAAGGACGCCTTTGTCAAGTGCTGGCTGAGGCATAATCTGAAAAGCCATTGTGTCACTTTCTCATACTGACCTACTGAATCCAAACTTCATAGGCATATAATAAACCTTTCACTCACCCTGATATAATAACCAGGTCACATAAAATGTTCATAAAATTACTAGACAGCAGAATTTATAGCACTATATATATCAGAGCCATATCTATTGCAGACATTGACACTATACAAATTCTGCTATAAAAATATGCTTTCTCTGCTTATCACACAGGAATAGAACAGCTTTCCCTTTGTTATTATTTAGTTTGTGCTGTTGTTCAAATAAGAACATAAAGCATCACTGGAATAAAACAAACATTCAAGAGAAAGACCTGTACGATAAAATGTATAATTATGGCAGAAAAAGTGCATGGTGTGAGCAAGGCAATGAAGAGTTCAACTTACAAGAAAGGCACATTTCAAACAATACATGTTAATGATCTGGCTTGACCTCAGGTATATTACACATATATTGTTCTTCCCTTTTAAAAGTTCTTGGGGACTCTGGACTAAATTTGTCAGACAAGCAAACAAAACTAATGATATGTACAGGAAAGAACAATTTAGAATCTCACATAAATGTTGTGATGATAAATAATGACCTCCTCCTGGCTTTACTATCCCCAAATATCAGGAGAATAATGTGTAATTCCTAGGAGGGGCAGTGTTTGGGGGTGGGGCATGAAGGGTCATATGCCCCTCAAACACTGTAGGGATGAGGGGCAAGGGCCAACAACCAGCAGCTATGGACAGTTTGTCTAAACCATTCCAGGCCTACACTTTGGGGGGCCCCATGGACCCGAGGGGATTAGTGGGGGCCTGATGCCAGCAATTAGGGTTGTCCCCCACACACACTCACAGGCAGAAGATGTTCCCGGACTACAGAGCACAGGAACAGGGAGGACTGGCAGTGGGGCAGGAGTGGCGTTGGGGGGAGGACCAGCGACTCAGCCCAGAGCCTAGTGTGGTGGAGGGAAGAGGATGGGCAGCACGGAGAGGAGTTCTGGCCCCCGTGGAGCTCCCTGGCCCCAGCGGTGGGGAGCTCAAGGCCAGCAGCGGCCATGGAGCTCCAGCCATGGCCAGAGAGCTCCAACCTCGGCAACAGCCAGGGAGCTTTGGTCCCAGCCCTACCTGAAGATCTCCTGCCCCAACCCATTCCACTGCCCCCAGCTGTATCACCCAGGGCAGGGGCTTTGGGGAAAAGGTACAGAACTGCCCCACACCCACTCACAGGCTCCTGGCAGTAGGTGAGTGCAGAGAGCTCTGACTCCTTCTGTTATTTATAAAACACTTGAAACCAGAAGTAGAAATGGCAGCTCTTGATGAAAAGAGTTTTCTAATCTTTAAATCATTCTCTATGAAACCTTCAAAATTGAAAAAAATTGAATCACTGTCACCACAGTCTGATTTTTTTATAGGCTCCCTTCCCTCTTGTGAATATGCATTACCCTCTTGTGAATACGCATAGTGCTAGTCTTTTATTATATGATGATATACATTTCTAAAGTAATTTAATACATTATGCAATGGGGTCTGTGAGGGATCTGTTCTTAGCCCTATGCTGTTTGTCATTTTTATCAATGACCTTGGGAAAATTACATAAAATGATCACTAATAAAATTGGCAGATTACGCAAAAATTGGCAAAGTGATAAATAAATGAAGCAGAGATGTCACTGATTCATAGTATTCTGGATTGCTTGGTAAACTAGGCACACGCAAACAATATGCATTTTAATAAAGCTAAATGTAAATTTACAAATCTAGAAACAAAGCATGTAGGGGCACACATACAGGATGGGAAACTGCATCCTGAGAAGCAGAGACGCTGAAAAAATATTTGAAGGTTAGGGTGGATAATCAGCTGAAAATGAGCTGCCAGTGTGATGCTGTAGCCAAAAGAGCTAATGTGATCCTGGGTGCATAAATAGGGATTGTGAGAAGGTGTAATAAGGTTATTTTACCTCTGTGTTTGGCACTGGTACAACTGCTGCTAGAACATCCTATTCTGGTGCCCACAATTCAAGAAACATATTTTAAACTAGAAATAGTGCAGAGAAGAGCCACAAGAATGAATAAAGAATTAGAAAACCTGCTTTCTAGTGACGGACTCAAGAAGCTCAATCTATCTTAACAAAAAGGAGGTTAAGGGTTGACTTGATTACAGTCTATAAATATCTACATGGGGAACAAAGATTAATAATAGGCTTTCCAATTATAGAAAGGTATAACTTATTCTAAAGGCTGGAAGTTGAAGCTAGAAAATCTCAGACCAGCCATAAGGCATACATTTATAATGTTAGAGTAATTAACCAATGGAACAATTTATAAAAAGTCACAGTAAATCATTATTTTCTATCACAATGTTTGGTTTTCTAAATGATTTATTCTAGGAACTATTTTAGGGACATTTTATGGTGTGTATTTTACAAAAGGTCAGCCCAGATGACCACAATGGCCACTTCTGATCTAGAAATCTATACTTTCTATCTATACTGTATATAGAAAAATCCTTTTCCTATGGGATGATAGAGTGACGACATGCGTCACTCTGTGTCCTGCAGCCTCTCCCTCCACCTGCAGCCCCTCCCTCCACCCTCAGCCTCTTGGCCCTTCCCCCCACGCTCCGGGGAGCCATAGGAGCCACGAGCCACGTGGCCTCCCTCCTCCCCCATGCTTGGAGGGGTAGGAGCCACAAGGCCTCTGGCCAGGCCAGACACAACCCGCTGGTGGCCAGGGGTAGAGAGCTGAGCCTGCTGTAGCGAGGCCTCAGCCCAGCCCAGCCCAGCCCAACCCACCGGCAGCTGGGGAGAAAAAACTAGGTCTGCCATTTCTCAGCCAAACCCCCTGGCGTCAAGGGGGAGAGAGCCGAGGCTGTTGAGACTCGGGAGGAAGGGGTTAGGGCCAGGGCTGGCCTGAGGGAAAGAGCTGGAGCTGCTGCGGGAGGTGTGGGGGGCAAGGGGGAAGAGCCAGGGCTGGCCTGGCTTTGGCCCCACCCCCCAACATCTGGGTCTGACCTGGCCTGGTGAGGCCTCGGCTTGGTCCCTCCTCTTCTCCCCCTCCCTCGCCCCCCCCCCCCCCCCCCCGGCTCAGGGTTTCAAAAAAATATCGAACACACGTGATCTCAGACCAGGATTGGGGGGCGAGGGGGCTGGACAGGAGGAGGTCGGCGGGAAGCAGGGCTGGATGGGAGGGGGTTGAGGGGAGTGGGGCTGGCCAGAGGAGATCAGAGGGGGAGAGGGGAACCAGTCAGTGGGAAGCAGAGCTGGCTGGGAGGAAGTCAGAGGCAGTGGGGCTGGCTGGGAGAGGGTCGGGGGAGCAGGGCTGGCCAGGGATGAAGAGCGGGGGGGAACCGGCTGGCGGGGAGCGGGGCTGGCCCAGGCGCACACAGATCCCAGGGTGCTGCCCATCCCGCACACGGTCCTAGCAGGGTGCACGGGTGATTCCATTCCGTCCCGGCCCCGCCCCCTCCTCTCTACTGTGTAGTTTCGTACAACATGGCTGGTAGACAATATCCGCTCACACAGTGTGAGGATGTCTACCAGCCAGGCAGTATGCAACTGCGTACTGATACTCACAATCAGGGCTCGCCAAGCGGCGGAGAGCCCTGCTCACCAGCCACATGGAAGCACACACTGAGCATGCGCAAACCACACTACGCATGCGCTGACCGCACTGCGCGGCCCTGCCGGGCTAAAATCTACTCACCACAGGCGAGCAGACTGCCTGATTTGTTGAGCCCTGCTCACGATAATAAAACTTACTTAATTAGAAAATACCAGATATTTATATGTCCGGTATTTTCTCAATTTGTTTCCCGGACAGAAAGCTCAAATACCACACTGTCCAGTTCAAAACCAGACACCTGGCTACCCTTCCCCTCACAGTGGCCCAGGGGAGAGAGCCAGGGCTGCCAAGGATGAGGGGAAAGAGGGGAGAGTCGGGGTTGGCATGACCTGTGCCCTGCCTGGAAGTCAGGGGCAGGGGGGGAGAGACAGGGCTGGCCAGGCCTCACCCCCATCCCGCTGATAGCCAGGCAGAGAGCTGGGCCCACCATGGCTTCAGCATGGCTTTGGCCCAGCACAGCTTCAGTACAGCACCTCCTGGCAGCTAAGGACAGGAAGGGAAGAGCCAGGACTGTCCTAGGCCCTACCCAGTGGTCGGGGGGAAAGCTGGGTGTGACCTCGTCCTGGACCCCCTTTCTAGCAGCTAAAAGGGGGCCCAATAGCTGGAGCCATCTGGGAGGGGCCAAGAGCTGGGGCCACAGGGGGGTCCCCCAAGAACAAGGCCTGTCTCAGCCTGTTGTGGGGGAGCAGGGAGACCTCGGGCCAGAGTGGCCTTGGACCCTCCCCAGTAGCCGGGGTTGGGGAAAGCCAAGCCTGCCCCAGGGCCTTCCCAGCAGTGGGGGAGAGGGGGCGGGGGGGGAGGGAAGAGCTGGGGCCGGAATGGCCTCTGACCCTCCCTGGTGGCCAGAGGGCCAGGGGGGGAGTCTTGGCACCGGCCAAGAGGGGGGTTGGCATGCATAGCGAGCAGGGGGCACAGTCCCCTAGTTTTCTATAAAAAGGCAATTCAATATATAATTAATTGTGTGTTTTGAAGCCTCAATATTACAAGTTTCTTACAAGTCAAATAATTCAATTTTAAGAGCTTTCTTCCTATACACAAAGAGAAACAGATACTTTTAGTTTGAATAACTTATTTCTGATTAAGATAAAAATAAGAAAAACCTAAATAAATTTCCTATCAAAAAGCACCCAATGCATCTCCCCTCTCCAGTGACAGTCATCAGTAAAAGGAGCACAAAATGACTGCCGATTTCTTTAGAGAGCATAGTCATTGAACAAACAAAGGCATGGCAACTACCACTCCAAAACAGGTAAGGAAAGACAGGAGGCCTAACACCTGAAGGATGTACTCAGAGACAAGAAAAAGGAGAAAGATTAAACTAGTCCCATAACTGTGGCACTGGGAATTAGGTGTTGGGGTTTATAGTTCAGGGCACGAATACGCTATAGGCAGATGGGCATAACCTTGTACCAAGTCTCAGCTTATGTAGAATTACATTTGAACAGAATGATAATGTCATCAGTTCACTTCATTTGCTGTTTGAGACAGCCAACAGTAGGGCAGCTTTCCATGGTTAGGGAGTTAACACACTTATAACAATACTTCCCTATCTCAGTGTAATGTTGAAAGATAAATTTATGAATCCTTACAAGGCACTTTGATGATCAGGACCACAAAAGTAACTTGATAGATAATTGGCAAGTTGTCTTCAGCACGACAGAACTTTTGACCTAAGCTTGCCCGCTCTCTCCATTCATTTTTTTCCAGTTTATTACATATACTCATGTATCCCATGTTCTTCTTATTTCCTATGCTCTCAGCTGCCCTCTGCATCAGCCTATGCAAAAGAACCCCTCACCAGTGTGGAAGGGCTGTAATTATAGAACCTACTGAAAGGCTACTCCACAAACCCTGCCAAGAGCTAAGTGATCTGAAGAATGACTTTGCATTGTGCATCTATATCAAAGTGAAACATTTTTAATCATGACATTTTTTAGATACTCAAAGGTGTTAAGTCCAAAAAACACCTAACTAAGTCCACTTCATTATTTTTCTCAAAGGCCATTAGTTACCAACCACACATCCAAGTTTACAGTTCTCTGCACAATTAATATTCTTTTTGATAAAGTACAAGAAGCATTAAGAGGAATTAAAATAGATAACCTATCACAGATTAGTTTAATCATATGATAAAGTGGAGAAAATGTGTTTTTGAACAAACTTTGAAATGTACAACAGGAAGACTTACCTTGGAAAGCAGCTGCATTATGAGATATTAAAAACTTTAAAGTGGAGCTTGATGTCTGAAGCACTTGTTGTATATCCTCCTTTACTACCATCTGGTATCTTTCTTCCATCTTTTTGGTACAGCATGTTAGGTTTTTAGATGTACAAACCTGAAGATCAGCCCCTAGAGAAAGAAACACACTTTCATTTTCCAAATGTACCATTATTTGTACAGTGCACTGTGCCATAGATGGTGTTCAGCTTCCCTGAAAACAAGGGGGAACATAAATCGGGGTAGCCAGACTATGGCTCAACATGCGGCTCTTTTACAGTTAAAGTGCAGCTCATGGTTCCCCTCCCCCCTTCCAATCCCTTCTTATTCTCCACCTATCAGCCTTGGTGGTGGGGAGCGTGGGACCTCTGCCTTGTAGCAGTGTTGTGGAGTTGAGGCCTCTACCCAGCAGGAGAGAAGGGTCTTGGACCTTCAGTCCCATGGGGCATGCTTGCTAGGCCTCATGACTTCATCAAGAAGAGGGCTGAAAGCCCCAAGCCCTCTCAGGTGCCTCCCCTGGGGTACACCAGCTATTGAATTTCTGAAAATTGACATATGTGGGTGAGAAGGTCAGTAAGGGTGCATCTACACAGCACAGTTACTTCAAAATAACGGACATTATTTCAAAAGAACAATGTACGCATCTACACAGCAATTCCGTTATTTTGAAATAAATTTGAAATAACGGACGGCTTATTCCAACTTCTGTAAACCTCATTCCACGAGGAATAATGCCTATTCCGAAACAGATATTTTGAAATAGCAATAGGCTGTGTCTAGACTGGCAAGTTTTTCCGCAAAATCATCTGCTTTTGTGGAAAAACTTGCCAGCTGTCTACACTGGCCGCTTGAATTTCCAGAAAAGCACTGACAATCTCATGTAAGATCATCAGTGCTTTTCCAGAAATACTATGCTGCTCCCGTTCGGGCAAAAGTCATTTTCCGAAAGACTTTTGCGCAAAAGGGCCAGTGTAGACAGCACAGTACCGTTTTCCGCAAAAAAGTCCTGATTGCGAAAATGGCGATCGGGGCTTTTTTGCAGAAAACCGCATCTAGATTGGCCACGGACGCTTTTCCGCAAAAAGTGCTTTTGCGGAAAAGCATCCTGCCAATCTAGACGTGCTTTTCCAAAAATGCTTTTAACTGAAAAGTTTTCCGTTAAAAGCATTTTCGGAAAATCATTCCAGTGTAGACGTAGCCGTAGTGTGGATGCTCCACTGCTGCTATTTCAAAATAGCTCCTCCCCAGGGCCATTCAAAGTAATTACTCCCTAGTGCTTTCTGGAGCTCTATATCAAGCTGGCATGTCCACATTAGGGGAGCCTGCCTCGGACTAATTTTGAGGCTTCCTTGTACACAGGGTTACCAGATGGTTTCAACAAAAATACCAAACACACTTGACATTACATCACAATCTACATTACGTCTTATTTAGAAAATACCGGGCATTTATATTTTTTTATTTATATTTTCTCAATTTGTTTCCCAAACAGAAAGCTCAAATAGTGGACTGTCCAGTTCAAAACTGGACACCTGGCAACCCTTCCCTGTAGTGTAGATGTGCTATTTCAAAATAAGTTATTTCAGAGTATTTCTTCTAGAATAGCTTATTCTGAAATAAGTGTACAGTGTAGATGAACCCTTAGTCTGGCCACTCTTGACATAGGTGAAAGCATTACCCAAAGCTCTCAGAGATGTCTGATCCTGTTGCAGAAAAAGCAGATGCATGTGAAATTTGTATTTATTTGAATACAGGCAGTCCCCGAGTTACGCGGATACGACTTATGTCGGATCCGCAGTTACGAACGGGGCTTTTCTCGCCCCAGAGGACGGGAGCGGCAGGAGGCCCAGATGCGCCGCTGTCCGCCGCCCCCGTCCTCCGGGGTGAGAAAAGCTGCTCCCCGTCTCCCTGGTCTGCAGGGAGATGGGGAGCAAAGACTTGGAGCACGCCCGCATCTTCAGGGAGACGGGGAGCAAAACCTTGGAGCATGCCCGCAGCGGGACAGCCTGGGTGCGCTTGAGCTGTCCTCCTGCGGGCGTACCCCGCGGCTTTGCTCCCCGTCTCCCGACGAGCAGACCAGGGAGATAAGGAGTAAAGCCTCGGAGCACGCCCGCAGCGGGACAGCCCGGGCGCGCTTGAGCTGTCCCCCTGCGGGCGTACCCCGCGGCTTTGCTCCCCGTCTCCCGACCAGCAGACCAGGGAGATGGGGAGCAAAGGCAAGGAGCACGCCTGCAGGGGGACAGCTCAAGCGTGCCCAGGCTGTCCTTCTGTGGGCGTGCTCCGCGACTTTGCTCCCCATCTCCCAGGTCAGCAGACCAGGGAGACGGAGCAAAGCTGTGGAGGACTTGGGCAGTCCCACCACCCCCGTCTCCCTGGTCTGCTGGGGGGGGTGCAGCTAGTGCCTCCCCCAGCAGACCAGGCTTTTCTTGCCTACCCCTAGGGTAGAGCAGCTGGGGGCTGCCGGGTTGGTCCCACAGCGCCGCTCCGGACCAACCCGGCAGCACCCCAGCTGCTCTGCCCCAGGCGTCCTGATTCAGCCACTGCTAGTCACTTTCAGCAGCAGCTGAATCAGAACGCCTGGGGCAGAGCAGCTGGGGTGCTACTGGGTTGCTCCAGTAGCGCCGAGGAGCCGCGCTACTGGAGCAACCCAGCAGCAGCCCAGCTGCTCTGCCCCAGGTGTCCCCAAGTCAGCCTGCTGCAACTGACCAGCGGCTGACTACAGGAAGCCCGAGGCAGAGTAGCTCTGCCCCAGGCTTACTGGAATCAGTAAGTTACTGGGTTTCTTAAGTTGAATCTGTATGTAAGTCAGAACTGGCGTCCAGATTCAGCCGTGGTTGAAACTGATCAGTTTCAGCAGCGGCTGACGTCAGTTCCGACTTACATACAGATTCAACTTAAGAACAAACCTACAGTCCCTATCGTGTATGTAACCCGGGGACTGCCTGTACCTTGTATGTTTTCCCCTTTCCAATGAAATACACAGAAATGGAAAATAGAAAATCTAAGAAAGAAGCAATTAGTATTTCAATAATAAAATTGCAGTGTGTCCAAATGTTCATTTCTAAAAATGGATAAATCAACATTTCTCAAAAAAAGTTGTAACTTTAAACCATAAGAATTAAGAATGTCTAAGAATTACGTTCTGTTCTCAAATACAGAACTTTTACTGATTTGTATAAAGAGATATCTTAGGAATTTATGTAAGAAATCCTCTTAAATTTTCTCTCTGGTTGAAAATCTAATTCTGTTGCTAAGTTTACATGCTGAAGCCTCTTCATGACAGATGGAAGAGAACAATAGGATGAGGACTGCAAGATTGTAAATGGGGAAATTGCCCAGGATAAAATGGACAAAACCTGATGTCATTAACTCTTGACTTCTAACCTTGCTGTTACCCATTCTCATTCACCCACAAGAGCTTTATTTTATTTTAATATATATATACTTCAGCTACTTTTTAAATCCTATTTCTAATCCTCTCTGTTAAATAATACCAAGATACCGTAAATAATATATTGGAGGAAGCGAAAAATACAATTTATGCAATGAAAATTTCATGAGAGGTCTCAAATTTAGTGTTTAAAATAGCATTTTCATAAAATGCTATTTAACAACAATTTCAGCAATTGAGGATTATATCCAAGTGTTCTGGAAAGGCTGGCAATGTATGAAATCAAGAATATTTCTGCTGAAGTCCATGGAGTCATTCTGGATTTGCATAGTAAAACAGAAGATTTTTACACAGGGGCTTTAAACAATGTTTAGTATTTATATATATTTAAACTCTATGCCAGAACATTAATGAAAACAGCCAAATGCAGCTTAGCTGGTTCCCATTTCTCCAAATTAATGTCACATTAGATAGAGTAAACAATATAAGGGTCTTAACTGGTACAGTCTCCTCAAGAAAGTGCCAACTATCACTGATGCTGACCAGTGCATACATAAAATAAACTGGTATCAATGTCTAGAGCTCCAGCCATGCATGAACAGTGCTATCCTTTGATTCATGGGGCACTCCGAGATACAAGGGTAAAGAGGGGAAGGAAGCTCTTATAACTAGAAAAAAACGGCTTCAGAGACTAATCAGGTACACTTGGATCTCATTACCAGTTATTTCCTAACAAGAAAATCCACCTTCCTAGTTGCCCTGTGACTTTAGAACTTATACATGGTTTCCTCATGCCCTACATACAAAACTTCCGTCACTCCAAACATGAAACAACTTGCAACTTTCCCCCCTTTTTTATCCAAACTGGACACAACTATATAGCCTTTAAGTCATTGGTCATTTCAAGGCCCAATGTAACATGCTTTCTCAATCCTTTTGCAAGGAAGGGAAGAATCAGCTGTCTCTGCAGAATTATCCCTGAACCCTGTGAAACCTTTCATACTCTGTCCAAAACTACTCCTAAAGCTTAGGTCACCTTTCTTGTGACCCCTCCAATGCCTTCTTCTTAGGCCCTTCCACCCATCCTTTAGCAGAATTGCTAAGTTGGCTGTAGTAAGGAGATTCCAGTGTTAAGCTACGTTGTATGAGGAATCATTATTATAGCTGCACACAGGAACACCAATTAAAGATCAGGACCCAACAGTGCTAGGAAATATGCAGAACAAATTTTTAAAAAAACATGTCCCTAGAGATCTCAAACTACACAAGGGACAAAATGCAACAGCTGGATGAAAAAGACAAATGGGACAGAGGTAGATTAGAAAGATGAGGTAATAAAACAACTGTTTAGCAAAAGTCACAGCTTGCCACTTGCTTATACAATGCAAGATGGTAATGATTTGTTGATTCTCATGATGACAAATATGTATTGTGGAGAATTATCCTTGCTTTTTATTGTGTTTATGCAAATTGTGAGAGGAAAATTTTGGATGGATCACAGAGCAGTTGGCTGGAGCAGCCTCCAGCCCACATAGTGTTTAACTGGTTAACTTTTTAAACAACAGTTTGCATCCCTAATGTAAAGAAAAACATTTACTGAGCCATCCCAATAAAATGTATTCTACACTAATTCTCTTCTGAAGACAGAAGCAGAATGCATCTCACTATTCCAGAGGATTTAAGCATCCTAAATGCACACAGAACTTACAACTTTGAAATATTCTTGGCTGTGTCTAGACTGCATCCCTTTTCCGTAAAAGGGATGCAAATTAGACACATCACAATTGCAAATGAAGCGGGGATTTAAATCCCCCCCGCTTCATTTGCATAAACATGGCTGCCACTTTTTTCCAGTTCGGGGCTTTGCCGGAAAAAAGCGCCAGTCTAGACGGGGATCTTTCGAAAAATAAAGCCTTTTCTGAAAGATCCCTTATTCCTTTTTTAAAGAGGAAGGGGACAGTAGCTCTGCGGGAGCCTATAAGCATGTGGAGCCAGCTTGAAAGCAGGCTTACCACATGTAGCAGATCCTACCTGCCCCCCCACCCTCCACAATGCTGCTCTCTATCAGAGGCAGCCACGCAGAGGTAGCGGAGAAGGCGGCTCTATGGGACTCAGTGCTCATGGGGAGCTGGCTTAAAAGCAGGCTTCTCACAGGCACCGTCTCCCACCTCCCCCCCACCTTGCTGCTTCTGATACAGAGGCAGTATGGGTGGGAGAGTTGAGTAGTTGAAATGATTAAGCAACTAGCCCAGGCTAAGGTTGCCAGGTGTCTGGTTTTGAAACTGGACAGTCCATTATTTTAGTTTTCTGTTCGGGAAACAAATTGAGAAAATATAAATGAGAAAATATAAATGTCTGGTATTTTCTAAATAAGATGTAATATAGATTGTGATGTAATGTCAAGTGTGTCTGGTATTTTTGTTGAAGCCATCTGGCAACCCTAGCCCAGACTTATTGGTTAATGGTGTAGTTGACTACATGTTGACAACCCTACCCAAAATTCAAAGTTTGATAACTTTGCTGAGTAGGTCCACTCTAGGTCTCTTGCCACCTGAAAACTTTAAAACATGCCATCCTCTGAAACTCTGGTGTCAGCAAAAGAACCAAAACAAAGCTTAATTTTGCTGGTGGGAATTTTGTTAGTGTTTGTAATGATGCCATAAGTATGTCTATATGTACATGATACCGGCCACTTTGCCTAGGACTCTAAACAAGGAAGACAAAGTTGGAATTCAAATATAGTGGAGGTCTAATTGCCTACATCTGTAGTTGTTACTGATTTCTTAATAACTGTCTCCTGTTCAAGAATGGGGGATTCTATTTACCACAACAGTGGTGAGGGCTCCAGTAAGTTGAAATCAGGCTAATCAATGGAATGGCTCAGTAGGATGGATAAGGGAAGGAAGACTCTTAAAACAAGAAATGCAATGCTAACAACTATGCTAATGCAATGTTAAGATTGGGAGAAAATTCATAAAACATTAAAGTCAGGAAACTTAAAAATTTCAATCGTCACACCAAGGATGAGCTCCATTATAAGTGAATAGATCTAAAACACATGCATTAAGCATAATTCTACATAGAATATGCTTTGCAGAGAGCATTTCCAACTTAACATTGATGATGGAAATCTAATCTTTTTAATTTTGTGACTTTTAAACCCTCCATCTTATCATTGTATTTAAGACATACTGTTGTCTTAAATACCATTTAATGTGGCTAATATTTAAACTGACTGAAAATTTAGAATATTCCTTAGAAAATATCACACTGTTAAAATAGTAAACAGCAAACATACCTAATATACCACCTACCAACAAACAAATGACAGGAGCAATAACAGACCTGCAGCAATATTTACTAATCACAATAAGCAGTTTTATCTACATGACCTGAGCATAGTTTCTGCTCACTCATTTTCTTTCATCAAACAGTGAATAAAACCATTGGAAATGAGTCAAGGCCCAGTTTGCAGCATGCCAGCTGCCAAATACTGAACAAACACAAGAGGTAAAATATATTTACAATGTTTGCACCACTGCACTTCTAATTACCATTTTTCTTTGCTATGGGACATTTGTTTGTATTATCTTATCAAACAATAACAAAGTCTTCATGCAAATTAATAAGTCTTTTACAGGCAATCCCCGACTTACGTCGGATCTGCACTTACGAACAGGGCTTTTCTCGCCCCGGAGCTCGCGGGCGGCGGGACCGCCCAGAGCGCAGCGGTCCCGCCACCGCGTCCTCCGGGGCGAGAAAAGCTGCTCCGGGTCTCCTAGTGTGCTGGAGGGGACTGCCCAGCACAGCAGGGAGACCCGAGCAAAGCCGCAGAGGCGGCGGGACCCTGCTACCCGTGCGGCTTTGCTCCTTTGTCCAGCTAGTGCGCCCCCCCCCCCCCCCCAGCAGACCAGGCTTTTGTTGCGGGACGCCTGGGGTAGAACAGCTGGGGTGCTGCCGGGTTGGTCCTGAGGGGACCTACCCGGCAGTGCCCCAGCTGTTCTGTCCCAGGAGTCCAGATTCAGCCGCTGTTGAAACTGATCAGCGGCTGATTCCAGGAAGCCGGGGGCAGAGCAACTCTGCCTAGGGCTTCCTGTAGTCAGCCGCTGATCAGTTTCAGCACCGGCTGAATCTGGAGCCAGTTCTGACTTACATACAAATTCAACTTAAGAACAAACCTATAGTCCCTATCTTGTACGTAACCCGGGGACTGCCTGTATACTGATGCTGATGTGGGGATTTCTAAAAGTGTGGAAATTGTGTTCAAGTGATTAAAACAAGATTCAATTCAACATTTATTTAAAATATATTTTCTTGTTATTTGTTCCTCTTTGTTAGTTTGCCTTTTTATAAAGAAAAATAATTTTTAGTTTAAAATTGAAGAAATCTATTGATTATATGTTTGGAAAATAACAAAATACAAACGTACATTACATATGTATTTCTTCCCTCAGCCACCATATCTGGATCTGTCATTATAATGCCTAATAAAGCAACTAAAAGGTAAAATTCAGTAAGCTGTGTTGTCAACTCACTTGATTGCAATTTCCACAATATGCAGTATGTTTTTCAAAGCGCCACGTCCTGGAACCAATGATATGGATAGAATCCCAGCTTCATTAGTTCCCATTAGTTTCCAAACCCCTGATCATTTTAGTTGCCCTCCCCTCTTCCACCCTCTCTCTTCCCCTCTCCCACCTCCTTTTCCCAGTTGTTTAAAAACAAAAGGTGGGATCCAAGAAGGAACTTCAGCTTTGCTACACTTAGCATCTTAATGCATTTTAGACACCTAAAAAAAAAACCCCACAGGAACATCACTGTGACTCACAAAGCTGATTTTAAGCACCTCAGCTCTCTCTACAATAAATGGGGAAAGACAGATACCTAAGAAGAACTAGGAGAAGTACACAGACCCTCTAGTGGACAGGGATTGAATCATGACAATAGGAAACTGGGTAATCCATTTCACCAAGAGAAGCAGGTCACCTATAAAGAATTATAAAGAACTTGAAATATGCCATTTTGTAATGTTTAGTTTACTTCAAATTTGGCATAAATATTAATCAGCAGATTTTCTTCCAAAATTTCTAGGAGATGATATAGTTACTCTAACTCCAGTTTGTGTTGCTCTCAGAGGGTACGTCTACACTACAGCACTAATTCGAACTAACTTAGTTCAAATTAGTTAATTTGAACTAAGCTAATTCGAACTAATGCATCTAGAACTAAAAACTAGTTCAAATTAGCGTTTTGCTAATTCGAACTAGCGCGTCCACACTGATTGGACGCAGAGGCGCATTTAAGGGCGGCTGAAACTGGTTCTGGCAGGGCATCAGGTCAGTAGTTGCTTTGTGTGGCTGCTGTCTGAAGCTCATGCTTAAAGGGACCCCCCTGGACAGCCGGTTCTCAGCTTTTCCTGCTTGCTTGCCAACCTAGCCGAGGGACAGCAAAACGTTGGTCTCTGTGCCCATCTGTGTCGGTGCTTCCCTTCGGGGACGCCGCCGCAGGTGGCAACATGGAGCCAGAGCTCGCCCTGCACCTTCTGGTGCACTTTCTGGACTTGCTGCTGCAAGCCTGCCAGCAATGGCTCGAGGCTGCCTGGCACCACCTGGTGCACGTCAGCCCCCTGCCTCTCCGCCTGGCTGCCCTGGGGGCCATGGAGGAGCCGCGGCAGCACCCCGGCACCGGCGTGCCCCGCCGCATCTGGCGTCTGGACACCAGCAGCGACTGGTGGGACCGCATCGTCCTCGAGCGCTGGGAAGACCGACAGTGGACCCAGAACTTCAGGATGAGGAGGGACACCTTCCTGGAGCTCTGCGACTGGCTCGCCCCTGCTCTGCGCAGAAGGGACACTCGCATGAGGCCCGCCATCCCCCTCCAGAAGCGGGTGGCCATCGCCCTCTGGAAGCTCTCCACACCGGACAGCTACCGATCCGTCGGGAACCAGTTCGGCGTGGGGAGATCCACCGTCGGAGCGGTGCTCATGCAGGTATGGCACTCGTCGGCCACTGTGCTGGGGGGGGGCTGCAAGGAGGGGACAAAGGGTGGGCAGGAGGAGGCGAAAGCGCCCCGCACCGGAGGGGTCGGTCTGTCCCGGCCGTACTACACGCCGCCGGGGGGTTGCTTCCGGGAGTGGGGCGCGGGGCACTGCCAGGGCACGAATGCTCCCAGCCACCCGGGCGCCCCACTGATTGGCGCTTTGCTGTGTCTCTCTCCGCAGGTGGTCAAGGCCATCAACCGTGTGCTGCTCCGCAGGGTGGTCCGCCTCGCCGACCCGGATGTCGTCATCCAGGGATTCAGCGCCCTCGGCTTCCCCAACTGCGGGGGGGCCATCGACGGGACGCACATCCCCATCCATGCCGCGGAACACCAGGCGTCCCGGTACGTCAACCGCAAGGGGTACTTCTCCATCCTCCTGCAGGCCGTGTGTGACCACTGGGGACAGTTCACGGACATTAATGTGGGCTGGTCCGGCAAAGCACACGACGCCCGGGTGTACCGCAACTCCTCCGTGTGCCAGCAGCTGCAGGACAGGACCTTCTTCCCCGACCGCCACATCAGGGTCGGGGACGTGGACATGCCCGTCTGCCTGGTGGGGGATGCCGCCTACCCACTGCAGCCATGGCTGATGAAGCCCTAAACGGGGCACCTCAATCCCTCCCGCCAGGCTTTCAATGCCAGGCTGACCAAGGCCCGCATCGTGATGGAGGGGGCCTTCGGGCGACTGAAAGCCCACTTTCAATGCCTCCTCACCCGTCTGGACCTGGCCGAGCACAACATCCCTCCCGTGGTGGCATCATGTTTTGTGCTCCACAATTTATGTGAGAGAAAGGGGGAGGCTTTCTGCCCAGCCTGGATGGCTGAGGCTGACTGCATGGTTGGCCACTACGGTCAGCACCGCACCGCCGCCGTCCGGGAAGCCCAGCGGGGGGCCGTTCGGATCCGGGAAACCCTGCGGGAGAGCTTCCTGGTGGAGGAGGACTGACCTCTCCCTGCATGCCCCACTGGGGCCTTCTTCCACCCTACCCCCCTTCCCTTTTCCCCTCCCTACCTACTGTCAAATAAAGACACCTGTTTTTCAAACAAAAACGTCTTTTTATTTAACATAGCTGGGGTGGGGGGAGGGAGGGAGGAAGAAGGGTGGAAGAGGGGAGGGAAACCTGGGACGAGGAAGCTGGAAGGGGAGGGAAGGGAGAAAGGGAAAGGAAAGCTCAGGGGTGGGGGTCCGGCTGCCTCTCCTGTCTCACAACACTGCGGGTCCAGGGGCGTTGGTGGGGAATGGTTGTGGAGGGTGGGGCAGGAGGGATGGGGGGTGTGGAGGAAGCAGGAGCGGGAGCAGGAGGGGGAGCAGGGGGAGCAGGAGGAGAAGGAGGAGCAGGAGGAATTGGGAAGCGGTCAAGCAGGCTCTGGAGGTGGCCTCGCAGGGCACGGCCCTACTCCTCCAGTGCCTCCAAGCTCCTCCGGCGCAGCCTCAGGTCCTCCTGGACCCAGTGGTCCTGGAGACGGAGCTGTTGCTCCAGGAACCGGAGGTGCCGCCTCTGGTACGCCTCCTGGTTCCTGGCTCTCCTGCTTGCCCGGGCGCGGGCGGCTGCTGCAGGCAGGGTGGTGCGCCCTGCAGTCCCAGGTGCTGCGGCTGTGGTGAAACAAGAAAAGTGGTCAATTACCCCAGGGGCCCAGGTGTGTGAAACCCAGCTCCCCTCTGCAAGGCCAGGGCCCCTGCAGGATCCCCAGCTGCTGCTCCATGGTGGGCAAGGCACAGGCGCACGGTCCCGGGGCACCCTCTCGCCCAAGCCCCCAGTACACATAAGGGGAGCATGATGGTACTCACAAGTGGACGCCTCCCCGGCCTCGGACGACACAGGCGAGCAGCTCTGTGGGGTGCCTCGGGGGTCCTGGGCAGGCTGCCGGCAGGCTCCTGGCTCTCAGAGCCCTCCTCCTCCTCCTCCGTCTCTTGGAGCGGTCCCTCTGCCCTGGGGTCTATCACGTCCCGGGGGGCAGGGACGGCATGAACCCCCATGAGGCGGTCCAGAGCCTGGAAGTGGGGGCACGCCTCCGGGTCGGCCCCTGGCAGGCAGGCCCGGGAGTAGGACTGCCGCAGGACCTTTATTTTCCAGCGCACCTGCTCCCGGCTGCGCTGGTGGCCCCTGGCGGCCATGCTGGCAGACATGCGGCCATAGACTGCCGCGTTCCTGTGGCTAGTGCGGAGATCATGGACATTGGAGGCTTCCCCCCAAACCTCGATGAGGTCCACGATCTCCGCACTAGTCCACGCGGGCTCCCGCCTCTTGTGGCCCCGGGCAGGGTCCTGGGAGCCGCCAAGCTGGTCCCAGGAAGAGGGGGAGGTCTGGGTGTCATCGGGTGGCTGGCTCATGGGTGTCAGCTGCTGGGTGTGCTGGTACGGGTGCTGGCAGCCTTGCAACTGGCACAAACTGTGTAGCCAGCCCGTGGCCCTTTAAGGGCTCCGGGGCCGGGAGGGGGGCAGTAGAGTTTGCCTGGTGTTGGCCAGAGTGGCCACCAGGGCAAGCTGGGAAGGGCTAGCCTCCCACTAGTTCAAATTAAGGGTTTACACAGCCCTTAATTCGAACTAGTAAGTTCGAACTAGGCTTAATCCTCGTGGAATGAGGATTACCTAGTTCTAACTAAGCGCTCCGCTAGTTCGAATTAAGTTCGAACTAACGGAGCACTAGTGTAGCACCTATGAAAGTTAGTTCGAACTAACATCCGTTAGTTCGAACTAACTTTGTAGTGTAGACATACCCAGAAAGTTTACTATATTCTGTTTGCATCTTGAACCTCTTTAGTTTCCCAACACAGATATTGTATCTCTTACCACCCTAACATGGGATACAGAGGAACAGACAATAAGCACAGGTCTCAAAGATACTATACAAATCTAAGTAGGTTGGGAGCAGTATTCCCTATAAGCTGTGTGCTTATGTAGCTGCTCAGGAGAGATTCAAATGCTGCCCAACCGATTATCAGAAAGCCCCTAGCTACATTTTATGTTTCTATTGGTGGTCTACATTGGTACATACCTCAATGCACAATATAACATTTAATTTGTGCAGGGATAGCAGAAATCAGCAAATGGAATGGAAAAGATTAGAGAGAACATTGTTTGGGAGATGAAAAGAACACTAGAAAGTCAACCCATGGAAATACTTAACCATCAATCCATTAGCTTTTGGATACATGAGCTCTAATACAGAAAATAGTATTAGTTTTAAGTATAGTGGCACCAATTCTCAATGTGGCCAAGTAGCACATGAGGTAGTTTGGCAGAGCATATGCAAATGTGACTTTAAGCATTCTCAGCCCCAAATTTGGGCTGGCTGTACAAATTGGACTGGGTGCCTGATCTAAGTCATAACAATTTAAATTTTGCTCTAAAAGTAATCCAGTTGCCAAAGGCTCCAGGGGATGTTTTAGTACTCAGAGATGCCAGGATGCACTGACTTTAAAAAGGGGTGATCCTCATGACCAGTTACGCCAGCTTAGGACCACTTTGTACCAGCAGTGCAGGGAAAGGAAAATCACAGTGGAGAAGGGAGGGAGGGGGCATGCTGAAGAGGGAGAAAGTCTTGTTTTATTAGACATTTTCTTTAATTGCTAGTCCTTGTTTAAAATGAATTGCGAGTTTTAATATAGAAACTGTAGATTTCATTTGACCTTCACTTTATAGATATTTTATACTGTTGGCCATGTGATTGCCTAAAGTGGCAGTTTAAAACCGTTCAAGCAAAACAAAGGTCTCACATTTAAAATCACATTATTTTTCATTCATGCCACAGGAGAAAAACCTGCATCTGGCTACTAATAAAAGTCACTCAGCTGATTAGTATCCAACTGGCCCCTGCGTGTCACTATTAGCCCTTGGGATCCACCCCCACAATGAATTCCCAAGCTATTTTTCTGACTACTCCCAGCATCCATTCTCATTGTGTTCACCCACATTCAATTTCACATAACACACACGGAGAATCACCAGATCGCTTTGGTTTTTATTTTTTTGCTGGCAACAGCCTTTTGCTTCCTTTCAGGAGCTCATCTTGACACTAAGGGTGCATGTCTACACTGCAATCTTAGCTCAAAATAAAGTGTCTACACAGCACTTATTACTAAATAAATCGCTATTTCGAAACATCCCTTATTTCTTGTGGAATGAGGTTTAAAGGGACAAAGGAACAGCGAACCCGTTATATTTCAAAATAATGGGCATGCTCAAAAGACGCAGAATAGCTATTTCAGTATATATCTGGTATCCTGAAATAGCACTGCTATGTAGACGTAGCCTAAGTTTTTAATAAAAAACCACAAACTGTTCTCTATTAGATGAAGTCTAAATTTCACACTTTCAAAAAGAGATACCTTCTAGCAGACAACAAAAGAGTTATCAGCAAGGCAAAGAAAATTTCACTTTTCAAAAATCCCAGTCTTATTTCACCTTGTTTTAATAATAAATACACAAGCCATATTTTGAAATTAAACATTAAATATAAAAATAAAATCATTCTACAGGTGTCTAAAGAAGGCCAGAAGAAACAAAAAGCAAAAATAAATTTATCTCATTTCATGTCAGTGGAAGATTTTGCAAGTAAGTTATTTTAATATTCATTGATTTTATATTTTTGGTAAGTATAATATTGTTTCAATATAAACTGACCTTTTTTCCTTTTTATCTGAAGAAATATTTTTAAATTAAGTCGGTAAGCTCTTCAAAACTTTGCAAAAAGCAACACAGGTACAACATGTTGTATGAAAGGGTATGTCTACAATAGCCCCCTAGTTCAAACTAGGGAGGCTAATGCGGGAGACCGAAATTGCTAATGAAGCGCGGGATTTAAATATCCCGCGCTTGATTAGCATATACCCGACCGGTCGCCATTTTGGAAACTGACTAGCCTGAAGTAACTGCCCGCGTCTACACACGGCAGAGAAGCGGGATTCCGAGATAAACCCCTTAGTTCGAATTAACTGTTACTCCTCGTGGAATGAGGTTTAACAGTTAATTCAACTAAGGGGTTTATCTCGGAATCCCGCTTCTCTGTCGCATATAGATGCGGGCAGTTACTTCGGGCTAGTCAGTTTCCAAAATGGCGACCGGCCGGGACTATGCTAATCAAGCATGGGATATTTAAATCCCATGCTTCATTAGCAATTTCGGTAGTCCTCATTAGCCTCCCTAGTTCAAACTAGGGGACTAGTGTAGACGTAACCAAATAGAGTTAAACACAAGAAATAGAGTTAAACACCTAAATTACTTAAGATTAAATTTATTTTACTTAAGGTATTGCCTACACTGCAGGCTTGTCCACCTTTGAAAATTGTTTCAGGTTAGGCTTATCTGAATTAAGCCATCTGGAACTGTTGCATGACCAATGTGTTCATAGTGCCTTTTTAACCCTTTTGGGATAATGTACACACAGCACTGCATTGCTTTGAAATAAATGCTGAGCATTCTGCACAGACAGCCCATGGTGCAATGTTCTTCTACTACTCTCCAAGGATTCTGGGACTTTTCCTACGGAAGCATTGTACATTGTCGAAAAGCTATAGAAGACAGAAATTCTAGGACTTAGAGTCAAACTAAATAAGTCCCTTCACCTTTTGTTTCACTTTTGGTATCAATCAGCATCACATCAAACCACTCAGAGGACACACTGCTGAACACTGCAAATATAATGGTCATTAATGTAAACAGGCTGCTGTACTTATATCTCCAGTCATCCAGTGGCTTGGGAGGCAGAGCAATACATACACCTGAAGAGGATTCAGCTGACATTGAGCAAATACTTCTATATCTTTGCCTAAAGCATCTTCACTTAATGGACTGTTCTTTGTGGGCTCAATCAGCTATCATCGACTAGGGACAGCGGAACAGGATAGCAATGGACACATGGGGTGGCCAAGACTAGCAGCAGAACTTCAGTATACCAATGGCCATTTTGTGCAAAGAAATCTGTGCAGAGCTCACTCTGAAGCTGTAGTGCTGCAATACACCAGGAAAGTACCCCTCAAGGAGGACTGCGAGACCCTTGCTATCTGGAAACTTACCATCCCTGATTGCTACTGCTCAGTGATGAAAAGAACAGTTACTTACTTGTAACTGTTGTTCTTCGAGATGTGTTGCTCATGTCCATTCGAAGTAGATTACTAATGCCCTGTGGCAGACACCGGCGACCTTGACCCCTACCTTAAAAGGGGCCGAGAGCATCCTGTGGCAGGAGGTGTCCGTGCTCCTCGCAAAGGGAGCAACAGAGGAGGTTCCCCCACACCTGTGGGGATGGGGATTCTATTCCCAATATTGTGTTGTCCCCAAACCAAAAGGAGGAAAGCTTTTGCTACCCTTGCATCGAGGAGGGGACCCACGAATTCGAGATGCTGAGAGGGGGTCAGGGATGACTTTTCCTCATTCAGCATGAGCCTGAGTTTGAGGAAGAGGGTCTTTGTGAGTGACACATGAGCCTTCACCTGCTCGTAGGAGCGACCTCGGATTAGCCAATCGTCGAAGTACGGGAAGACATGCACTCCTTGCTTGCGGAGAAACGCCGCAATGGCTGCCATGCAGTTGGTGAACACTCTGGGTGCCGTTGACAGGCCAAAAGGGAGCACCGTAAACTGAAAATGGTGCTGGCCAACAGTAAACCTGAGAAACCTCCTGTGGCTGGTTCTGATCGCCACGTGGAAGTACGCGTCCTTGAGATCGAGAGTTGCGTACCGGTCTCCTAACTGTAGCACTGGAATGACCGAGGCTAAAGTTACCATTCTGAATTTGTGTTTTATGACCACCTTGTTCAGATCTCTGAGGTCCAAGATGGGACGGACTCCTCCTTTTGGTTTGAGGACAACACAATATCGGGAATAGAATCCCCGTCCCCACAGGTGTGGGGGAACCTCCTCTATTGCTCTCTTTGCAAGGAGCACAGACACCTCCTGACACAGGATGCTCTCGAACCCTTTTAAGGTAGGGGTCAAGGTCGCCGGTGTCTGCCACAGGGCATTAGTAATCTACTTTGAATGAACATGAGCAACCACTCGAAGAAGAACCAGTTTGGTGCTGGTAGATCAGCTGTTGGGGACACGGTTGTGGAGGTTTCCATTGCTAAATGGAAGCCTCCTAAATCACAATGAATAAGAGTTTATTGATGGATTTGCATTGCACTGGGGCCACTGATGGCATCCATTCTTCACTCCCCATATTAGACTGCAGAGCCATTAGCAGAAAGGATTGTTTCTCCATGGACATGCATTTAAACACCATGGAGGGTTCACCAATAACATGGGGTGGTCTGGAAAAGACCATGAACTTTGGAAACTCTGGTCTGTTTTGTGCTATGAGAAATGGAACTTTTGCTCTGCATTATGGATTCTGAGGGTGTGTCTAGACTACAGGATTTTTTTCGAAAAAAGTAGCCTTTTTTTGAAAAAAATTCCCCTGCGTCTAGACTGCTGCCAGTTCTTATGAAAGTAAATCGAAAGAACGTGGCAGTTTTTTTGATAGTGAAAAACCTTGTTTTACAAGGAATGACGCCTTTTTTCGAAAGTGCTCTTCCAAAAAAAGGCACTATGTAATGCAAACTGCTTTTTCAAAAGAAAGCATCCAGACTGCCTGCTTGCTTTTTGGAAAGTACTGGTTATAGTCTAGATTCTCTAGAGTCTCGCAGTCTAGACGTAGGCTGAAAGTGTTGCAATTTCTCCTACCGTTCTAGGAGACCCATCTTATGCTCTTCTTCCCTTATTTATACTGTCTTTTACTAGACACCTTAATAGAGGAAAGGGCCTTTTCAATTAGGCTCTGAGGAGCAGCTGCAGAATGGCACTGGAATGTGAATTTGGAAGACTGAAGGGTAAATAGAGATGCCTGATGTTGAAGCAGGAAGCTGATGAGCAATATCTGTCTGGTGCGATAATTGTTTTTTGTGCTATGCACAACCTATAAGAGCAAAGGAAAGAGACTGAGGCTATGTCTAGACCGCAGGTTTCTTTCAGAAGAAGCTTTTCTGGAAGAGGTCTTCCAAAAAAAAATCTTCCGAAAGAGAGCATCCACACTGCCAACGTACATCAAAAAAGCTATCTGCTTTTTCAAAAGATAGCGTCCACACTAAATGGACGCTATCTCTACTATAAGCTGTGATTACTATGGATAGAGTGGTCACCAGGGCACCTGTGCTTTTTCCTCTTTCCTTCTCTACGGGTATGTCTACACTACCCAGCTAGTTCGAACTAGCGGGGGTAATGTAGTCATCTGCACTTGCAAATGAAGCCCGGGATTTGAATTTCCCGGGCTTCATTTGCATGAAGCCGGCCGGCGCCATTTTTAAATGCCGGCTAGTTCGAACCCCGTGCCGTGCGGCTACACGCGGCATGGAGTAGCTAGTTCGGATTAGGCTTCCTAATCTGAACTAGCTGTACGCCTCATTCCATGAGGCGTACAGCTAGTTCGGATTAGGAAGCCTAATCCAAACTAGCTACTCCGTGCCGCGTGTAGCCTCGTGGCACGGGGTTCGAACTAGCCGGCATTTAAAAATGGCGCCGGCCGGCTTCATGCAAATGAAGCCCGGGAAATTCAAATCCCGGGCTTCATTTGCAAGTGCAGATGACTACAATACCCCCGCTAGTTCGAACTAGTGGGGTAGTATAGACATACCCTAAGTGACTAAGATGAACTGGATCATATTTTTGGTAAAGATGCCATCATTGAAGGTTGTAGACTCCATGGGTATGTCTACACTAGCCCCCTAGTTCGAACTAGGGAGGCTAATGTAGGCATTCGAAGTTGCAAATCAAACCCAGGATTTAAATATCCTGTGCTTGATTTGCATCTTCCCGGCCGGTTGCCATTTTTTAATTTACAAGTCCAAGGTTAAATAGTTTCCAGTGTTCACTAGAATGAGTAAGTTCCTGACAGCTACGTACACAATATGAACTGAAGAATAACATCTAAGATTTAATTTCAGAATATTTAAAGCACCAGACTTTCCTCCTGATTTTTGTTTTCCTTGACCTTCATTTTACCACATATCTATTTTAATAATTCAAAGCAAGGTAGTTACTTTTAACTCAACTCTATTACTAGAGTAGGGAATGAAATATGACCACTGACATTGCACATCGCCATTTAAAGAAATCAACTTATTTTACTAGCCGCATGAAGTAAAGCTTGCTCACTCACTTTGCATGGCTGAACTGGAGTAGCTACAATTTTAATAACTACTTTTTAATTAAAGATATAGTTCATGACACTACAAGTTATTTTTCTTGAGTAAGACATGAAAAGTAGATACAGCAGAATTGAGACAATACAAGAAAAAGTTAACTTAAATGTTTATTTACAATTAAAAAAAAAACAGTTCATCACACTAGGTTCTTCAACCAGTTCAGCAGTCAGTCTATTACATCTTGTAAATTGTTTACTTTCTCTTAATTATTTGATCCTGTTCAACCACATTTTTACTTATATCCTTGTGTTCCTTCATATGTAATTTGTTTCCACAGCCTCAGGGATAAAATGCATTTTAGCAACTGCAGACTTACAAACGCTAAATAGGCATCTTATTTCATTTCAGTAAGTCAGTATATTTCTTGAACTCCACAGTAATATAATGGGAATGGGGTAGGGAAAAGAATATATCCCTAAAAAAATTCTTATATTAATTTTCTATCATAGCAGAAGCCTTCCAATTTGGGACAATCAGAAGACTAGAAGCTCTTTCTGTGGCATTCCTTGGAGCATTCTATTAGGCATTTAAATCTAATTTATTTTACAAGACAGTTATGAAAATAAAAATGTACATTTCCACTGGTATTCATTCTCTCCATGAAGGATAACTAGTAATTCTTGTGGTGGCTTTTAGTCCTCTAAAAAAATATTTTGGTTCATTTCAGTTCCCTAACCTCATTTCACATTATCAATATTGTCCTCTACTTCCCAATGAAAAAGACAAAGTGAATACAATACCTCTAATCACTTTGGGTATGTCTATACTTGCACCCTACTTCGAACTAGGGATGCAAATGCAGGCATTCGAAATTGCTAATGAAGCGGGGATTTAAATATCCCATGCTTCATTAGCATGATCTCACCAGCGCGCTAGTTAGAATCACAGCTGATTCGAACCAGGAAGTGCATGCCAGGACCCATTAGTTCGAACCAACCCCCTTGGTTCAAACAAAAAATGAGGAGTAACGTTAGTTTGAATCAAGGGCGTTGGTTTGAACTAACGCATCCCTGCATGCACTTCCTGGTTCAAATCAGCTGTGATTCAAATTAGCATGAGATCGTGCTAATGAAGCGCAGGATATTTAAATCCCCGCTTCATTAGCAATTTCGAATGCCTACATTTGCATCCCTAGTTCGAACTAGGGTGCAAGCGTAGACATATCCTTTCTTACAGACTTCTTCTGAAGATAAATTTTAGGAAGTATCTAGTTTGTAGGGATTTTATAAATAATATCTTAACTATACAAATACAATAAAAAGCCCTGTTTCTGCTAAGTCACTTTTTTTTTATGTTGGGAATTACTATATAGGTTGACCTCCCTGGTCCAACAACATTGGGACCTGACCAGTCCTGAACAAGAGAAGTTTCTAGACAAGGGGAGGTATCCCCTGACACTGTCCCCAAGCCAGATGGTCCTCTGCCTTTGGCCTCCACTATTCCTCTCCTCCCTGCAGCCAGGCTGTCCACCCTGCTACCACCAGTCCCTCGGCCCCAGGCTGTAATTGGTGTCTGGGGTCCTCCAGCCCCCAGCTGCTGCGGTTCCCTGGCCCCTCACTGTTACATGTGGCCGGGTTTCCCCAGCTCTGTGCTGCTGCATGCTTCTGGGGTTCTCCAGCCACTGGCTCTGAACTGCTGTGGTTTCCTGACCCCATGCTGCCATGGGCAGCCAGATTTCCCTGGATCTGCGCTGCAGCAGACTGCCAGGATTATTCTTCTTCCTCCATCCCCATGCTCTTGTGGGCTGCCAGGGTTCTCCAGTCCGTCCCCAGCACTTTTGTGAGGCTCCAGTCCCGCTGCCCCGGCCAGGCTGCTGGCCCACCTACCGTTAGGCTCCAGGGCATTTGTGCGCGCCTACCGACAACCTGGACCGGCCCCGCCCCCAGCGCGCGGTGCACTGGAGGCGCCGGCCCCAGGCGCAACACACACACCGGCGCCTGGTGCACAGCGCTCGGGAGGCTCCAGCCCCGGGGCACATGAGGGCACGCGGCTCGGGCGGCGGCGCCGGCCCCAGGCCCATGACACAAGGCGCTCGGGTGGCCACGGCCCTGGGGCACATGCCGGCGCCGGGTGCAAGGGCATCCCCGCCCCGGCATGCCCCAGGACGTGCGGCCCCGCCCCCGGGCGCCCAGCGCATGAGTGGCCCCACCCCCGGGCGCCCGGCGCGTGAGTGGCCCTGCCCCCAGGTGCCCGGGAGCCTCTAAAGTTTGGGGACCACTGCGTACACAAATCTCCTAAACCAACATAATCAAAGGGAACATGCAGAGGGAATTCCTGATTCCATGTCAAGGGGAGTCTGCCAATGATACTGGATCTTGTTTGTCCCTGAAACAAAACCAAAGACAAGGGATACTCTCTTTGGTGATAAAGAGACCTATTTGGGACTTACTTCCTTTGCATGATAGATAATGCCAGATGGGACCTAAGACAGATATATGGATCTTAGGAAACTGTGTCCTAAGAATCTGCCATTGGGAGAAAGGCACACGGATACCCCTTCTCTCTTCAGCAGATGGACCTTTGGGTATGTCTAGACTGCATCCCCTTGTCAGCAGAGGGATGAAGATTAGGCAAGTCGACATTACAAATGAGGCAGGGATTTAAATATCCCGTGCCTACTTTGCATAAAAATGGCTGCCATGTTTTGCCGACTCAGCACTTTATCGGCAAAAAGTGGCAGTCTAGAGGGGGATCTGTCGAGAAAGAAAGCCTTTTTAGACAGATCCTGTAAACCTCCTTGCAGGAAGGGCAGGGAGCAGGGGAAGCTGCTCCATTTCAAAAACTATATATTGAAATTGGAAAAAGTTTAGAAAAGGGCAACAAAATGATGAGGGGTGTAGTACAACTGCTATATGAGGAGAGATTAATAAATCTGAGACACTTCATCTTGGAAAAGAGAGGATTCAGATGGGGATATGATTGAGGTCTGTAAAATCATGACTAGTGTGGAGGAAGTAAACAAGAAAGTGTTATTTACTTCTCATAACATAAAACTTAGGGGTCTGCAAATTAAATTAACAGGCAGCAAGTTAAAAACCAATACAAGGAAGCATTTTCTTACATAATGAACAATCAACGTGTAGAACATGTTCTCAGAAGATGTTATTAAGGCCAAAATTATAAAAGGATTAAAAAAAGAATTAGATAATTTAATGGATGATAGGTCTGGTCTATTCCAAGGCTATTAGCCAGGATGGAGTGGGACAGTTTTCCTAGCCTCTATTTGTCAGAACTTGGAAATGGGCAACAGGGGGAGATCACTTGATGACTGCCTATAATGATTGTTCCCTCAGGGCTACCTGGCACTGGCTACTGTTGGAAGATAGGATACTGGGCTAAATGGACCTTTGGACTGATCCGGTAAGGTTGTTCTTATGTATAGGTGTCTCAGAAACATTTTCATGTTGTTTTAAACTACAGGCAGTCCCCGGGTTACGTACAAGATAGGGACTATAGGTTTGTTCTTAAGTTGAATTGTATGTAAGTCGGAACTGGCTCCAGATTCAGCTGCTGCCACTGAAACTGACCAGGGACTGACTACAGGAAGCCGGAAGCAGAGTTGCTCTGCCCCCAGCTTCCTGGAATCAGCCTGATCAGTTTCAACAGCTGCTGAATCTGGAGCCTGGGACAGAACAGCTGGGGCGCTGCCCAGTAGGTTCCCACAGGACCAACCCGGCAGCACCCCAGCTGCTGTACCCGAGGCATCCCACAACAAAAGCCTGGTCTGCTGGGGGGGGGGGGAGCGCACTAGCTGCGTCCCCTCCCCCCCAGCAGACCAGGGAGACCCGAGCAAAGCCGCACAGGCGGAGGGACCCCGCTGCCCGTGCGGCTTTGCTCCTGTCTCCCTGGAGTGCTGGGGGGAGTCCCCCCAGCACACCAGGGAGACCCGAGCAAAGCCGCACAGGCGGAGGGACCCCGCCACCCGTGTGGCTTTGCTCCTTTGCCCCCGAGCAAAGCCGCACAGGCGGCGACTTTGCTCGGGTGTCCCTGGTCTGCTGGGGGGGTCCAGCGGCTTTGATGGACCCCCGCGGCAGACCAGGGAGACCGGGAGAAGCTTTTCTCGCCCCGGAGGACACAGGTGGCGACCCACCACCCGTGAGCTCCGGGGCGAGAAAAGCCCCGTTCGTAAGTGCGGATCCGACATAAGTCGGATCCGCGTAAGTCGGGGACTGCCTGTACCTGTTTAAGTTTGTCACTATCAGAGATCTAATTCAGTGAGTAATGGGAACGCATTTAACTTATAAATCTGTTATTCCCAACAGAGAACAAGATGAAAATCCCTTGAAAATGTTGGTATGTAGTGCTATTCCTCTGTCATACAACAGATGGACATTGCTATGTATAAGGTGACATTGACATTTTATCACCTTCATGTTCAAGGCCATGATATACCATTAGTACAAACACATGAACATAATGAAATAATGTATAACTATTCATGTTATCCAAATTCTGCATAATTTAAAATAAATGTCAAACCTCCACCTTTTGAAACCCTCACCCATGTTTCTCAGGGAGAGGTAGAGGAAGAGAATAATGGAATTTTACACAGACCATCCTTATAGACTTTCTGTTACAGCTACAAAAATATCATTAGAACTCACAGAAATGCTCTAAAATAAAATAAATGTTTGTTTAGTGCTGTGATTTGAAGCAGACTCTGATATTTTCACTCCTCTCACTACTTTATTTTATAGAAAGCGTTTAAAAAATAAGTACAGTAAAACTCCGATAGTCCAGCATCCAACTGTTCGGTACTCCTGATACTTTGGCATCAAAATGCCAAGCACTCCTGACCAGCTGATTAAAAAGCCTGCCGCTCAGCACACATGCTGGCTATAACCAGTCGGAGCATAAGGTTGGGGGAGAGGAAGGGGTGGGGTTTGGGGTTACAGTATGGAGAAGAGCGTTTTGCTTCAGCGAAGGGGAAAGGGGAGGGGAGGGGGAGGAGGATCAGGTTACAGCAGGGAGGAGACGCGAAGAGGAAAGGGGAGGGGAGAAAGTGTCCTGGCCAGCTGTTAAGCCGTGCAGCTGTAGCGGACCTCCCGATTCTCTGGCAAATCTGATAATCCGGCACCACCTAGGTCCAAAAGGTACCAGATTATCGGAAGCCTACTGTAGCATCTTTTTAACACGGATATCACTCCAAGCTCCTATAGGAACACTGTTTTTACTTTTAAGACTGCTAATCATATACAAATAAAAGTACATTTTATTGACCTATTTCTTTTCCAGATCTTCAACACAGCTGCTTTCAGTGACTGGAGCAGAGTAATTGAAACCTATCTGCAAAAAACCTAATTGACTAGGAATGGTGTGATAGCTTGAAATCCACTGCATCGGTATTTCTTAAACTGTGTTCCATGGTACACCGGTGTGCTGCAAAGCAGTCGGAGGTATGCCACGGAGTTCAAAATGGCAACCCTTAAAGGAACAGGTGACTTCCCCCTCCCCAATAACTTCCCCCTGACTCTATTTTTCTTTTGCTCAATAACTTTCCCCCCGACCCTATTTTCTTTTCTTTCTTCTCAATAACTTTTCCCAGACCTTTTTTTTTTTTTTGCTCAACAAAAAGTCCTTGGTGTTCCTCATAAAAAAAATATTGTTTGATGTTCCTCCATCTTAAAAAGTTTAATCCACTACATGGATTAGTACATGTGTTGTTAACTAGTGCTGTAGGACAAATAGTTTTGTTGCAGAAGTTTGTGCATGACAGTGAAAAAGAGCAAAAATGTCATTCTGTTTCCATTTCACCTATATCAAGAAAACGTCTGCAAACTTTTATCCATGTTGAGCCTCCTCTCTCCCTCAGAAGTGTATATCAGTCAGATTATGTTGATCACAGAATAGTAGGAAAAAGCTTTTTAGCTCATGTAACAATCACTATCTCTTTTATACAGAACTCTGAAGGTTTCTCAGTATACCCATTCAGCATGATATTTTTTGATAAGTCCCAACACGAATAAAAGGAATATCCTGTTCTCGTGTGTGAAGTTTTCAGAAATGTCTTGCAATAAGTTTCATAATGAAGAGCTCTCTACATCTACATGTGCTCACTTTAAAAAATGAGTGTGATATTATCAGATTAAACTATAATCTTACAGACCATTGTTGCAACCACTGTTTTGTGTTTACAACAAATCTTGTACAAAGCGGACCAAGTGAGATGTATACCCTCTCTTCTGTACAAGGGGTGTTATTGGTGATGTCATAGGAGAACTAGAGTGTCTAAGGGAATTGCTTCTATGGCTTCTTGTTAGTCAGGCTATGTCTAGACTACAGGTTTGGTTTTTTTTAAAGTGGCCTTTTTTCGAAAAAACTTCACCTGTGTCTAGACTGCTGCCGCGTTTTTTCAAAATTAAATTGAAAGAACGTGGTGGTTTTTTCGACAGCGGTAAACCTCATTTTACAAAGAAGAATGCCTTTTTTTGAAAGAGCTCTTTCGAAAAAAGGTGTTCTTGACCACAAAAGGGCTTTTTCGAAAGAGAGCATTCAGATTGCCTAGGTGCTTTTTCGAAAAAAAGCCCTTTTTCAAAAAAAAGCATTCAAAAAGAGCAAAAAAAAAGTTGTGGCTGTCTCAACGATCTCTTTCAAAGGAAGCTTTTTCAAAAGCTTCTTTCGACAAAGCTTCTTTCAAAAGCATGTAGTCTAGATGTACCCTCAGAGTGGTGGAACAAAAGTACTCTTTGTGACTGGTGTGGTGTGCCTTATAGTGAAGGACCCCCAGTATTGCAAGTAGCCCTGTCTCTAAGCAATTTGCCCTGAATTGAGACACTCAAGTGTGTTTCCCAGAACCCTCATATTACAATGAACTAATTAATAAGTTGCCTTAAGTGAGCCACAGCTTCATTGAGAATGAAATTTTAATTATTCTTTTGGTTTAGGTGTACTTATTTGCTAAAGGTCTTGAGTTGAATTCATACTCTCATGCATGGCCTTAGTCTCGCAAATCCTCTTTCCAAATAACTTGATCCATTCATATAAGTGAAAGCTTGTGAAATCAGACCTTTAGCTGTTAGTGAAAGAGAAATAAGTATATTTGAGGCCAAATTCTGCTCACCTTACACATGCAAATTGTTTTGCTAGGCTAAATCCAGAGATCACAGAATTGGTTCAGAACATCCTAGCCTGGCTGAGGTCCAATCCCACTGAACACTATTCATTTCCAGAAAAGGACAGACTTCTTCTCAGCAGAAGCTAGGAGAAGAAGCCCTATCATTAACAAACCGAACTTCCTCCTTTCTGAGCTTGGTGGCAACCCCCAACACGTGCCAAACATTACTTCCAATTCAGCCCATTCTGATGGTCGATCACAGCTAAAGCATGCTGGATCATTTTTTTAAAATTCAGAAACAAACTCATCTGTTTAAAGATTTACTTCAGATTCTGTGCCATTATATATGGAGTGACAGTCTTCCTTACACAACAGGCACAAAACAAGCTAGCTTCCATCTTTTCTGGAGCTTTTCATGTATCGCAAAAAGACTTCTGATTGAACAGCATCACTGCATGTATATATTCTTACACTACCTGCCTCATTTACCCATTGGCCTATTATCAGAACCCTATATATTACACAGCTCTATAGCATAGGAGTTTGCCATGGAATTCACCACTTGGCAGAGAACAGTTGCACTGCTCAATCTCTGCAAGTCTTTCTTTCTTTAATTATGTGTTTAGCTTATGATTGCACAGATAACCTTCAGAAGGTGAACTAAGCATAATGAATGTAATGATTCCTGCTTGACTCTGCAGAGAGCTTGAAGCAATGCTTCTAAGAAACATAAACTGCCCATTCATTTCAAACAGGACTCCCTGGACTTTGTGATTCCATGGAAGCATGGAATATGGCAGTTTCCCAATATGCCATAGAATTTGCAATTCTGCTGCACTCAGGTGTCCCCCATTTTGTTTTCTGTCTCCCTGCCCTGCCAGAAAAAAATTCTTTACATACAGAGGGAGGCAACTGAATTACGGTACATACGTGCACAACTGCAACTTCACACCAAGCACCAGGGAACTAGAGCAGAATCTTGTTTACAATTACTAGTTACTGAAATATGTAATAAAAATTGCTTTTTAAAATACATAAAGAAGTGCTGGGGAAAATGCTATGGGCGGGGTGAAGGACAGATGATATGAAACTAGAATTGTACTTTTACTTTTAACTCTATGTTCAGTGAATATCATCTTACAAAGACCTCATCTACCATAAGAAAGTTATTTTAAGACCACAGAACAATAAAAAAATGAGGTAATGCAATTACAGTAGTTTTACCATTAAGAAAATTAGGCAAGTTGCCAAAGAGTTCAGGCACAAGCTGCAAATGTGAAGTATTCTTAAAGCTAAAGATAAAAATTGCCATGTATTTAAGTGTTTTATTATAAGAGATGATACATGAATATCGAGCACAGGCTTATGAGTCATTGAACAAATCATTAAGGAGACTGAATAAACTTTGTGAAATCTGCATCAGCATAGTTCTCCTACATGGAAAGGTTGTTTGGTTTTTAACATTACGTAAAAGGAGAGGGAAAAGAGACTGATCATACATTCAGACCTGAGGATGAACAAAATTACCCTAATTTTTCCCTGGTGCAACTACATTGACTATAACACGTTTGCATCAGGGATGAAGCAGACTCACTAACACTATGTCTTCACTTACTGCACTGGAGACTGAACTTCTGGCATTTGATTTAGCGTCTCTAGTTGTGACCTGATAAATCAAATACCAAGGGCAGCTCAGGTTGGCACCAGAACTCCTTGCAGTCATGAGGAGTAAGAGAAGGAGATGGAAACATTTGCTTCCATCAGCCTCCCTCTGGGAAGACATCACCAAGCTTGGCTTAAGGTAAGCCAACTCCAGCTATGTATTTTATGTAACTAGATGTGTGTACCTTAACCCAACCTTCCAGGTCTAGTGTAGACCTGACCTTACAAATATGTACATGTGTGTGTGTGCGTGTGCGTGCATGTGTGCACACGCGAGCTCATAATCTCCTACATGCAGTTGTCAGATGCTTATTTTTGTTATTTTAAAATGCCACTGTCAGTCATTAGACTAGACCCAAAGGGGAGTTTCTCACATGAGTAATATTGCACATATGCTTAAATGTATGCAGAATTAGGCTCAATGTCTGGCACCTGAGAAGTTTTACAATTAATTCATCTGAATTACCCAAATACACTAAGCGTTTGAAAAGTGCATTAAGTTTGAAAGATTATTTGCCTTTAAACTCCTCACTCTCTAAATATATTCTCCTCTGATCTGAAAATCAACATTACATTTTTAATCCAAAATCATTACATTTTTAATCCCAACCATAACATTTCATACTGCTATTACTGAAATATTGCAATATCAAGTAATACATGCTTCTGTTTTCAATAACATTAAAATAATTGCTAGTAAGCAGCATAGAGAAAATATTCCTGTATATTGTCAGAAAAGCTTTACCAAAAGGCTTATTCCTAAATGCTTATCCAGAAAATGAACCTTAAAACCTTAAGACAGTGTAAAGTGTGAAAGTTGTCTCTTTTCTCTTTACATTTTGTCCTATCTGCCCCCAGTTATCATTTAATGTTTTTCTCACTGTTTCAAGTTTTCCTTTATATGACATCTCTAATTACATATTCCTTTATCCACAGTTATTTGCCTATGTACTGTTAAAAACTTCATAGATACTCACCAGGAAGGCAATTAGTTTAAATTTTCATTCAGTCTATTGGATACACATATCTGACTGACGGTCTCTATAACAGTGGTAGGCAACTTGAGGCCCACTGGGATTCTGTGTGTGGCCCACAAAACATTTTGTTTACCGCTGCCCATATGTATGGTTGCCAGATACTGCTGGTTTTCATCTGCATAGTTTTTCCCTTGCCAGTACTACAAAAGTGGCATGCATTTAAAGAAAGGGCACTTGAAGAGTGAGGTGTGTGCTGATTGCACACAACATTGGGAGAGCCGTTCGCTTCCTCTGCATCCAAACGAAGTGTTGCTACAGTTCCATTGGCACACCCTGCAAATTCTAGATACACAAGTGTAGTTGGCAAAATTATCCTATCATGCTGGGAGGCTGACTTGGTTACAACAGTTTTGCGACCCACTGAGATGAAGGAGGGCCATTCATGAGGCCCACTCACTAGCCTAGGTTGCCTCTCACTGCTCTGCAGCAATAAAACTCATCTTGAGAGGGAAACTTTTCTGACTATAAAGCTATCTTCCAGCCCCTGCCAGCCTAGCATTTCTTGGGACAGTATCGTAAGTTCTGAAGGGAACTTTTTCCTACTTTCCTAATTCAAAGCAAATACATTTCAGTAGCAGCCCCTACTGACGGAAAGATACAAAGAGGGTGGATGAAGAAAGTTATTAAGTGCTGTGTTGGCAAAGTATTTCTGTAAGCAGAGGGAAAAGTGTGAAGGTAGTGGGAAAGGAACCTCTACAAACATCTTAACTGCAGTCATTAAGCAAAAAATGGCACTATTATGTTTCATTGAGAACTTGAATATATACACTAAAACCTGTGTTATCCGGCACGCTTGGGGATTAGGGCGTTCCGGTTATCTAAAAATTCCAGTTATCTGAGGGTTCCATCAACCTAGGAAAAACCAATGGACCATAATAGTAAAACTCAAGTTTTTAATACTGGTAGTTTTGTAGTGTGAGGCAGTTGGTCTCACATTTCTATTTTGAATTAAAGATGATTAGTACTTCTTAATTAAAAAATTGTTAAGCCAATCATGGTAAACCAAGTCAGGCCTGTGCACCTGAAGATATGTCAGTATCGTGGCTGGGCACAATGCCGATTAACAAAATTTTCTGGCTAAAAGAGTGCCGGATAACAAAGGTTTCACTGTACTACAAATGAATCAAGGTAGGAAAGAAGGTTTTTTTTTTTTTTTTAGTTTAGGGACTCTGGAGAATATGGCTACAATTGAGACTATCTCATAAAAATATCCTGACATTGCTCACATTTAATTAAATAAGCAGTACTATACTAAAGATGTGCAGAAAATACAAGGTTTGGCTCTAGATCCAAATTTCCCCTGAGGGAAACTAGTTTAGCTTTGAGAGTTTGGTTCAAGCCTATCTCTAATAAGCACTTCCAAATGATCTGTCCATCTTTTTTATCATTACATTTTGACAATACAATTACCTTAGTTTGAGATTGTAACTGTCTAATGAAATTTAAAGAATGTGATGCATGTTTCCACATTTCATAGGAAGCTAAAATTTAAATGAAAGTATTATAATTTCATAAATATTTCAGGCTTAATCCATTCTTAATATTACCATTAATGTAGTTTACAATCTAGGTTTATCTGAGTATTAAAATAGTAAATATTGCAATGAGATTTTAGGCATGTCTATGGTGCCCCATACCACAAATTAAGGATGTTAAGTATCTGGTAATTGATTAATTGAATAGTCAATGCATTTTTACACTGACTATTCAATTAGTCGATAGGGCACCTCCGCCTTTGAAGTGTAACAACAGTCCTAGGGCTGTTGTTACACTTCAAAGGCAAAAGCTTGGAAGCCCGAGGTCAGCTGGGGACTTCCCTGCTGACCCCGGGCTCCGTGCAGCGCTGCCACTTTGAAGTAACCCCTTTTTCTTCACCCCCACTTGCTGCCACTATTTGATAGAGACAGAGGGGAGGAGGGAAGCAACTAGTCAACTATTCTGTCAACTATCTGATAAGCATTTGCTTATCAGATAGTCAGTAGACTAGTCCTTTTCATCCCTACCACAAATTTCATTTCCTCAGCAAAGGGGAACAAAACAAGTTCCTTTAGGCCTTGCCTGCATTTAAAAGGATTAACCACTATAGATAAACTTTAAGAACTATACTGGCAAATACTTCTGACAAAAATTCAGTTAATATTGGGGAAAAGAGTCATTTTGACAAAATATCTTAAACCACTTTCCAAAACAGAATACGTTGCACCAGCAAAAGGACATTTTTTTGCCAGCGTAATTACAGTAGGGCTTTTGCCAGCATTGCTATGTCAGTTAAGAATGTATTTTTCCCCCACTCCCTTTTAACTGACAAAGTTATGCTAGCAAAACTTTCTGGGGTAGACCAAGAGGAAACTATCATCTTTTTAAATGATTTCTGAATTGTATCTTCCCCATTTACAGAAAATCTTTTCTGTAAGACTGTACTGCTGATGGTCAATCCGCCATCTCAACATTCAAAGTTGTGAATCAAACATTTTCAGACGCTCAAGTTCCTGACCCTGCACACGTAAGTAATTTTACCTGAGGGACTAGCACCACTGAAATCAATGGTCCTATTCACTTGCATAAAGATACTCAAATCACATTATTTGCAAGGATGGGTCATTTCAATTCAGCACAGGAATCTTGTGAATTTTTGTTTCTAATGTAAAATGCCAAGAGTATTAATTTAACATTGCAGGTACCTCTGTTAATGGGGATTTGCCCCAAATACAGCCATTGCCTGGTAGCCTCTAACTGCTATTTGGACTGATGAAACTATCTCTGCCTGCAATTGCTTGAGTTGCACTAATACAAGTCATAGCTCATGGTGCAGCTACATCAGTGACTGGCTAGTGAAGTCTGAATTTGGGCAAAATCCCCCATGTAATCAATTATTAAGATAGGATTTCAACATCCATCCCCACTATGGGACGCTGCAGGGAAAAAGTGATAAGGATGGGAGTAAGGAGTTATCTTGCTTCCTTTTTTTCCAAGTTTCTGGTACCCTGTAGTATTATTCCCATGAAAAAAGCCCATTCATTTGGATTTGGTGTAGGGTGAACACATGTCCCGTTATGTTCCCTTTTTAAGTCTAACCTCAGACATCCCTGATTATCAGCTGGCAAAAGCAAATGAGCCAAGTGCCCAGTTTTGCCAAAAAATAAAAAATCAGGTGATTTTCCTCCTAGGAAAGAATAGAGGAATGTTCTGGTGTGTTCAGGCAAAGGACACAGGAGTAGGGCCCCTAAGATCAGCCCCCCGCCCCGAGAGTCTGGGAAGAAAAAAGGTGTCATACAGGGTCGAGTCCCACACAGGGTCCCTTTTCATTTTGGGAAAACATGGTCACCCCTAATGTGGTACCAGACGCAGAAGTTCTATATTTATGGTTTCCTGCTTCCCTGATGCAGTCATGGGTCAGCTCGTAAATACACCCACTCCTCTATCGATCCTGCCTGCAGTTACCCTAGCCAGCCCACGCCTTCTCTTGAGGCTGGCCCCACTAACCACAGCAAGAGGCACCATCCCAAAGCCTGTAGCTATTGAACTGGGCCAGCATGGGAGCCCCACGCTCTGCATTTCCCCAGGAGGAGGTGCCACTTGCTGGAGGGAAGGCCGAGAGGAACCAGCCGGCCTCCCAGGAGCACTCCCATTGCTCCTGTCAGCACTGCCTTGCCCCGTGCCCAGCCCCACCGCAGCCAAAACCCTCCTGGCCACACAGCAGAGCTCAGGCGAGCGGCGGGGCGGGTTACCTTCCTGTGGGGGCGAGGCCAGCAGCGCTAACGAGGGAGCTCGTCCACAGGAAGCTGCTGGGGGCAGTCTGGGCTCTGCTCACACCAGCGGCGCCCTGCCTGCGCCTGCCGCGCACCACCAGAGGCAGAGCCTACGCCGCCCCCTGCGGTGCCCGAATGCTGCGTCCCGCTGGGCCGGGAAAGCGGGGGCAACCCGCCCTGCAACGTTGCCTCGCGTACAGGAGCCCGCTCTTACCTGACCGCGGGGTCTCCGGCAGCCCCTTGACCGGGCCGAGCTGCCGCAGCTGGAAAAGTTTCCGAGCGTCCTCGCAGCTTCGCAGCTTCTCGCCTCTCAGCAGACACACCAGAGTGGCCAACAGGAGAATGCCCCCGCGCAGGCTCTGCCTTCCCATCTCCGGCTAGCGCAGCAGCCCTCCAGCCAACTGTGCAAAGTCTGCCCCAAGAGCCCCCTGCCCCGCAGCCGCCCAGCCCGTGCCCCAGGGAGAAGTGGAGTCCGCCAGCAGCAGCAGCAGCTGCCACTCGGGAACCTGCAGGGCGCCCCCCCCCCCCCCAGCTGCCTCAACAGCTGGAGCAGGTAGCGTGGGAAGAATTTCCCAGAGTTGCTGTCACTTGGCGGCGCCGCCTCCCTGTGAGCGGGGATGCTGCTGGGGCCCCCCGCTGTTCCCGCTTGGCTGTGTCAGGCAGGCGGAGCGTTCGCACCGCGTTCGGTGCTAGAGCAGGCACCCTACCCTGTGCTGCAGGAGAGAGAAGAAACCCGAGTACTGCAGCCTGCTGCCCCGCCTTCCCAGCAAACCACCGCCCCCCGACTGACCTCATCAGCATTAGGGTGCAACACCCTCCAAACTCCCCGCTCCGAAAAGGCGAGTCTCATCGCTGCAGTGCTGTGCAACTCCTTCTCGCCCTCGGAGTAGTCTTCGAATGCCTCGCTCTCCACATTCCACCCGGACTGGGAGCGATGGAAGCAGCTTGATTTGGAGCTCCTTGCAGGGCTTCAAAATTAAAAGATTTGAGTATGAATTGGGATGCAGCAGAGGACACTTTACAGAACACCGTCAACCTGAAAGCAAGCAAAGAAAGAAAGAAAGTTTCAAGGAACCCAACAATTGCTGTGGATTTACAAATCACACTTTCTATTTTCAAAAATTGTTTTTCTCTGTTTTTTCCTGTTTGCCTACACAAACAACGGAAACAGACTGAATATACTGTATAGATAGAGCAGCAGAGTGCTGTCATACAAAGGCCAATAGTGGGTCAGACCAAAGGTCATCTAGCCCAGTATCCTGTCAGCTGACAGTGGCCAAATACCAGATGACCTAGAAGAAGTAATCACAACAGGTAATCCTCACATGATCCCTCCCCTGTTACCAGGGCTGCACATGCACGGGGCCCCAGGCGGCACAGCGCATGCATCACGTGCCGGAGGCAAAACACATGCACCGTGTGTCCCGGATGTCATGACGCATGAGCAGTGCACCCGGGGGCCCACGCATGCGCCGTGCATCCAGGGGCCCTGCGCAAGCGTCGTGCGCACGGCGCATGCACCGAGCTCCTGGTGCATGGCACATGCGTCGTTTCCCTGGGCGTGGGGTGAAAGAGGCAGAAGGCCAGAGAGGCAGGAGGTGGAGGAGAGCTGAGAGAAAGAGGGGGAGGCAGTAGGAAAAGAGAGAGAGAGAGAGAGACGGAGTGAGAGACCGGAGGCTCAGGAGAGAAGACCAAGGTGGAGGAGAAACCTGAAAATCCCGTCTTATGACAGGCTAATTGGCTAGTTGTATATATAGTTGGGATTATTTTTTCCAATGCGCATTACTTTACATTTATCAACATTAAATTTCATTTGCCATTTTGTTGCTGAATCACTTAGTTTCATGAGATCTTTTTGAAGCTCTTCACAGACTGCTTTGGTCTTAACTATCTTGAGCAGTTTGGTATCAGCTGGAAATGTTGCCACCTCACTGTTTACCCCTTTTTCTAGATCATTTATAAATAAATGGATTAGGATTGGTCCTAGGACAAACCCAGTGAATAATTCTTTATTGAGGATAAATAATGTCCATGCTGTAAGACACTGAAGAACTTAATTGCACCTTATTTTCTTCCAGATGTTTGCAGATGAATTCCCTATTTGCTCCATTGTATTTCCTGGAACAGAAGTTAAGCTGACTGTGGTTCTATAGTTTCCTGGGTTGTTCTTATTTCCCTTTTTATAGATGGGCACCATATTTGCCCTTTTCCAGTCTTCTGGAATCTCTCCCAACTTGCGTGACTTTTCAAAGATAATAGCTAATGGCTCAGATACCTCCTCTTTCAGCTCCTTGAGTATTCTAGGGTGCATTTAATCAGGTCCTGGTGATTTGAAGACATCTGACTTCTCTAAGTAATTTTTAACTTGTTCTTTTCCTATTTTAACTTCTATACCTATCCCATTTCCACTAGCATTTACCATGTTAGGCATCATGTCACTATCTATCTTCTTGGTGAAAACTATGTTTGCGTTTCTCCATCCAGAGATCCCAAGAATATAGGCTGGCCCACCATTGGAACATCTGTACTGCCTTACTACCAGATCTTGAATTTTGATGATATATAACAGAACACAATATTTACACCAGTGTTCCCTGTAAGCTGTGTGCTTTTGCGACTACTCAGGAGAGATTCAAATGCCAACCAGCATACTAGCAGAACACCCAGAGCTAGCTTTTGTTTCTACTAGTAGTGCACATTCGCACATTCCTTGGTGCACATAAAAATTTATTCTGCACATAGATGGGAAAAAAATCCACACATGGATGGAAAAGATTACAGGGAACATTGATTGGCACCTTTCCCAAGTTGCCTTCTTATGTTCCGGCAGTATCTTAAGTTTCATTTAAAAACAAAAATATAATGTTTTGCTATTGATGTGAAGACAATCTTGGAAGTGTAAAATAAGCGAGACAGCAATATGTGCGTGAGTCTGCAGAGAGCTTGTCAAAATAACTCAGATATGCAAACTGTCCCATTCATCTGATGGGCGATAACTCAGGTACCAGTTATGCTATTAAAAAGCTAATATTGTTATTTATTTCACTTCATGTAAGAAGGAAAGCTTATTTTATTATCAATATCTACACAATCTATTGAATGATAATTTATTTTCATATAACAAGTGGGCAGGCCTAGGAGAGTACTGACTCCCGCCTCTCTCCCCCACACTGCTCCTCTGTACCCCTCACAGCAGCTTCTGCGGAGCCGCTTCCCCTGCCCCTCACGCATGTAACTTTCAGCAGTTACACATTTACCTGAATAAACACATTTTAACATCCCTAGCGTGGATGACTATCCAGGAGGGGTAAAGCAGGGGGACTGCACCAGTCCCCATACAGGGTGGGGAGTGAGCGCCATCCAGCTCTGCTTCAGTCCCATCCCCTGGCCATAGCTATAGCCCCAGCTCCACTCTTGGCTATGGTCCTGACCTTGCTCTCAACCACTGGTCCCCACTCCCAGTCTGGGGGATAGAAGACACATTACCATACTGGTAAAGGGTGACACAGGAGGAAAAGTTTGGGCACCACTGTATTAAAGATAAAGGTTTCAATCGTGTACAACAAAAGGGGGTTTAGTTCAGAAACCTGAACACCTTTAATTACAAAATCTGTCACAATGCTCTCGGAAACATAACTGCAGAGTAAAATCAGTATAAATATGAGGAAAGAAATTTAATAGGGAGACTAAAATCTGAGTATAAAATTGTTAAAAATGCAAATTGTTTATTTGAATACTCTAATACTTTTCTACTTCATTCTTGCTTCATATTAAGGAGAAAGGAAAGATTGGCACTTCAGTACAAAGGTCTGATATGGATACAGAGGTTATATTCATGATTGAGACATGGGAAAAATAAATATTGAAAACTTCTTATATTACTAAAAGGAAAATAGAATGGTAAATCTTATAAATATTTCTAAAAGTTTGGTTTGTTTGTTTGTCCGTCCAAAAGATCTCCAAAACAGTAAGAGCTAGAAACACCAAACTTTGCACAGATACTACTCATTTCCTAACTTCAATAACTGGATTGGTTATATCTCAAAATTGGTTCCCCCAGAGCCCCAATTGGGCCCACTGATAATTAGCTTTTAGTAGCGCCTGATCATAGGGATTTGCTGGATGCTTCTGCTAAGCACATCACATAAACTGCAACTACAAGCTCCTAGAGGATAAAGCATGTGGGCCCCTGCAGCACCATCAAGGGAAAGCCCATGCGAGAGACGCTACAGTGGGGCAGAGAATCAGCAACTTCCCCTATACTGGTGCACCAGCAGATCACCAGGACAGACCCAAATCTGGCTGAGGCTGGCTGGGGGTCTAGCCTTGCTAATTGTGGCTGGGAGAAGCCTCCAGCTATCACAGCCTCTCAACTTCTTCACGCAGCCGGGCTCCGACTGAACCCCTTCTGGAAATTAAAGTTGCTTCCCTCCCCCCACACCCAAACGAGCCATCCCACCACTCGCCCTCCTTTGGGCTGTGTGTGTTTTCCTGGCAGGGCTGTGTGTGTTATCAGCAAGTAGGAATAAGAGATCCTCCGGAAAAGGGCTTTATTCCGGAGGATCGCGCCAGTCTAGACGCTCTTTTCCGGCTTTTCCCCAAGCTGGAAAAAAAGCGGCGGCCATGTTTATTTAAATCCCGCGGGGGATATTTAAATCCCCCGTGGATTTCCCTATTCTGACTTGCCTGCTTTGCATGCCTCTTCCGGAGAAGGGGCCAGTCTAGACGTAGCCGCTATGTTAATGTCATTGACGTAGTTCATTCATCATACCTTTTACTATATTTTCCCCGGGCGATGCCAGGTATTTCTGCTAGTAGTAAATAAATGTTTGTGCCATGTTGTTAAAAAAACAAACTTCAAAAAAAAAAAAGTTTGACCTCACTTCCTTGTACAGAATAAAAGCCATTTCAAACTTAAAACCAGAGCTATAATACATATCAGCTCCTCACTTTTTCTCATTTTACAGAATCCTGTCAAAATCTAGTGCATCTGAATAGTGTTACACAAGCCTACTGGCTTTCTGGGAGAAAAAAAATTGGGGACCTATCACTTAAAATGTAAAGTTACTTTGCTTTTTAAAACATTAGGAACATAATACATTTAAAAATGTTAGCTTAAAAAAAGTATAAAAATAGCTTCATGTCCTATTCCTACCTTGGAATCCCTTTGGAATTTGGATTTTTTGATGGTTTACAAAAATGTTTTTCTATTCATAGTATTTTAAGTCTCAACTGAAACACTCACAAAATGATCGAGGAAGCAGACCCACTGATGATACTGGAGATTTTCAAGGAGGTGGAGAGAGTGGCTACTGACTACACCCAAATCACTGTCAAATATACAAAATAAGACAAAAACAATCAATCTGCCTCGTTTGTTACTTGTAACTATTATAGATAATATTTTTCAGACAAAAATGCTAGTTTTAATTAAAACTGATGGTTCCTTTAATATTTTATTTTTTTCAGATTAGTGGAAGAAATTGCAATGCAAACAGAGTGAACAGCCTTATCCTGGAAGTGGAACAGGACAGTATTTTCAACTACATTTGTCTCCCTCTGCTAGCATGTACAGGCAGTCCCCGGGTTATGTACAAGATAGGGACTATAGGTTTGTTCTTAAGTTGAATTTGTATGTAAGTCGGAACTGGCTCCAGATTCAGCTGCTGCTGAAACTGATCAGCGGCTGACTACAGGAAGCCCTAGGCAGAGTTGCTCTGCCCCCGGCTTCCTGGAATCAGCCGCTGATCAGTTTCAACAGCGGCTGAATCTGGACTCCTGGGACAGAACAGCTGGGGCACTGCCGGGTAGGTCCCCGCAGGACCAACCCGGCAGCACTCCAGCTGCTCTACCCCAGGCATCCCGCAACAAAAGCCTGGTCTTCTGGGAGGGGGGGGCGCACTAGCTGCGCCCCCTCCCCCCCCAGCAGACCAGGGAGACCCGAGCAAAGCCGCGGAGGCACAGAGGTCCCGCCGCCTCTGCGGCTTTGCTCCTGTCTCCCTGCTGTGCCGGGGGAGTCTCCCCCAGCACAACAGGGAGACCTGATCAAAGCCGCACAGGCGGCGGGACCCCGCTGCCCGTGCGGCTTTGCTCCTTTGCCCCGGAGCAAAGCCGCACAGGCAGGGAGACAGCAGGGAGACAGGAGCTTGGGTCTCCCTGCTGTGCTGTGCTGTGCTGGGGAGTCTGTGCCTCCGCGGCTTTGCTCGGGTCTCCCTGGTCTGCTGGGGGGGGAGGGGGCGCAGCTAGTGCGCCCCCCCCCCCAGAAGACCAGTCCCCCCCCAGCACACCAGGGAGACCCGGAGCAGCTTTTCTCGCCCCACAGGACGCGGTGGCGGGACCGTTGCGCTCTGGGCGGTCCCGCCGCCCGCGAGCTCCGGGGCAAGAAAAGCCCCGTTCGTAACTGCGGATCCGACATAAGTCGGATCCGCGTAAGTCGGGGACTGCCTGTACTCTAGTGACCAGAGAGATTTGCACTTAGGTCAGTAAAAATTAATAAAGACCATCCATTGCTTGCAGAATTCCATTAACTTTGGTGAAATTCTGCAAGTGTAGAGGAACCCATGATAATACACCCTGTTTCATGATAATTCACTGAAAACATCCACTAAATATGCAGCAGCACTCAAAAACGCTAACAGAATGTTAAAACTCATTAGGAAAGAGATAGATAATAAGACATATATCTCCTCTGTGTAAATCCATAGTATGTCCTCATCTTGAATACTGAATGCAGATCTGGTTGCCCGATTTCAAAAATATATCTTAGAATTGGAAAAGATTCTGAAAATGGCAACAAAAATGTTTAGAAACATAGAACAGATTCCATATGAGGAGAGATTAATAAGACTGGAACTGAACTTTTCAGCCTTTCCATGACTGGTATGGAGAAAATAAATAAGGAATTTTATTTGCTCCTCATAAGTCAAGAATTTATTGTCACCAAGTGAAATTAATGGGCAGCAGGTTTAAAACAAACAAAAGGAAGTACGGTTTGAATAATTCACAGTCAAACCGTAGCATGCCTTGACAGAGGACGTTGTGAAGGCCAAAAGTGTAAAAGTATAAAAAAGGAACTGGACAAGTTCATGGAGAATAATAATGGCTATTAGCCAGGATAGGAAGGGATGCCAAATCATGCTCTGAAGTGTGTTGAGTCTCTGTTTTCCAGAATCTGGAAATGGAAAGTAGAGGATAGTTTACTGATTCTGTTCTTCCCTCCTAAAACACCTTGAATTGGCCACTCTCAGAAGATAGGATACTTGTCTTGATGGATCAATGGTCTGACCCAGTATGACCTTTCTTATGTAGTGTTAGGATCTTTATTAGTAAAGCATCTTTGATTTGAAAGCTTTATTTGTGTGAGAGAAAAAATTCACAGGCTTCACAAAATAGATAGACTTCTATAATTATGTCAGGGATGTTCCCCACTCTGACACTTTGAGTGCAGAAGTTGGGGGCCTTCAAGAGACTTTAAAATACCTTGCCACTAAAGGCTGCTTTTTAAAAATTCCCCAAGGTCACAGATTCCCTGGCCTCGGATTGGTATCACTGCCACCACCCAAAAACACATTTGGGAATTTCTTCCTGTGGGGTACCCTCAAGTTCTTTAACCTTCCCTCTGTAGAGATCTTGAAAACTACTATAATTTTTCTTAATAGCTGGCATTGCAGTCTTAGGCACATGGACAGAGAACCACCTGCCTTCTAGGACACAGGAATCAGATCATGGTCTTAAAAAAGTGATTTTTATTAATAAAACAAAGAAAACATACTTAGTGAAACATTGTTTCATTGCTAGGTGTTACAGAGAAACTGAAAAAAGGATTAAAACAGAGAATTGTTTCCTGATGACTCAGCTTAGAGAATTACAGTGTAATGAGGTAGTTACATGTGCTCACACAAAGAAGTCCAACAAACCCCAAAATAAAGAAAATAACCTGATCGCACCTGAATTAACATTCCCTGTTCTACTTGCATACCAGTTGTTCCAAGATCTAGTTCTTCCCTAGACATGGATGTCGCTGAATACTCTATGCCCTGCTCCCTGGCTCAGTTTATGTTAGATATCAAGCAATTGAATAACCACATCAAATATTAGTGGCTGCAAAATTATTTAATAGTCCCCAGGGGCAGGACCAGCAGCCAATGCATGCCTTGCTCCACTCCCAGAGACAGCTCGGGAGGAGGGGGGAGTGCATGTACTTGGCTAATAACCAATAAACCTAGGCTTATCAGTTAATCGTAGTACATGTTGACATCCCTAGCTCATGTTTCCTAGTTCTCTTGTCACGCAAAGACTAGAACAAGAAGGTCACTGCTTCCAATTCAAAAACCCACTTCCTGTTTCTATTGGCTCTCCTGGCTTCCTGCCAACTCACTTTCTGCTTCTCTAGCATTTCTGGAGATTCTTGGAGCCACTGTCAATGATTTTAACCTGTAACAAAATTACCTGTAACTGAATGCCTGGAATGTCCAGAAAAAGGTAGTAACTCTCTTATTTATAACAAACTGATTGTACTGAAATTGGTCAGGTGACTGGAGAAAAGTTTTGGTTTAAACACAAAAGTTATTAGTCATGATGCTAAAATTAACTAGCATTTATCTGACCACTTGAATTATTGCCATATAGGTTTTTGTAAAGATTGCTCACTTTATTCATGTAAGTAGCCCCTTTGACATCAATAAGGCTAATTGAAGTGAAGTAAAACAAGCAGGATTTTCACCCTTTCACTATAACTGAACACTGAAGGACTAAATATCTATTCCCCATTCAACAGATTATACTAGTTTTTAATCTCACATTTTTTCATGGGTGATTTGATAGATCAAACACCACACCAGCATCACATATTCTTTAAGCTAAATGTTCTCTTGGAGCATAACTATCCTCAGGGTTTGCCTTGAGGACCATCTCAGTTTCAGGTTCCTTTCTCTCTAGTGAGTAACACCTATTTTCCTTATATCCTTTGTGGAGTTTATGAGGTGTACCTGCAACAAAGAAACAGCAGATCTCCAGCAGCTTTATCTCATTTGAGAACCTTTAAATGGAGTGGATCAACATAATAGACCTGCTATCCCATAAAAACAACTAAAGAAAACATTTCAAAATCAAGCAATTTTCATTGTTTGCTACTTGTTCAATGACAATAGTCAAAACTGTAAATTTTGTCCATTAAGTTATTTTGTTTTTTACTTTACCTTTTGAATATCCATAGATCTAAATTTTGCATCTACATAGATTTTTAGTTCATTTCCTCAAAGTTAAAACCAGTCCTGCTAAAGCACAGTAGGGGTCTTTTGCTAAAGTACATGGAGGACTTGATATTTAAGCATATACACAATCAGAATTCACATGATTGAAAGGAAAGCTGCTTTCTGAATACATTACATAGCTGAATGGAATTTCTTTTTCATCCCAACCCTGATTCCTGTGGTTGAAAGTTATGTCTTTGAGAATCCTCACTGGTCACTGCTCTTATTCTAACAAAACTTCTCTTTAAAAGCCCAGCATTCAGCACTAGTCTTGTAAAAGGTAAGATTTATTTCTTAAAAGAGTTCTAAAATTGTATATTTGCTGATATTAATATAATATGTGACATTAACATTAATCTCACAGGGTAGCCATGAAATCCTGTATCTGCAAAAATAATAAGTCCTGTGGCTCCTTAAAGACTAACAGATCATACGCGCATCTGACAAAGTAGTTCTTACCCATGAAAGATTATGCCCAAACAAATCTGTTGGTCTTTAAGTGCCACAGGATTCCTTGTAGTATTAATTTAAATGTTTGCAGAAAGTGTTTATTAATGTAATAACTTTTTTTTTTGTAAACGTGGTTAATAAATGTTTACTTTCTGAAGTGTGCTTTTCCTTAGCAGGTACGCAGTTTCCATGGAGACTCCCTCAAACATTCCGGTGTTAATGAGCGCGACCAGGAACAGGTAACAGGAGAGTTTGGAGAGGGAGTTCTCCAGGTAAAAGAGGAGTAAAAACGGGACCCTTGTGGTAAGTGGCTGTCTGGAGTATGTGTTTGTGTGGGGGGGAGTTATTTGCAGTGTGCTGAGCTTGTGTTTGTCTGTTTGCCCAGGGCTCCCACGTGCAGCAAATTCAAAATAGCTAATTTGAAATGAGTGCTGTGTAGACACTTATTTCTAATTAAGGGGCCTCCAGCCTTACCAGGATGCCCTGGTGGCCACTCCAGCCTTAGCCAAGAACACTCCTCTCCCTCCCCCTCCCTAGAGCCCTTAAAGGGGTTGACTCTGGCCACAGTGCCTGTGCCAGATCCAAGCCTGCCAGCCCAGAGCCAGCAGTCACTCCCTCTGACCCAGTGGCCCCAAAACATGAGCCAGCAAGCTACCGGCAGCCCTCCACCTCTCCCCAGGAGCAGTCTGCCAGTTCCCAGGAGCCTGCCAGGGCCCGGAGAAAGCGGTCGCCTTTCTAGTACAGGATGGAGATCATGGATCTTATTCAGGTTTGGCAGGGATGCCCCCAACATCCATGATCTCTGCACTAGATGCAGGAACATGGCCGTCTACGGCAGGATAGCTGCCAGCCTGGCCACCACAGGCCACATGTGAACCCAGGAGCAGGTTCGCATGAAAATCAAGTTGGTCCAGTGAGACCTTGAGCCCTGAGATTCCCCTCCCCCTTCTTCCTCTTGTTTCCCCTTTCCAGCTCCTTTCTCCTCCACTCTCCTGCCTCCTTTCTCCAGTCTCATCAGAGTTTCTTTCCCCGCCCCCCCAGTTTTGTTAAATAAAGAGAGTTTGTGTTTATGAAAATACGTGTATTTTATTTGACATCAGAAAGGGGGTTGGGGAGGTGTAAGTGGAAGGATGTGAGGGAGGAATGGGGCATGAGTCCCCGGTGGAGCAGACCAGGGAGGCTCTTAGTGTTCCTCAGGGTGGAAGCTCTCCTGCATGGCCTCCTGGATACTGACAGCCCCCTGATGGACCTCCCGAATGGCAGCCTTCAGAAAGTACAGCCAGGCTCGCAGCAACACGTTCACAAGAAGCACCAGAGTGCCCGGGGCAGCTCCGGCTCCATGCTGCAGAGTGCTGTGGTGTCCCGAGTGAGTGCAATCAGAGCAAGCAGAGACACAATGCTTTGCTGTCCCTCATAGAGGTAGGCAAGCAAGCAGGGAAACCTGAGCCAGCTGCCCAGGGTGGGGTCCCTTTAAGCACAACCCTCAGATAGCCTCAGGCAGCAGCCACACAAATAAACTCCTGACCTGATGCCCTGCCGGACCTGGTTCCGGCCGGCCTTCAATGCTATTCAGCATCCACTCAGTGTGGACGCTCTATTTCAAAATAGCAAAACGCTATTTCGAAATGCATTTTGTGTTTAGACGTGGTTTTTTTAAATAACATTTTGAATTAACTATTTCGAAATTAGATATTTCAAAATAACACTGTAGTGTAGACATACCCTTACTCCCACAGGTTTATGCTGTTATGCCTTATGGATTTAAGGATGTAACAAATCTCAACTTTAATTAAGGGGCTATATTTTGTGTCTCAAATTAACATTTCTGTTCTCTGTCTCAGGCTATGTCTGCACTACAGAGGGTTTTTTTTTTTTTTGAAAAACAGCTGTTTTTCCAAAAAAACTTCACTTACGTCCACACTGCAATTATGTTCTTTCAAAAAAAAAAAAATCGAAAGAACAGAGGGGGTTTACTGACATTGCTAAATCTCTTTCTATGAAGAAGAAGCCTTTTCCCAAAAGAGCTGTTTCAAAAAAAGATATGTGTGAACAGGAAGAGGGAGTTCTTTTGAAGAAGAAGAAGAAAGAGAAAGAGGAAAAAGAAGAAAAAAGAGGAAAAACCACAGGTGCCCTGGTGGCTATTTCATTCATAGTAATCATAGCTTACATGCTAGATAGTGTCCATTCAATGTGGATGCTATATTTTGAAAAAGCAGATTGCTTTTTTGATGCATTTTGGCAGTGTGGACACTGTCTTTCGGAAGAAGTTTTTCCGGAAGATCTCTTCTGAAAAAGCTTCTGAAAGAAGCCTGCAGTCTCAACGTAGCCTCATTTAAAAAGCATTTCTGTTGTTTTGTCTCACATTTTAATTCAAATCTCTCTTGCTCTGCTTGCTGTAGCTCATAAATTCAGAATCCAAGTATATTACAGAATGAACACTCTTGTTCAGGAATAAGAGTGCCTTTTTCTGACATATTATAGAAAACTAAAAGAAGGCATTCTTAGTCCAGAAAAAATGAGTATCCACGTGCAACCCAGAAGCACTGAGACCACTGACAAGGGAGAGTAAAGCCTTCACGAGATTTACCTTTTAGCTCATATGGTAGAGGCCCATGGCTTCAGCCCCTAAGGTCACAGATTCAATCCCACTTACCTGCAATCCAAGTCTGCTTACTTTTCTCACACATGAAGTTATTCAGAAATAGCAATTATACAGTAATTTTGCACCATTTTCCCCAAATTAGCTTTCTAAAGACAAAGCCTTAGACCTTCTCCAAACATCTGTGCAAGGAGAAAGGAACAGAGAATTGCCATTTCACATCTGAATTGAGATGTATTTCTCAGTTAGGAACCAACTCTACAGCCTGTGTTTTGCAATTAGAAAATTCATAGTAGTTTAGGTAGTGGGGCTTTATTTTTTTTGCAAAGTTTCTTGCTGAAATGTGAACATGTGTTCTTATGCTCTTGGCTTTAAAAGTAAACTTGTTTATTCAGAAATGTAGCTCAAAAATGTTTGTTTTGCTTTTGATATGAACTCCCATGTAATTCCAAAGTAAAAGTTTCCCTCTACATTTAATACAGCTAAAACTGACATACTATGTTTCGGCATTATGCACAATTCCAGCTGCAAAGCACTGGAGCCACCAACTGTTCAAATACAGCAACAGCTAGCTAACTTTTCCATCCTACAATGGCTTACAGAAAAAACCATATATATTTCAAACAAAAGTCTAAGAAATGTATTGAGAGGGCAAATAAAGTATATATATAAATTATCAACATGGTGTTTTCTCTCTTTTGTTTAGAGTGAGTGTTAACATCTATTCTTAAGATCAAACAGATGAGTTTTCAGATTTGAAAAATAGATGTGTATTAATGGAGATTGCCTAGCTCCTAGAACTGGAAGGGACCTTGAAAGGTCATTGAGGCCAGTCCCCTGCCTACACAGCAGGACCAAGTACCACCCCTGATGAATTTTTGCCCCAAATTCCTGAATGGCCTCCACAAGGATCGAATTTACAACCCTGGGTTTAGCAGGCCAATGCTCAAACCACTGAGCTATCCCTCCCCCCTATTAGATTCAAATGTTTATGTTGACAGTTTTCAGCTATTGATTTATCAATTATATTTATATTAATAGTAATATACAATTTAGATATGTGAAAAACAGAAGATATGAAGTTAAGATAAACCCCTTAATGCTAATTAGTTCATAATGAATGATTAGATTGCTTGTTTATATTAACATATATTTTACAAATTTAAATTGAAAATGTATCACTGATTTGCATTACTCCATTCAGGGGTAATGGAATATTTCACATATCATGATTGACTGTATGATCAATTTAAATATTTAAAATTTTTGAAAGTGATTAATGCTATTGATGTATATAAATAAAATGAAATTGAAAATTGATCAGTCTAAAGAAAATGTTCCAGATATAAGCAGGGAAATGGTCCTGCGATTGCGGGGAACTTTCCTGGCTTCTGTACTACCCCGGTGAAATGGACCAGTAAAAGAATCTGAGTCCCCGCTCCCACTTCTTTTACCCAAAGGCCTCCCTGATCATGAGGGCTCCCCTTCCACCCTCCTGAGTAACAGAGTCCTCGAAATCCCAACAAGGCTGGGCCAGTTTTCTGGGGCTTAATCCCCAACCTTGTAGTCACTTGGGGCAGGGGCTAGGGTGTCCCCACTCCAGGGTGCTCTCTTCATACTAGATGCTTTCTTGACCCAGTGATCATTATATACAGTTCAAAACAAATACAATTTATTAAACAGCAACGGATTAAAAAGAAAAGAATAAGAAAAAAATGAGAAATGTATTCTCTTTTAACCTAGTCCTGCTCTGTAGCACGGGTTCATCACAAACAGCAGTTTGCAGGGTGTAAGGACAGTTCACAGTCTGTTCCTTATAGGTCCCAGGGCTCTTTCTCGGGCCCTTGCTATGCTGCAGGGGGAGCTGCACATTGGACATGCTTGCTCTGGCACTGACCACATGACTTCAGGCGGCAGGACCCCTCTCCCAGTTGGAGTTATAATCCCTCTCCCAGTCTGGCCTGCAGGGCCTCTTGGCTGGTGGTGTCTCCCTGCCCAGAGCCTTTCCACCACTTTGCTGGTCCCAGCTGCTCACCACACCCAGCTGCAGACTGTGCTGCTTTGCCAGCCTCTACCTCCTTGCGTTGCTTCTCTGACCCCTTTGACTCTCAGGTCACTGCAGGTCTGCTTCTCACCACAGGGTCTGCACTCCTTGGGCTGTGTGTGTCTGGATCTGTCACTGTAGGTCTGTCTCTCAACACAGCTTGCTCTTCTTGCTGCTCTTCTTAGCTCTCCTTTTCTTAGAGAGACCCAGAAAATCCCAGCTCACAAGGAGGACAGGACCTGGCTTCCTAATTTCCTCATTGGCCTGTCCAACCTGTCAATCAGGATAAGCTGGAGTGTTGGCCTCTTTCCATTGTCCCTGAGGTCTGTCAGTCTCAGGGCCCTGATCTCTCATGGACTCTTCCCCTTTTGGTACTGGGAGCTGGCCAACCAAACACTTTGGTCGTAAGTGCAGATGGTCGTAAGTCGAGGTGGCCGTAAGTTAGGGATAGGCTGTATTAACATGTACATCTATATTCAACTCTCTCTAACGCTCTCTGTTGAAGGACTAAGAATTCTGTTAAGTTTAGAAATTTTTCAAATGGATCTCCTAGAGATCCAACATGATACTGAAAAATATTTTACTTTCACATTTCTTTACAGTGCCTATCTATGGGACTAGTCATCATTACATAAAAATAAAGGAGCTACTAATTTAAGTGCTCTCACTGATTTCAATTGAGTGGCATCAATTGGAGGAAGGCAGTTAACTTGCCTACTTATTTGGGGTATATTTATAAAGGTATTTAAATATCTAATTCCCACTGAAATTGTTAGAAATTAGGTGCCTAAATACCTTTGAATCCCACCCTTTGGCTACGTCTACACTGACCCCTAATTCCGGAAAAGTAGGAATAAGAGATTCTCCGGAAAAGGGCTTTATTCCGGAGGATCGCGCCAGTCTCGACGCTTTTTTCCGGCTTTTCCCCAAGCCGGAAAAAAAGCGGCGGACATGTTTATTTAAATCCGCGGGGGATATTTAAATCCCCCGTGGATTTCCCTATTCTGACTTACCTGCTATGCATGACTATTCCGTTTTATGGGGCCAGTGTAGACGTAGCCTTTGGGATTTATGTAGCAAGTTGAAACAGATATATTTGACTTCAACAGGCAATGTAATGTTAAATTGCAATTTATGAAGCACCAAAACAGCATGAACACTGCATAGCACACTGGTTATTAAGCACTAGGACCATACCTTGTACTAGTTTCAATTTACAAATAGTCTCCTGGGGCTTAGTTTACAGAGGAATAATGTAGTGGTTACTTTAAGCATTGCCAGGCCTAACTTTTAGATGCTTAGAAAATCACTGGAATTCATAAAGCCCGAGTTAGGAACCTAGACTCCCCTACACAATGGACTGGGTGAGAGGCATTTTACAGTGGAATTCACAGAAGCCAGCATACTAAGCAGTGCCATTCAAACACATCAGGAAATGGCAGACAGCTAAATAGTGACAATTTTTGTTAGTGCTTATATACAAACGCTAGAAGTCTAAAAAATAAGATGGGTGCGCTAGAATGCTTGTATTTAAGGAGGATATTGATATAGTAGGCACCACAGAAACTTGGTGGATTGAGGATAATCAATGGGACACAATCATACCAGGGTACAAAATATATCAGAAGGACAGAACAGGTCATGTTGGTGTGGGAATGGCACAATACATGAAAGAAAATGAAGAATCCAATGAAGTAAAAGTCTTCAATGAATCAAAATGTTCCATAGAATCTCTGTGGATAGTAATTCCATGCTCTAATGATAAGAATATAGCAGTAGGGATATATTAATGACTCCCTGACCAGGCTAGTGATAGTGACTATGAAATGCTATGGGAGATTAGAGAAGCTATAAAAATATAAAACTCGATAATAGTGTGGGATTTCAACTATCCCCATATTGACTGAGTACATGTCACCTCAGGACAGGATTCAGAGATAAAGTTTCTTGACACCTTAAATGACTACTTCTTGGAGTGTCTGGTTCTGGAATCCACAAGAGGAGAGGCAATTATTGATTTAATCCTAATTGGAGAACAGGATTTGGTCCAAGAGATAAATATAACTGGAACAATGGGAAATAGTGACCACAATGTAATAAAATGGAACATCCTTGTGATGGGGAAAATACCTCAGTAGCCCAACACTGTGGCATTTAATTTCAGAAAGGAGAACTACACAAAAATGAGGTTAGTTAAACAGAAATTAAAAGGTATGATGCCAAAAGCATGATCCCTGCAAGCTGCATGGAGACTTTTCAAAGACACCATAATAGAGGCCCAACTTAAATCTATACCCCAAATTAAAAAACACAGTAAGAGAACCAAAAAGTGCCTCGTGGCTTAACAACCAAGTAAAAGAAGCAGTGAGATATAAAAAAGTATCATTTAAAAAGTGGAAGTTAAATCCTAGTGAGGAAAATAGAAAGGAGCATAAATTCTGTCAAATTAAGCGTAAAATATAAAAAGGAAAATCAAAAAGAAGTTTGAAGAATAGCTAGCCAAAAACTCAAAAAGTTCTAGTAAAATGTTTTTAAAGTACATCAGAAGCAGGATGCTTGCTAAACAGCCAGTGGGGCCATTGGATGATCGAGATGCTAAAGGAGCAATCAAAGATGATAAGGTCATTGTAGAGAAACTAAATGAATTCTTTGCTTCAGACTTCACAGCTGAGGATGTTAGGAAGATTCCCAAACCTGAGCCATTATTTTTAGATGACAAATCTGAGAAATTGGCCCAGATTGAGGTGTCATCAGAGGAAGTTTTGGAACAAATTGATAAACTTAACAGAAATAAGTCACTGGGACCAGATGGCATTCATCCAAGAGTTCTGAAAGAACTCAAATGTGAAATTGAAGAACTATTAACTGTGGTTTGTAACTTATCCTTTAAATCATTCTGTACCTAATGATTGGAAGATAGTTAATGTGATGCCAATATTTAAAAAGTGCTCTAAAAATAATCCTGTCAATTACAGACTGATAAGTCTACCATCAGTACCGGGCAAATTAGTTGAAACAATAGTTAGAATAGAATTGCCAGATGCATAGATGAACATAATTCAGTAAGGGAAATTCAACATGGTTTCTGTAAAGGGAAATCATTCCTTACTAATCTACTAGAGTTCTTTGAGGGGGTCAACAAACAAGTGGACAAGGGGGATCCAATAAAAATAGTATACTTAGATTTCCAGAAAGCCTTTGATAAGGTCCCTCTTAAGTAAAGGTAGTTGTCATGGGATAAATGGAAAGGTCCTTTCATGGATTGATAACTGGTTAAAAGACAAAAAAAATGGTCAGTTTTCAGAATGTAGAGAGGTTACTAGTGGTGTCTCTCAAAGGTCCCTACTAAGACCAATCCTATTTAACCTATTTATAAATGAGAGGTGAACAGTGAGGTTGCAACATTTGCAGATGATACTAAACTGCTCAAGATAGTTCAGAACAAAGAAGACTGTTAAGCGCTTCAAGAAGATCTTACGAAACTAGGTGATTGGGCAACAAAATGGCAAATGAATTTTAATGTTGATAAATGCAAAGTAATTCACATTGGAAAAAATAATTCGAAATACACATATAAAATTATGGAGACTAATTTAGCTATAACCACTCAAGTGATCTTGGAGTCATTGTGGATAGTTCTCCGAAAACATCCACTCAATGTGCACCAGCAGTCAAAAATGCAAACAGAATATTAGGAATCATTTAAAAAGGAAAGAGAATAAGACAAAGAATATCTTATTGCCTATAGATAAATCCATGGTACACCCACATCTTGAATACTGCATACAGATGTGGTCACCTCATCTAAAAAAAAAATACATTGGCATTGGACAAGATTCAGAAAAGGGCAATAAAAATGATTATGGTTTTGGAACAGGTGCCATATGAAGAGAGATTAAAAAGAATGAGACTTTTCAGTTTAGAAAAGAGGAGACTAAGGCGGGATATGATAGAGGTCTATAAAATCATGATAAGTATGGAGAAAGTGAATAAGGAAAAGTTATTTAGAATCATAGAATCCTGGAAGAGACCTCAGGAGGTCATTGAGTCCAGTCCCTGCCCAAAGCAGGACCAATCCCAACTAAATCATCCTAGCCAGTGCTTTGTCAAGCCGGGACAAAAAACCTCTAGGGATGGACTTGATCCCATAATGTAAGAATTAGGGGTGTCACCAAATGAAATTAATACATAGCAAGTTTAAAGCAAACAAAAGGAAGTATTTTTTTCACACAGCACACAGTCAACCTGTGGAACTCCTTGCAAGATGATGTTGTGAAGACCAGGACTTATATAGGATTTAAAAAATGAACTAGATAAATTAATGAGAGTTAAGGGTCCATCAATACTTATTAGCCAGAATGGGTAGGAATGGTGTCTGTAGCTTCTGTTTGCCAGAGGCTGGAAATGGATGTCAGGAGGGTGATCACTTGATGATTACCTGTTTTTGTTCTGTCCCTCTGGGGCATCTGGCAGTGGCCACTATTAGAAGACAAGATCCTGGGCTAGATAGGCCTCTCTTATGTTCTCCTTGCCTAAGCTAGCCAATGGGAAATGAGTCCCAAGGCCTGTCCCTTTGTCATAAATAGGTACCTCCCAGTTTGTAATTTTCAGTTGAAAATCTTCTAGGTGTTGGGTGCCTACACTTTCTCACAAAACATTTTGGTAAGAGGAGCTCCCTTCTAATTTTTATCCTAGTGCTTATCATGCTCATCAAGGATGTGGGAGAGACTTGGTTCGTGTTCCTGCTCTGCCTGACATGGAGAAGGGATTGAAGTGGAATCTGCCACATCCAAAGTGAGTGTTCTAGCCACTGGGCTATGGGATATTCTGATGCGGGACTGGAGGGAGGGTGGAAAGGAGGGAGCACGAGATTGACTCTGTGACTTAGTACTCACCTGGGAGGTTCTAATTCCCCTGCTCCAATAACTTTTTAGAATTATTTATTCGATACACAATAGCTTCATGAGGCGTGACAGAGGAACCCCACCTCTGAATATCCCATAGTGGCTAGCATGCTTACCTGAGATATGGAAGATCCTATTTCAATTCCTTCTCCGCATTAGGCAGAGGGGGAACTTATACCAGGGTTCCCCCACAGCTTAGATGAGTACTTTAAGCACTGGGCCAAAAGCTGGATGAGACATGATCCTCATCTATGGAGGTCTGATGTGGTAGATGAGCTCTGAGCAAGCTTACTAGATCAGGCCTTGCAGGGGAGTTAGGCAGCTGAATGCCTGTCTTTTCCTAGTTTGCAATTCACTCTGGGAATTAGACATCTAGTCACCTAGCATAGGCTGTAGTGTGCATGTGTGGAAGCAGAAACATATACATCAAGGGAATGTAGACTGCAAAAATGTAGGCAGCAAGCAAATTTCAATATCTACATAGTTTGGCATCAGTTGAGTGGAGATTTTGCAATTTAGGTGCTAAATCAGCAGTTACACACTCAGGTCTTTTTGTAGATCTAGACCCTGAAGTAAACTTAGGGCTCTAGTCTACACTAGGGAGTTATTTTGAAATAACTCCCCTTATTTTGAAATAATAAGGCAGGTGTCCCAACTACCAAGCCCATTATTTCAAAATAACGGGCTTGTTATTTCAAACCTGGAGCCCACGAACATATGGCAGTGAGACTTCCAGGGCAGCCAAAACCTCCCAAGGTACCTAAGGCAGGAGCCAATCCCAGCCCCTTATACCTCTTCCCCCTCCCAGGGTCTTTCTCCATCCCTCCTCTGTTGTATAGCCCCCAAATAAATAATCAGTTTTGTGTTCAAACAATTTTTTAAAATTTTGTCTTCAGGGGAGGGGTAAAGGTGAGAAGGGAAGGCAGGCGAAGGAAAGAGTGAGGGAGGAAAGGCAATGCAGAGGACCCTTGTGGGGATGCCTGAGGCAGAGTTTCACAGGTTGTCTTGGCTGAAATGCTCCCTCAAGGCCTCCCAGATGAGCACAGTCCCCTGATGGCACTGGTGTCTGGCTGCTCGTAAGCCCAGGCCAGCCATTCAGCCTCTGCTTCCCACCCTGGCAGGAAGTTGTAGAGCACACAGCAATCTGTCTGCACCTGGGGGATGTTCTGATCACTGAGGTCCACACTCAACTACCATGTGGCACCTGCTGAACATGGCATTAAAGTTCTATTTGGTGGGGTCCAGTTTTCCTGTGTAGGGCTTCAGGGAAGCAAGCGGTAGGCTGTGTCACCCAAGATGCAGATGGGCATGTCGATGTCCCCAACCCTGATGGTGTGGTCAGGGAAAAAACTGCCTGTGTGCATCTCAAATTCTGAAATATGTAGGCATCATGTGCCTTCCCTGACCACCTGACATAAATGTCCATGAACCATCCTTTGTTGTCCACAAGAGCCTGCAACACTAGTGAAAAGTACTCCTTTCTGTTGATGTATTCGGAGGAACTGTGATCAGGGCCAGGATGGGGTTGTGGGTGCTGTCACTTCCCCCTCCACAGTTGGGGAAGCCCATGATGGCAAAGCCAGCAACGACGGGGTCCACATTCCCCAGGGTGATGACCCTCTGCAATAGGATGGTATTGATGGCCTTGACCGCCTATATAATCATAGAAACATCGAACCATAGGGTTGGAAGAGGCCTCAGGAGGTCACCAAAAGCAGGACCAACCCCAAATAAATGATCCCAGCCAGGACTTTGTCAAGCAGGGACTTTAAAACCTCTAGGTATGGAGATTTCAGTGCTTCACTACCCTCCTTCACTATCCCCGCTTCGTTAAAATAAACATGGCTGCCACGCTGTGCCGACGATCAGCTGATCTGGCACAGTGCAGTACTCTAGATGCGGATCTGTCAGTTGGTGAAGCCTTTGCCGACTGATCCCTTATGCCTTGTGAAACGAGGTTTACAGGATCGGTCGGCAAAGGCTTCCCCAGCCGACAGATCTGTGCCTTGACTGCCGTGCTGTGCTGGATCAGCTGATTGTCAGCACAGCGTGGCGGCCATGCTTATTTTAATGAAGCGGGGATTATTTAAATCCCTGCTTCTTTGCCTATGCCAGGTAAACTAGTTTACATGGCTCCGTCGATGGAGCCATGTAGTCTAGACATACCCAAAGTGAGAGACAAAAAAGGTAAATTAAAGGTAACTAGCAAGATCTGTCTACTAATATCACTATTGTCTTCTCTAAAGTGAACAACTGCCCACAAATCCCCTAACAATGAAGGTGCTAATGGTTCTTGATGTCTGTGTAAAATCTGGTGTTGGTCATCTTCCTTTCCAAGTGTTAACTAAAGGTTCTTATCAGCCTTTTTTAACTATTTAGTCTTTGAGATGCTACTAGACTAATTGGGGTTTTTTTATGTTTTTTTCCTGTTGCAGACTAACTCGGCCATTCCTCTGAAACTAGTTTCAGTAAATCTTTTGTTATTTTTTTTTGTTTTTGCAAAAAATGTAACGTTTAAATAATCAATACTTTTCACACAAAAAATGTCAGTTTTGAACAAAGACCACAATAACTATTTTTCACAGAAGAAACTGTGGGTAAAAATTTTCAACCAGCTCTTGTACATACAAATTACAGTAAACTTCCGATAATCCGGCACCTTTAGGACCCAGGGGGTGCCGGATTATCAGATATGCTGGACTATCAGAAGGGGGGGCTATGAGGGGTCTGGAGTGGGGTGGGAGGGGATGCCACCCCAGACCCCTCATAGCCCCCCCTTATGATAGTCTGGCTCTGCCCCAGGAGTCCCTGATTCAGCTGCTGCTGGTCAGTTTCAGCAGCAGCTGAATTGGGGATGCCTGCAATAGAGCATCTGGGGTGCTGCCGGGTTGGTCCCACAGCGCCGAGGGGTGGCGCTACGGCACCAACCCAGCAGCACTCCAGCTGCTCTTGGGGACGCCTGGGGCAGAGCAGCTGGAGTGCTGCCGGGTTGGTCCCGCAGCGCTAAAGGACGGCGCTGCGGGACCAACCCGGCAGGACCCCAGCTGCTCTGCCCCAGGGGTCCCCGATTCAGCCGCTGCTGAAACAGATCAGCGGCTGATTCCAGGAAGCCTGGGGCAGAGCTGCTCTGCTCCCTGGAATCAGCTGCTGATCTGTTTCAGCAGCGGCTGACTTTGGGACCCCTGGGGCAGAGCAGCTGGGGTCCTGCCGGGTTGGTCCCGCAGCGCCGAGGGGCAGCGCTACCAGACCAACCCGGCAGCACCCCAGCTGCTCTGCTCCCGGCTTCCCCGATTCAGCTGCTGGTCAGTTTCAGCAGCAGCTGAATGGGGGAAGCCTGTCCGGCTGCCCCAGCACTTCCGGGTTCCTCATGGTGCCGGACCATCAGGAGTCCCAGAGCATTGGATGCCGGACTAATGGAGTTTTACTGTAGTTGGAGAGGAATAATTCCGTAGTGGGAGTATCTCTCTCAGATTACAATGAATGCTTTAATCAATAAGTAATAAGTTCATTCAGCACTGTTTGTTTTTATTCAACATGATTTCTATTTCCCCAATGGAAATCTTTTTTGTATTGTCTCAAAGATTATTTGTATAATCACCAAACATTTCTTAACTGAATTCAGGATCCAAAATCAATTGTCCATAGTAATTGAGATTATGTTTGTGGAAATCATATTCTATCAATTCAAAGCTGCTAGTACATGGAGAGAATCATCACTTGGACAAAAACATAGCAATGAAAAATTAATCATGCTGTTGTGTAGCTGTTTGTGAACTATCATAAAATTAATTCAATTACTCTGCCTGCTTGATTACAAGAAGCAAATACAAAAATATGTTATATAAAGCTGATAAACTACTTGACTATACTGAAGTGGTGTTAAAAAATCATTGAGACAGTGAGAATGAATTTGCAACTTGAGTTAGAACATCCCCCTAAGTAGGCGTAAGACTACACATCTTGTCTCCCTGCCTCCATAACTCTCATCAGTTATCCAAAGTGAAACAGCATGCACAAGAAAGAATGAGGGTGCCACAGCTGTATATTCCATAGTTCAGTGGTTAGAGCACTCTCCTGATCAGATTTAATCATAAGTTTCCTACCTCTCTTCTCTGTGGGAATGATGGAGTAAATGAACCAGAGTCCTTCATATTCACCACTTTCAGCTGCTATTTTGTGTGGAGAGACCAACTTGTGTGCTTAAGCTACCAGAGGTGTTCCCAGGTGAGGCTCACATGCACAGACAGGCTGGGTTGCTGCAGGGAGAGTCCTATCTTCCTGAGGATGTAGGGCTAGGACACACTGCTATCCTCCATATCTGCTGTTGGATAGTTTAACAGGAAGCCACCTAACTTGCTGGCTTTGTGGGTCATGTTCTAAGGACCTAGTCTTCCCTATTCAATGTACAAGAAGCCTAGGCAGCTAACTAAGGATTTGTAGATTGCAGTACTGTTTGAGTGCTTTTCTAGGCACTGAAGACCCTTTGTGGCTCTGAGCCTTAGTTTTTTTGTAATTACTAGCAATAACCCTCCCACTGCAATGGTAAACACACACTAAGGTTGGCTTGGCACAGGGAAGGGGGGAGCAAAAGCAGATTCCTCACTCAGGCTGGGGGGCAGCGGACAGGATCTGCCCCAGCTGCGGGATATATACCCCTTCCTTGGCAGCGCCTGATGGAGCTACAGCAGCCAAGGAGAGACCATTTAATGCATTTCTAGATATTGCACCGCATCCCAAAGATAGACCTGAAAAATGTTCATCGTGCCATCTGTGTGTAATGCAACTTAATAGTTTAGCCTAAATATTTTTGAGTGTTATATTTAAGACTAAGGGGCTACGTCTACACTGGCCCCTTTTACGAAAGGGGCATGCTAATTTTAAACTTCGTAATAGGGAAATCCGCGGGGGATTTAAATATCCCCCGCAGGATTTAAATAAAGATGTCCGCCGCTTTTTTCCGGCTTGGGGAAAAGCCGGAAAAAAGCGTCTAGACTGGCCCGATCCTCCGGAATAAAGTCCTTTTCCGGAGGATCTCTTATTCCTACTTTGAAGTAGGTGCATTTACACTGCAGGGCTTAACTCAAAATAAGCTACTCATATTGAGGTACGTCAATTGTGTAGCTTATTTCAAAATAGCTAATTTTGAAATAGGGAGCATCTATACAGCACTTATTTCAAAATAGAGCACTCTCCCTTCGACTTCCCTTATTCCTTGTACAATGAGGGTTACAAGAGTCGGAGTGAGAAGTCCTCCAGCTTGACAGTATTTTGACACTATTTTGAAATAACTGCCTGCTGTGTAGACGTGGACTGTTATTTCAGAATAGCTCTATTTATTTCAAAATAGTGTTGCAGAGTAGATGTACCCTAAATCCCCAGAGAAGCAGAAAGCCTACACAAGAGAAGATTCATACTCTTCTGCATGGCCTCAGTCTATAACCAACAACTAGCTTCTGCACAGAGAAATATTTGAACATTGGAAGATGTTAGAGTACAACCTTGCCACAGTAAATCAACACTCTGCTTAGCCACTATGGAGGTTAGGAAAGGAACAAGCACAAGGCTTTGTGAGATCAAGCACTTTTGTGAGGAGAGGAAGATCAGGAATTTAACCATTTTTAGGGTGTATACAGATATCTGGAAGACAGTGCTGGTTAACAGCAGAGCTAATGGGAAACAGAGTTGAACTTGGTTTTTGGAGCAAATGCTGTTGTTGGATAACAAGGGACTGTGAATGAGTCACTAGTGCTGCTAAATGGGGAGTTGGGCCAAAAGCCTGATGCTAATACTTGGATAATGGAAAACAGTAGGGCAGAAAAGCATTTAAAAATACTAGATAAGCCACTGACCCTTCTTTTAACACAGCATCTGTCCATTATATTAGCTAAGTAGCTGCAACCCTTCATGAATGCATATTAACCTTGGACAAAGCATCACTGTTAATAAATCCTTTTAAAATTTTACCTTTGTCAACTGTGCAATGGATTATTATTAGAACTCATCAGAAATGGAGGTTTTCTCCCCTCCCTGTGGAAAAATTTACATTAGTTACTACATTGCCACATGCTTCCATTATCCTTTATAGGCCGGAGTCTCTAATTGAACTAAATCTCTCATGATGCACTCAGTGTGCTAGTCTGGACGCTCCGCGGTCGACATCAAAGTCATTTGTCGACCGCCCCGTTATGCCTCATGGGATGAGATTTACCAGGGCGGTTGATAAATGCCTTTGATGTCGACCGCGGAGTGTCCAGACTAGCGCGTTGAGCCGACAAACAGTTGATCGGCTCAGCACGGCTGCCATTTTAATTTAAATGACGCGGTGATTATTTAAATCGCCGCTTCATTTGGGTATGTCTAGTAAACTAATCTTCGTGGCTGTGGTGACAGAGCCATGTAGTCTAGACATACCCTTGGTGAAGGGAGGCAGTGCATCAAGAGAGATGAAATCAAGTGGGAATGGCTTCGAAGCACTCTATCTGAATTAAATTTTCAATGTCCAGCCAAAACATTTTAGATTTTAGGTGTTTACATTTGTGTAAAAATAAGAATAATCTGCAGACAGCAGAGGTTTTTGTGAAAAGTTTTAAATGACACACACTATTTTCTTTTGAAATGTTGATAGTGTTTGAAATGTTGATAGGCCCAGTGGTTATGTGTTAGCATTACATTAACACAAAGAGGGCTCAACTAAAATCAGGGATCCACTATGAAAAAAGCCGTACACATACATAAAGAAACGTGAGTCATTTGTGAAGTATCACCTCCATTTTAGAAATGGGGAAACAGGCAGAGACAGATAAGTGACTTTCCCAAGTACAAATGTACTATAGAACAAGTTTTCTCAATGAATGAGGACCCAGAATTGGATTGCCAGAATGTTTCAAACCAAGCTGGGCATTCCTGTGACCCAGTGGCCTAGTGGATAAGGCATAATAACATAAGAAGAGCCATACCAGGTCAGACCAAAGACCCATCTAGCCCAGCAGCCTGTCTTCCAACAGGATCCAATGCCAGATGCCCCAGAGGTAGTGAACAGAAACAGGTAATCATCACATGATCCTTCTTCTGTCATCCATTTCCAGCCTCTGACAAAGAAGCTAGGAACACCATTGCTGCCCATCCTGACTAACAGTCATTAATTGACCTTATCTCCATGAATTTATCTAGTTATTTTTAAATCTTGTTAAATTCCTAGTCCTCACAACATTCACTGGCAAGGAATTCCACAGGTTGATTGTGCACTGCATGAAGAAAAACTTCCGTTTGTTTGTTTAAAACCTGCTACCTATTAATTTCATTTGGTGATTCTTAGTTCTTAAGGGAATAAGTAAGAGGAAGTTACTCACCTAGTGCAGTAAAGACTGTTCTTCAAGGTGTGTGTCCCTTTGGGTGCTCCACTCTAGGTGTTAGGCTCATCCCAGTGCTGCAGGTCGGAGATTCGTCAGCCGTGGTTCAACCAGACCACGCAGGCGCGGCAGCGGCGCGTGCTGTTCGCGCCGTTTGTGAGTTTGTGCGTGGTCCAGCTCCCACCAGTTCCTCCTAATCGGGTCACTCCTGAAAAATATAAAGCAGAGAGTCCGAAGTGGGGAGGAAGGTGGGTCGTTGAGCACCCAGGGGGACACATACCTCAAAGAACCATCGTTACTGCACAAGGTGAGTAACTTGCTCTTCTTCAGGTATTGTCCCCATAGGTGCTCCACTCTAGGTGAGTACAGAGCAGTAGCCTCATGTATGGAGGTGGGACTGAAATTAGGATTTCGTTGCTGTGGAAAGTACTGTGGAGGCCAGTGCTGAGTCCCGAGCAATAGCATCGATAGCATAATGTTTAGCAAATGTCATGTCCGAGGACCAGGTTGCCGTGCAGCGAATGTCTTGCAGTGGGACGCCTATAAGGAAGGCCATTGAGATAGATGTTGCCCTGGTGGAATGAGCATTCATTGAGGTAGGTATTGGCTTGTTGTGTAATGAATAGCATGTTGTAATACATTTTACAATCAACTTAGAAATACGCTGTGATGACAATGGTTGGCCCTTAGCTCGTTCGCCTGTGTATAATAGGAGATGTTGCAACTGATGGAAAGGGCGCGTTCTCTCGAGGTAGAAAGCCATGGCTCTACGGATATCTAAGGTATGTAAGTGGGCTTCATGGCTAGAGATATGTGGTTTAGGGTAGAAAGTTGGGAGTACTATAGGCTTGTTAATATGGAATTCCGAATTTCGGTAAAAAGTTAGGATGGGATTGAAGTATTACTCCTTCGTTGGTAAACAGCATGTAGAGTGGACTGTTAGAGCAGCCAGTTCCCCAACCCGTCGAGCCGATGTTATAGCTAGAAGGAAGGCAACTTTCATGGTGAGTGTAGCAATGTCACAGGTAGCTCAGTGCACGAATGGTGGATATGTGAGAGTGTCCAAAACCAGTTCCAAATTCCACAGCGCAGGAGGTTTTCAGTGTGGAAGGTATAGATTTGCTATGTCTTTTAAAAGACGTTTGGTCATTGGTTGAGCAAATACTGAAAAACCCTCAATCAATTGTCTAAGTGCAGAGATCACCGAGAGATGAACTTTGATGGACGAGAGTCCCAGTCCTGGATGGTGCAAGTGAAGTACATAGTCCAGAATATGGTGGATTGGAATGGACATCGCGTCGAGACTATTGGCAGTACAGCAGGAGTGAAAACGATGCCATTTATACAGGTAAGTTTTTCGGGTTGAATCGCGTCTACTATATATTAGTACATGTTTCACCTCATGGGAGCAGAAGTTTTCTGTTCAGTGGAACCAGCTAGGAGCCATGCAGTGAGGTGTAGTTGATCGATTTAGGGGTGTATCATTGACAGCCCTGGTTGCGTCAGAAGGTCGGGTCATTTTGGCAAGTAATATGGGGATTGGAGAGACATTTGTAGGAGGATGAGAAGCCATGTCTGTCTGGGCCAGAATGGGGCTATCAGTATAACTTTGGCTCCGTGTTCGGCAATCTTTTCCAGTACCTTTGGAAGAAGCGGAACGGGAGGAAAGGCATAGAGTAGACGACAACTCCAGTTTATTAGAAATACATCCCCCAGTGATTTTGGCCCCAGACCTGCTTTGGAGCAGTATTTCGGGCATTTTGTATTGAGATGTGTCACAAACAGATCTATAGTGGGGTATCCCCATCATTGAAATAGAGAATGGGTTACAGCTGGGTTGAGTTCCCACTCGTGCTAGGGGGAAAAAATGCCTGCTTAGGGCATTGGCAATGGTGGGAGATATGTGCCTATAATGTTGACTCTGGGGCATACACACCAGTTTCAGAGTCTTGTGGCTTCTGTGCAGAGGGACTTGGATATGGCTCTGCCCTGACAGTTGATATAGTAAATCGTCGTAGTGTTGTCAGTGAGGATTTGAACCATCTGGCAGCAAATCTTTGGTAGGAATATCTTGCATGAACACTGCCCTGAGCTCCAGGAAATTCATATGTTGAAGGGCCTCCTGTGCATTCCACTGTCCTTGAATATAATCGCCCACGCAGTGGGCTCCTCAACCTAGAAGACATGTGTCCGAAGTAATTTGGACTGTGGGTTGTGGACGGTGGAAAGGAACACCTGAGAGCATGCTGGTAGGAGAAGTCCACCATGTTAGGGATTGTCGTACCATCGATGGTATGGTTACTAGTCTGTGTACGTCTTCATTGCCGGGATGATAGATTGAGGCCAGCCAATGTTGGAGGCATCTGAAGTATAACCTCGCATGTTGCACCACATATGTTGTGGCGGCCATGTGTCCCATGAGTTGCAGACCGGTATGTATCGGCACCTTGGGACTGATAGAAAGTGTCTGTGCAAGATTCTGTATTTTGTGGATTCTTTCCTGAGGAAGATAGGCCTTGGTTGCTGTAGAATCTAACCGTGCCCCAATGAACTCGAGGGACCTTTGTGGTATGAATGAAAACTTCAGGACATTGACTACAAGACCCAGAGCCGAAAATAAGTTTCTTGTGACTTCGGTGACACAAAACGTATGATCCTATGTATGCGCCTGGATTAGACAATCATCCATGTACGGGAATATCATGATACCCTGGTGATGCAGATACGCAGCAACCACTGACAATGTCTTGGAGAAGACCCTGAGTGCTGACGTTAGGCCGAATGGAAGGACCTTGTATTGAAAGTGCTACGTGCCTATGATGAACCTGAGGAAGCGTCTGTGTGCTGAATGTATTATCACATGGAAATACACATCCTGCAAATCGAGGGATGTGAACCAGTCGCCTGTGTTTAGTGCTGGGAAAATAGAAGTTAAAGTCACCATCTTGAATTTGTGTTTCTGGAGATACCGGTTGAGACATTGAAGGTCCGGAATAGGCCTCCATCCTCCTGATTTCTTCTAGGTGAGGAAATAACGAGAATAGAATCCTTTGCTCTGAAATTGTTTGGGCACTCTCTCCACTGCCCCAAACTCTATGAGTTGTAGGACCTTGTGCATTAAGAGAGTGTCATGAGATGGGACCCTGAAGAGGGACAGAGATGGCGGGGAGGTAGGAGAGAGAAAAAGAAGTGGAATCAAGTATTCGGATGTTATCAGTTCTTGGACCCACCGGTTGGTGGTGATGGCAAACCATCTGAGTTGGTAAGGTCTTAGGTGATGGTGAAATAACTTCTGTGATCCCAGGTGATATGTCAGGGGAATGGTCTGCAGTCCCTCGACCAGACTGTCAAACTGGCTGCCTGTTGTTTTGAGGATTGGGCGTTCTACCTGTCTGCAGCTGGCGCTTCTGTTGTCAAGGTCTGCTGCACTGCTGTTGGTCATAGAGCCTATATCTAGGTACAGAATATGGGAAAGGTCTCTTGTTTGTAGTAAGGCGTGTGATGCTTAGGACGATATGGTGGCGTGTACATCCCTAGCATTCTCAGAGTTGTTCTGGAGTCTTTGCCCGAGTGCAGAACTTGATCAGTTTTTTAGGCAGAGACTCTGCCTGTAGAAGGGGAAATCTTTGACTTTGGCCTGTAGCTCCATAGGCACTGAGGCCAACTGCAGCCAAGATGATCTTCTCATGACCACCGATGTTGCCGTGGTACAAGCTGCTGTGTCTGCAATGTCCAGAGAAATCTATAAGGCCGTCCTTGAGGCCGCGTAGCCTTCCTGGACTACTGATTTTAGAATTTGCCGCTTGTCCTAAGGTAGGTGTTCCAATAGTGTCACTAACTTTGTATAATTATCAAAGTTGTGGTTAGAAAGGAGGGCGGCATAGTTCGCCATCCTAATGGTCAGCATGGCAGAGGAATAAACTTTTCATCCAAAGAGATCTAACCGTTTAGCCTCTTCATTAGAAGCGACGTTTCTGTATTGTGGCGTCTTGGCTCTTTGTTGGGCTGCATCAATTACCAATTAATTTGGTTGCAGGGGTGTGAACAAATATTCCATCCCCTTTGAAGAGGCAAAATATTTCTATGATGCCGGTGGTACCAGTCATGGTAACACCGCATTGGGGAATAGTCTGGCGAGTATCTCCTTGCAGTGTCATAGAGGTACCTGGAACACGAAGAGTGTGTGGGTGATCGAGGAGAATGAGATCTACCTATGGTATATGATGGAGAATGTGAATGCCTGTGATATAGTTGTGGTGATGGTGAATACCGTGGTGAGGATCTATGTTGTTGGGGCATAAGAGTAATGTGGCTTTCCTGTTGTAATGGCACTGAAAAGACAGAGGCTGGTGACTGCGGTTGAGGGGAAAAGACAGCCAGTTCTGGACGTGGGGAAGGTGTTATCAGCCTTCTAGATTTCTGTTTGGCTTTTCCCGGCACTGGAAAAGGGTATGCGCCAGAGTGGGACATGTGCTGTACCGGTGCCGCCAACTGAAGTATAGGCAGCTCTGTTATGTGCGGTGTCAATGACTCAAGAGTGCCCTGTGCCATTGTCCTGGTGCCGTCATAGTGGTCGGAACCGATGTCAGTGTGGATGAGCTGCTCTGTAATGGTGCCAGAGACAGTGCTGCAGTAGCTGGTGCTAGAGTAGCTGGTACCATAGACCCCAGAGCTGTATGGGTTGGTGCCGCTGTAGATACAGATGTCTGCCGGGACCGCCGCCAACGGAGCCCTAGTTATCGGTGCTGTAGACTTTCATTTTATGGGCGCCGGGGCAGAATCAGGCCTTGGGGCTGGGACCAGTGCCAGAGTTGCTTTCCCATGGCGGGAAGGGCTTGGTTCTGATATGCTGTGGCTTGTCTTGTACCTGTCAACATGCCGTGATATCATCGATCCCGAGGTACCTGGCTTGTCACCCATGCTCTTTGCAAAGACAATGAGTGTCAGGGGGGTTGCCTTTTTGTCCGTTGTTGGCTCCGAAGACATTGTCAGTCTGGCGGCTCAGTATCAGCAGGCTGCAATGTCTTGCTGAAGAGAAGCATTTTAAGCCGCATCTCACGGTTGCGTCTGGCCCGTGCCGTCAGCTTCGAACAGTATGGGCATTTCTGAGGGATATGACCCTCGCCCAAATACTTTATACACGTTGAATGTCCATCTGATGCCAGCATCGTGTCGCGGCATGCTGCGCACTTCTTGAAACCGGGAGACCCCGGCATATTGGAAACTATAACTCGTAATCTGAGGGAAAAATTTTTTTTAAACAAGAACTAGAACGAACTATATAACTACTACTATAACTAACTATCAAGTTTTGTCTCACTAACTATAATTTCTTTATAGGTTCCTTTGGTCAGACTGAAAAGAAGGGGTTTTCTCCGCCTGCGACTGTGAACGGTTAGGAGGAACTGGCAGGAGCCGGACCGTGTGCAAACTCACAAACAGCGCAAACAGCACACACTGCTGCTGGGCTTGTGCGGTCTGGCTGAACCACGGCTGTGAATCTCTGACCTGCGGTGCCAGTACAAGCCCAACACCCTAGAGTGGAGCACCCACAGGAACATGACCCGAAGAAGAAATATATTTTCCTTATTCACTTTCTCTATACCTATCATAATTTTATAGACCTCTATCATATCAGTCTCCAGAGCTGGCGATTGTGGGTTCAAGTCCCATCTGGGTAGTATTAATATTATGTTTGCCTGGCAGAAGGTAGGAATGGGCAATGATGGATTGATCACTCATTGTTCACCTGTGCTGTTCATTCTCTCTGGAGTGCCTAGTACTGACCAATGGCAGAATACTGGGCTAGATGGACCTTTGATCTAACCCAATATGTCTGTTTTGATGTCCTATTGGGCTGGGTGGGCTTGCTTCTCTACTCTAGGCACTTCAACCTTTGGGGGTCCCAGCACCAAGTTTATCCCAGATATCATGATGATGGGAATCCAGATAGGCCAAATTTGAGTGAGCGGTGCAGTGAGGAAGATGAGGGAAAACCTGAGTGGCACTGTGACTCAGTAAGTTGCAACACGTGGAGCAGAGCCAAGCCCAGTCATCCCCACAGCACAAGAGCTGCTACTATGGAGCGAATGCCAGGCAGGACCAAACCCTCTCAGAGGGCAAGATCTGATTAGCACTAACCCAGGGCATCCAATACCAGATGTTTTACTGAGTCAGGACAGGCCATAAATATTTATAATTGGGTCCTGAGCCCAAAAAGGTTGAGAACCACTGCTATAGAGTAAGTCTTCCACAAAGTGTAGTGATCTCAAATTTTTGTACACTCTTTATGCCAAGTTCAGGGCTGGATTTCTCCCTGGCTCTTACGTGCAGTCCCCTAGCACACTTGCTGCTCCTGAGTGATTTTAAATGGTTCAGCCCACCCCCCTCCCCCACCAGTAATGCAGCAGATCTAGAACAGCTTTTGGATGTTACCTCTGCATGGCTACTGGCATGTCTCTGTAGCTCCAGGGTGTGTGTATCTCCACGTGTTGTCCCCTGCCCCGAGCCTGGGAGCAATTACTAGAGGAGCTGCCCCAGGTAAGTGCCACATTCACACCCCCTTCCCCAGTACCTCCATCCACATCAAAACTCTCTCCTACACCCACTGCCCACTCACACTCACTATCCTTCAAATTTCCTCCCAGAGTCTGCACCCCTCGCCCTGTTTTACACTTCCATCCTGATACCCCAGCCAAGAACCTGCAGCCAACACCCAGACTCTGCCTATAGTTTGCACCCCAGACTCCCACACACCCACATTCCCTCCCAGAGCCCAACCCTTTACCCCTTCCTGCACCCTAACTCCTAACTCCCTCTTAGAGCCTATACCCCCTCCTGCATCCCAACCCCTGGCCCATTCCAGAGCCTGTACCTAGCACACAAGCTCCCTCCCAGAGCCTTAAGAAGGGTGTTCTGGGCACCATCAACATTTCTGCAAATGTACGATCCTTTCTGCAACAGGATATATACTGGGACAGAGAAAACAAAAGAGCCCAGGACAAGCTACAGTAAGATGCTTTTTACTTGACTTCTGTACCATAGTTTCCATTCTTAATAAAGGGCTTATCTTAAAGCCAATCTGTTCATCAGTAAGGGTATGTCTACACTACAATGTTAGTTCGAACTAACGGATGTTAGTTCGAACTAACATTCATAGGCGCTACATTAGCGCTCCGCTAGTTCGAATTTGAATCGAACTAGCGGAGCGCTTAGTTCGAACTAGGAAAACCTCATTTTACGAGGATTAAGCCTAGTTCGAACTTACTAGTTCGAATTAAGGGGTGTGTAGCCCCTTAATTCGAACTAGTGGGAGGCTAGCCCTCCCCAGGTTTCCCTGGTGGCCACTCTGGCCAACACCAGGGAAACTCTATGCCCCCCTCCCGGCCCCGGACCCCTTAAAGGGGCACGGGCTGGCTACGGTGCCCGTGCCAGGTGCAAGCCTGCCAGCACCCAGCCAGCAGACCCTGCACCTGGCACAGCACAGAGCCACCCACCCGATGTTCCCCAGCCCACCCCCTCTTCCGGGACCAGGCTGGCGGCTCCCGGGAGCTTGCCCGGGACCGCAAGAGGCGGGCACCTTCCTGGGCTAGTGCGGACATCGTGGACCTCGTCCACGATCTCCGCACTAGGCACAGGAAAGTGGCCGTCTAGGGCAGGAACGCTGCCAGCCTGGCCACCCAGGAGCAGGTGTGCATGAAAATCAAGGGGGTCCACTGAGACCCCCGACCCTGAGCCCTGAGCTTACAATGGCCATACTGGGTCAGACCAAAGGTCCATCTAGCCCAGTAGCCTGTCTGCCGACAGCGGCCAACCCTAGGGACCCTGGAGGGGATGGACCGAAGACAGTGACCAAGCCATTTGTCTCGTGCCATCCCTCTCCAGTCTTCCACAAACTTTGGGCAGGGACACCACTCCTACCCCCTGGCTAAGACTACTCCATGACTTGATCTCACTTTCCTTTAAACTCTGTTCTAGTTGTAGCCTTCACAGCCTCCTGCAGCAAGGAGTTCCACAGGTTAACTATTTGCTTTGGGAAGAACAACTTTCTCTTACTAGTTTGAAGCCTGCTACCCATTCCTTTCCTTTGGTGTCCTCTAGTCCTTCTTTATGGGAACTCAGGAAGAACTTTTCTGAATGCACCCTCTCCACCCAACCCCTGCTTTTAGAGACCTCTATCCTGTCCCCGCTCCATCTCCTCTTTTCTAAGCTGAACAGTCCCAGTCTCTGTAGCCTCTCTTCATCTGGGACCTGTTCCCAACTCCTGATCATGTTAGTTGCCCTCCCCTCTCCCAGCCTTTCTCTTCCCCTCTCCCACCTCCTTTTCCCAGTCTCCCCCAGTTTTGTTCAATAAAGACAGAGTCAATGTTGGAAGAAACGTTATCTTTATTTTGTACATCAGGAAGGGGGGCTAGGGAAGGGTAAGTGGAAGGAGGTGAGGGAGGAATCGGGTACGAGCCCCCGATGGGGAGGACTGGGCTGGCTCTGCGGGCTTCTGGGGGTGGAAGCTCTCCTGCAGCCCCCCAATTGCCTCCTCTCCCCAGATGGCAGCCTGCGGCAAGTGCAGCCGGGCTGATGTCCGAGTGGTGTGATGTGCCCAGTGTGGGCACTCCGGGCACTCCAAGCCAGGACTGGTTTTCAAGCAGGGCACCCCTGAGAACTGTCTGTCCGGGGTGGGGGTCGGGTCCCTTTAAGCGCAGCCCTCGGCTAGCCTGAGACAGCATCTCCACGCTCTAAGTCCTCCTCTGATGCCCTGCCGGCACTGCTTCCGGCCATCCTTAAGCCCTGTTCAGGGTCCACTCAATGTGGACATGCTAGTTCGAATTAGCAAAACGCTAATTCGAACTAGTTTTTAGTTCTAGACGCGTTAGTTCGAATTAGCTTAGTTCGAATTAACTAATTCAAACTAAGTTAGTTCGAACTAACTCTGTAGTGTAGACATACCCTAACAGACTGCATCCCATGGGAAGTTAATGAAAGTCAGGCTGTTATCCACATCTCCTGTGTACCGAAAAGGCAAAAGCAACAGAGACTGCAGTTTGAACAAAATAAGAATATCAAAACTGTTATAAGTAAATGGCATATTTAGGAATGATTATATACCACACTCATCTCTAATTCCCATTGGGTATGCAAACTATTTTAAGCACCACATATTAAATATGTTGTTATGCAATATCAGTTGATACATGCAGTGGTCTATATACAGACAGAAGCACAATATATTAAGACGGACTGATGTGAGGTCCTGCCACTAGCTGTCTAAGAGGCTCAGCAAAAGTCGTAAAGAAAGAATGTAAATATCCAAGCCCTACCAATTCTTAACTATCTCCATTTACTTGTATGAAAAAGTTTACTCACCCGGTGCAGTAATGATGGTTCTTCGAGATGTGTGTCTCTGTGGGTGCTCCACTCAGGTGAGTCAGAAGCAGGTGGTGGGCATTGGAGTCATTTATGTAGAGGAAGGAAGGACCACATCTGCCAGAGATGTGTAGGGTATTGGTCTTTTCTGTAGGCCATAATGTTGTGAAAGTGTGATGGGAGGACTATGTGGCTGCTCTACAAATATCCACCAATGGTACGTTATTTAGGAAGACCGTTGTTGTGGCCATCATACAGGTGGAGTGAGCCCTGATAATCTGTGGCAGCTGCTTGCCACGAAATTCATAAGCTGTATGTATACAGCTGGTAATCCATTTGGATAGATGTGCCAAGACAGCTATTCCTGTATGTGGACCAAGTTACAAAGAGTTTATCCAATTTTCTCATTCCCCTAGTTCTATCCAGGTAGAACACAATTGCTCATCTTTCATCTAATTTATGAAAGATGGCCTCCTTGGAGGAGGTATGAGGTTTAGGAAAATAAGCAGGTATGTAAATGGGTTCATTTAAGTGGAAGTCAGATATGACCATCAGGAGGAACTTCCAGTGAGGCTTGAGTATAACTTTATCCTTGGTAAAGATAGTGAAAGGTGGGTCGGCCATGATGGCTGCAATTTCACCTACCCATCTTGCTGATGTTATTGCCACTATGAAGGCCACCTTCGTGGGCAGGTATTGTGGTGATGTAGTGGCTTGTGGCTCAAAGGGTGGCTTGGTGAGCATGTCAAGAACCAAGTTCAAGTCCCACAGTGGCAGGGGGGCGCGCAGGTTTGGGCGGGTTTTCTGCAGGCCCATGAGGAATTGCTTCACCATCAGATACATAAAGAGAGATAAGTCATCTACAGATTCATGGAATGCCATGATTGCTACCAGGTGGATACAGATAGAGCTGATAGACAGACCCGTGTTGCTGAGGTCCATGAGATACTCCAGCACGGTAGGTATAGGGGCAGTATTGGGATGTAAGTTGCATGTCATGCACCTTTTTTGAAGACGTGTCCATTTGTTTTGGTAGGTGTTTCTCATGGAGGGCCATTGACTGTTCAGTATGATGTGTTTGACCATGTCTTAACAGGTAAGTTCTTCATTCTGGAACCATGGAGAAGCCATGCTGTGAGTTTCAGAGTTTTGATGTTCAGATGGCATGTCCTGCCATGGTGCTGCGTTAAAAGTTTCAGCACCGCAGGGAGAGGAATGGGTTGATCTAGCGAGAGGTAGTGTAGGTAAGGGAACGAGGGTTGTCTTGGCCAGATGGGGGCTATTAGAATTACTGTGACCTGATCAGAGCAGATCTTGTTGATCACTCTGGCAAGTAGAGGGATTGGTGGAAAGGTGGAAAGTAGGGGAGCCGTCCAGCGGATAGTGAAGGTATTCCTAGCCGACCTCTTGCCCAGTCCTGCTCAGGAGCAGAAATGGTGGCATTTATGGTTGAGTGCTCTTGCAAAAAGGTCTATAGCTGGGAAATGCCACTTGCAAAAAACTGAGAGGAGAATATTGGTATTGATCTCCCATGTATGTTGTTCCAAGAGTGTCTGCTCAGTTTGTTGGCCCTCACATTCTGCTGTCCTGGTATATTCAATGTAGTTGGAGTTCTGTGGTTCCTGATACATCAGTTCCAAAATCTGATTGCTTCTGCACATAGTGAGCATGATTAAGCACCCCACTGTTGGTTGATGTAAACATAGAGAGTGTGTTGTCCGTGAGGACACGAATGGTTTTGCCCTTTATCAGGGGAAGGAAATGGGCGCATGCATTGCGAATGAACCCTGAGCTCCAGGATGTTGATATGGAGGTGTCTCTGCCATTGGGATCATGTGCCCTGTATTGACCTTATACCACAATGGGCACCCAAGCCCATAAGTGATCGTCCATTGTTATAGTTACTGATGGATCTTGGTGGTGGAAGGATATACTGGCAAGTAGGTTGGTTGGAGAAGTCCACCAGTCAAGAGATTGTAGTACTGGTGGAAGAAGTATGAGACACCTCAGGAGGCTGTGTTGGGTTGGAATGTAGGTGGTTGCGAGCCAATGCTGTAGGCATGGAGGCATGTCCGGACCATGGAAAAGGGAGTATGCTTGACCCCCCCAAATGAGGTTGCAGAGCACCTTGAATCTTTGTGGAGGCAGATAGGCTCTTGCCGTCACTGAATCTAGGACCACCCCAATCTTTTGCGTGGGCTGTATGGTGGGCTTGTGTATATTGATAAGCAGGCCAAGTTGGGAAAAACATTCCCTGGTAACAGGTGTCATGACTATAGTTTGTTGACAGGTGGAGCCCTTGATAAGACAATCATCGAGGTAGGGAAAGATGACGATGTTCTGTCTTCTGAGTAAGGCTGTGACTACGGCTAGTGTCTTCGAGAACACTTGAGGGGCCATAGAAAGACCAAAAGGGAGAACCCTATACTGCTCCTCGGTGGCCTACGATCTGAGAAATCTCCTGTGGGCCGGGTAGATGGTTACATGAAAATGTGTCTTGAAGGTTGAGGCTGAGAACCAGTCCCCTTTGTCCAGTGAAGATAGGATAGTTGCTTGAATTTTGTGTTGAGGATGAACTTGTTGAGTTTCCTGAAATCCAATATTGATCTCCATCCCCCTGGTTTGTTTTTTGTTTTTTTTGGCTGTTAGCGTATATTTGGAATATAACCCTCTTCCTCGATATAGTGTGGGAACAGGTTCTATTGCCCCCAGGGTAAGTAACTTTTGCACCTCTTTTTTTGTAATAGGGGCTTGTGAGATGGGTCCCTGAAGAGGGACAGGGTAGGGAGTTTGGTAGGGGGCATGGATGTGAAGGGGATTGTGCAACCCAATCTGATAATTTCCAGGACCCATTTGTCTGTAGTGATTTGGACCCAATGTTGGTAGAAGGGTCTCAGGCGGTGATGGAAGGTGACATTGGAATGCACTGAATCTGTGGGGTAGTCGCTCAGATCCCCGACCAAGACTAAATAATGTTGTTTGTGCAAAGTCAATTGAGTGGTGGAGGACTGGTTTTGCTGCATCCTCCTCCTGTTAGGGTGTTGCTTGGGCCTGTTGTTATATAGCTTCTTCTGTGGTCTGTAATAGTTATAATTATAGTCCCTTGGCCTTTTGTAGGGGGTATACTTGCATTTCTTTTTAGGTGGGGTTTATATCCCAAGAGTGCAGAGTGTGGTACAAGAATCCTTCATTGAGTGTAGGACCTCATCTGTCTTAGTGGCGAATAGCTGTTTTCTATCAAAGGGGAGGTCCTCCACCTTCAATTGCAATTCTTTTGGGACCCCTGATGACAGCAGACATGAGGCCCTACCCATTACAATTGCTGCAGCTGTGGCCCTAGCCATCGTGTCAGCCACATCCATTGCAGTCTGGAAGGCCATTTTTGTTATAGATAAATCCTCCTTAATGATGGACTGAAGGTGTGGTCTCTTAATGTCAGGAAGGTTCTGTAGTTTAGCATGGTTGGCATGATCATAGTTAGCCAGGAGAGCTGTATAATTTGATATCCTGAATTGGAGGGTGGCAGAAGAGTATACCTTGTGGCCAAAGGTGCTAAGTCACTTATGCTCTTTGTTGCAGGATGTAGACTTAAATTGTGGGTTCTTAGCCTTGTGATTAACTGAGTTTACGACCAGTGAGTTTGGCTGGGGATGTGCAAAGAAGTCCATATCTTTTGCAAGGACAAAGTATTCTCTGTACGCCCTGCGGTTTGTTGGGGGATAGAGGCTGCAGTTTGCCAAAGCATGTCTGATGGCTCCAAAATAGCTTTGTTGATGGGTAGAACTATCTTTGAGGATGCCATGGGTTGTAGTATTGTCAGTAATTTGTGTTGCTTGTCTTGTACCTCTTGGTGTGTAATATCCTATGATTAAGCTACACGTTTAAATAATTATTGAAATTGTTTTAGATCGTCTGCCGGTGAAGAGGGCGATAGCTGAAAAACTGCCTCATCTGTTCTAGTGGATCTGGGGCTGTGTGAAGAACTCTCTGAGTCCGAATGAGGTAAGTTATCATTATCATTGGAGCCTGCTTGTGTTATTACTGAGGGCAGATGAGATAGTGAGGAATGCACGGATATGGTCGGGGAGTGCATAGCTGTGTGCTGCTGTAATGTAGGAGCTATATTTCTTGAGTGGTAAGCATGGGAGGAACATGGCCAGTATCCTTGCCATGGTTCCCAGGGGGGCCATTGAGGCTGAAACTACTGTGGAGGATAAATCTATAGCTGGTTGGGTCATAGGAGATGTTGTTGTAGAGAATGATCCTGATATGAATGCCAGGAAGCCATTGATCCCGATGGAGATGAATGGCATGATGAAAATCTGCTCCTACGTCTGCTGCCATAGTTAGTTCTTGGTGAGAGTTGCATAGGAAAATGGGGAGCCCTTTCTGGCATATGAGTGTGCCCCTAGGTATAAGACACCATTGAGGAGCATAGTGAGCAAGTTCCTGATCTGAGCTTGGCTCAGGAGATTTTTGTAAGTGCCGCATATTACGCAGCACTTTCTTATGCTGCGGTGCCAGAGCGTGGTCGAGTTCAGTCTGACCAGGGATGGTCTGTTCAGGCACTGTAGAGGTGCCTGTGGGAGCTGGTGGGAGCGGTGGCATATGCGGCTTCGTAGGTGCCACTGCCTCAGCAGCACTGACCAATGTGGCGTGCTTGGGTTCTGAGTCAGCTCTTCTGGCTGGTGCAGACTTGCATTTCTCCGTGATACCAGAGATTGCCAGCACTGGGGAATGAGAGGCCTTGGGCAGCACTGGTAATGAGCGTGCCGGGAAAGCCTGCGAAGCTTGTGAGTCTTTGCAGGGTGGTGAAGCCACCCTGTCAACTGGCTTCTGCCATCCCCATGTCTCCTCAGTTTGTCCCATGGTGGTTGTAGGGACTTCTCCCAGAGGAGATTTTTGAGCTGCATTTTGAGGTCTTTTCTGGCTCTGGATATCATTTTCTGATAGTGCTGGCACTTACGTGCTACATGAATCTCTCCCAGGCATTTAACGCAGGAGGCATGGCCATCAGAAATAGACATTGAATCTCGACATGAGTTGCATCTTTTAAAGCCGGGAGAGCCCAGCATGTTGAAGAAAAAGCTGTGGAGGCAGCGCTTCTCTGTTTTTTAAAAAGTGAACGTTGAAAACGGTCATTAACTGACTAAACTATGAGGAGGCATGGTGCAAGGGGCACCGCTCACCAAAAATCTCTGATCAGCGGTGCGAAGACGCACTGAGACCTGAATGGAGCACCCACAGGGACGCCACTTGATGAAGAACCCAAATTTTTACTGCTTGTGTTTTCACAGTGCAAACATTTCAGGGAAAGGGTTGTACAAAGCTGATGTCCAGGTCTTTCCTTTCTTCAGGGATGCTCAGCCTGCTTTCTCATGCACAAAGGAAAGACACGTTGTTCCTGCTCTCTTAGGGTGCATTGAGCTATGAAAATCGCATAGTTTATTTTGAGTCAATTTCAAAATAGCTTATTTCATAATTTGGTGCTGTTTACACTGCTGTTCCGAAACATCCCTTACTCCTCATGGAATGAAGTTTACAGGGACATCAGAATAGCAAGTTCATTATATTTCGAAATAATGGGCTTGCTGTTAAGACATGGGATAGCTATTTCAAGATACCTCTGGCATCCCAAAATAGTACTGCAGCGTGGACTTAGCCTCACAGACAAGTCTCTGTACTTAGGCACTTAGAATCCATTGACTTCTAAACATAGAAAAAATGTTTTACTCGGGCAGACAGGATGGTCTATTATCTGCTTCCTTACTTTTATTTTATGTTCCTTTCCTGACCTTTCCTTCCTGTTGAAGCATTGCTGAAAAGTGCTGTGGAGTGGAACTGATTAATACCTGTTCGGTCATTTTATTAACCTCTTCCTGTACTGGTCTGGCATTATGCACTTCATGTGAGGACATTCTATAATATCAACACACAGTTGATACAATTATTTGATTCACAATTCTTGATTAGGGAACAATGAATATAAATTGCAGCTATGAAAACAGATGACATGTTCCAAAGGATTCAAGAAACTAGATAGGTTCACTAGTTTATTTGTATCAGTTTTCTCAGCCCCCACAAGGACAAGGAACTAAGGTCACTTTTATAGTCAGCTATTTGTTGGCCTTGTATATTTATATATTTATGTGCTAGAAAAGATTAATACTGAAACATTACAATTTATCAGAGAAAACATCTCAAACGTGGTTGCATTTTGAAGTGTATCCCACAGATGTATTTTTGGAGTATTTTTATAAGTAGTGCATAAATAAAAACTGTAGAAAAAATTGGCATACAGCAATTTGAAATCAGAATATTTACAATTCAACAATAATTCTAGCATCTTTAAAATGTAATAATCATCTAGAGTTTTTTCTTTTAAAATGCCTTTTTTATTTCAAATTTCAGTTAATGACCATAAGCATTTGTATATTCACAGTAAGATAGGTACATTATTTTAGTATCATTAAATGGGAGTAGCATGAACAACATTAGCATTTATTTCCCTCCTATGATGATCAATTCTTGGTTTCTTTGACCATGGGACTCTGTTCCGAGCACAAGGATTGTTAGGAAGAGATGGGATCCACCTACCTAAGAGAGGAAAGAGCATCTTCATGGGCAGGCTTGCAAACCTAGTGAGGAGGGCTTTAAACTAGGTTCGTTGAGGGACAGTAACTAAAGCCCTGAGGTAAGTGAGGAAGTCGGACACCGGGAAGAATCACAAGGAAGAACGAGCAACAAAAGAGGACCCCAGATTCAGATGGAGAAGGCAGGGTGATCAACTGGTTATCTAAGGTGTTTGTACACCAATGTGAGAAGCCTGGGAAACAAAGAAGAAGAATTAGAAGACCTGGCCCAGTCGAAGAACTATGATTTGATTGGAATAATGAAGACTTGGTGGGATGACTCACATGACTGGAGCTCTGTCATGGAAGGGTATAAACTGTTAAGGAAGAACAGGTGGGGCAGAAAAGGAGGAGGAGTTGCATTGTGTATAAGGGTATGTCTACACTACAAAGTTAATTTGAACTAACAGACTTTAGTTCGAATTAACTTTGATAGGCGCTACAGTAGCGCTCCGCTAGTTCGAACTTAATTCGAACTAGCGGAGCACTTAGTTCGAACTAGGTAAACCTCATTGTACGAGGACTAAGCCTAGTTCGAACTTACTAGTTCGAATTAAGGGGTATCTAGCCCCTTAATTCGAACTAGTGGGAGGCTAGCCCTCCCCAGCTTTCCGTGGCGGCCACTCTGGCCAACACCAGGGAAACTCTATTGCCCCCCTCCTGGCCCCGGACCCCTTAAAGGGGCACGGGCTGGCTACGGTGCCCATGCCAGGTACAAGCCTGCCAGCACCCAGCCAGCAGACCCTGCACCTGGCACGGCTCGAGCCAGCCACCCGATGCCCCCCAGCCCTCCGCCTCTTCCCGGGACCAGGCTAGCAGCTCCCGGGAGCTTGCCCAGGACCGCAAGAGGCGGGCACCCGCCTGGTCTAGTGCAGACATCGTGGACCTCATCCATGACCTCCGCACTAGGCACAGGAAAGCGGCCATCTAGGGCAGGACACAAATTTCGGGCAGGGACACCACTCCTGTGACTGTCAGATGGATAGAAAACTGGATAGATTGTCGAGTCCACTCCTACTCCCTGGCGAATACCACTCCATGGACCCAACCTCCATGAATTGATCTCACTTCTCTTTAAACTCTGTTCTAGTTCTAGCCTTCACAGCCTCCTGCAGCAAGGAGTTCCACAGGTTGACTATTTGCTTTGTGAAGAAGAACTTTCTGTTATTAGTTTGAAGCCTGCTACCCATTCATTTCATTTGGTGTCCTCTAGTCCTTCTATTATGGGAACTAATGAAGAACTTTTCTGTATGCACCCTCTCTACCCCACTCATGCTTTTATAGACCTCTATCATATCCCCCCTCCATCTCCTCTTTTCTAAGCTGAAAAGTCCCAGTCTCTTTAGCCTCTCTTCATATGGGACCTGTTCCAAACCCCTGATCATTTTAGTTGCCCTCCCCTCTCCCACCCTCTCTCTTCCCCTCTCCCACCTCCTTTTCCCAGTCTCCCCGAGTTTTGTTCAATAAAGAGAGATTCTATTTTTGACCACACGTTTTCTTTATTTTGTACATCAGGAAGGGGGGTTAGGGAAGGGTAAGTGGAAGGAGGTGAGGGAGGAATGGGGTACGAGCCCCCGATGGGGAGGACTGGGCTGGCTCTGCGGGCTTCTGGGGGTGGAAGCTCTCCTGCAGCCCCCCAATTGCCTCCTCTCCCCAGATGGCAGCCTGCGGCAAGTGCAGCCAGTCTGATGGCTGAGTGCTATGATGTGCCCAGTGTGGGCACTCAGGGCACTCCAAGACAGGACTGCTTTGCAAGCGGGGTACCCCTGAGAACTGTCTGTCCAGGGTGGGGGTCGGGTCCCTTTAAGCACAGGCCTCGGCTAGCCTGAGGCAGCAGCTCAACGCTCTAAGTCCTCATCTGATGCTCTGCCGGCACTGCTTCCGGCCATCCTTAACCCCGGTTCAGGGTCCACTTAATGTGGACATGCTAGTTCGAATTAGCAAAACGCTAATTCGAACTAGTTTTTTAGTCTGGATGCGTTAGTTCGAATTAATTAATTCGAACTAAGTTAGTTTGAATTAGCGCTGTAGTGTAGACATACCCTAAGAGAGCAGTATGATTGCTCGGAGCTCCAGTACTTAGAGGGAGAAAAAGACCATTGAGAGTTTATGGGTTAAATTTAGAGGTGGAAGCAACAGGGGTGATGTTGTGGTTGGTGTCTGCTATAGACCGCTGGATCAGGTGGATGAGGTAGACGAGGCTTTCTTCAGACAACTGAGATGCTTCCAGATCACAGTCCCTGGTTCTCATGGGGGACTTTAATCACCCTGACATCTGTTGGGAGATCAATACAGCAGTACACAGACAATCCACTAAATTTTTTGGAGAATGTTGGGGCTAACTTCTTGGTACAAGTGCTGAAGGAACCGACCAGGGGCCATGCGCAGCTTGATCTGCTGCTCACAAACAAGGAGGAACTAGTAGGGAAAGTAGAGGTAGGTGACAACCTGGGAAGCAGTGATCATGAGATGGTAGATTTCAGGATCCTGACCAAAGGAAGAAAGGAAAGTAGCAAAATACATACCCTGGACTTCAGAAGAGCAGACTTTGACTCCCTCGGAGAACTGATGGTCAGGATTCCCTGGGATGCTTACATGAAGGGGAAAGGAGTCCAGGAGAGCTGGCAGTATTTTAAACAAGCCTTATTAAAGGCACAGGAAGAAACCATCCCGATACGCAGCAAGAAAAGCAAATATAGTAGGCGACCAGATTAGGTTACCGAGGACATTAGGTGAGCTTAAACACAAAAAAGGAAGCTTACACGAAGTGGAAACTTGGACAGATGTCTAGAGAGTAGTATAAATATATTGCTCAAGAATGCAGGGGAGTTATCAGGAAGGTGAAAGCACAATTGGAATTGCAGCTGGCAAGGGATGTGAAGGGTAACAAGAAGGGTTTCTACAGCAATGTTAGAAATAACAGGGTGATCAGAGAGGGTGTGGGGCCCTTATGGATGAGGGAGATAGCCTAGTGACAGATGATGTGGGAAAAGCTGAAGTACTCAATGCTTTCTTTGCCTCTGTCTTCAAGGACAAGGTCAGCTCTCAGACAAATGCACTAGGCAACGCAGTATAGGAAGGAGGTGGACAGCCCTTGGTGGGGAAAGAACAAGTTAGGAACTATTTAGAAATGCTAGATATAAACAAATCCATGGGTCCGGATTTATTGCTTTTGAGGGTACTGAGGGAGCTGGCAAATATCATTGCGGAGCCTTTGGTCATTATCTTTGAAAACTTGTGGAGATTGGGAGAGATCCTGGATGATTGAAAAAAGGCAAATGTAGTGCCCATCTTTAAAAAAGGGAAGAAGGACAATCCAGGGAACTACAGACCAGTCAGCCTTACCTCAGTCCCCGGAAAAGTCTTGGAAGGGATCCTCAAGGATTCCATTTTGAAGCATTTGGAAGAGGAGAAAGTGATCAGGAATAGTCAACATGGATTCACAAAGGGCAAGTTGTGCCTGACCAATCTGATTAGCTTCTATGATGAGGTAACTGGCTCTGTGGATATGAGAAAGTCAGTGGATGTAATATATCTTGACTTCGGCAAAGCTTTTGATACAGTCTCCCACAATATTCTTGCCAGCAAATTAAGGGCGTATGGATTGGATAAATGGACTGTCAGATGGATAGAAAACTGGATAGATTGTCGAGTCCAACAGGTAGTGATCAATGGTTGGATGTCAGGTTGGTGGTTGTTTTCTAGCAGAGTGCCCCAAGGATTGGTTCTAGGGCCAGTTTTGTTCAACATTTTTATTAATGACCTAGATAAAGGGTTGGATGGACCTTCAGCACGTTGGTGGATGACAGTAACCTAGGGGGAGAGGCAGATATGTTGGAGGGCAGGGATAGGTTCCAGAGTGACCTAGACAGATTAGAGGATTGGGCCAAAATAAATCTGATGAGGTTCAACAAGGCCAAGAGTAGAGTCCTGCACTTGGGACGGAAGAATCCTAAGCATTGTTATAGGCTGGGAACCGAATGGCTAAGTAGCAGTTCAGCAGAAAAGGACCTGGGGATTACAGTGGATGAGAAGCTGGATATGAGTCAACAGTGTGCCCTTGTAGCCAAGAAGGCTAATGGCATATTAGCTTGCATTAGGAAGAGCATTGCCAGCAGATCTAGAGAAGTGATTATTTACCTTTATAGGCTCTGGTGAGGCCACATCTGGAGTACTGTGTCCACTATACTCTGGAGTACATCCACTATAAAAAGGATGCGGACAGATTGGAGAGGGTCCAGCAGAAGGCGACCAAAATGATTAGGGGGCTGGAGCGCATGACCTATGAGGAGAGACAAGGTATTTGGGTTTGTTTAGTCTGCAGAAGAGAAGAATGAAAGGGGATTTGATAGCAGCCTTAAATTTTTTGAAGGGAGGTTCCAAAGAGGATGGAGAGAGGCTGTTCACAGTAGCTATGGATGGCAGAACAAGGAGCAATGGTCTCAAGTTACAGTGGGAGAGGTCTAGGTTGGACATTAGGAAAAACTATTTACTAGGAGGGTGGTAAAGTACTGGAATGGGTTACCTATGGAGGTGGTGGAATGTCTATCCCTGGAGGTTTTTAAGTCTCGGCTTGACAGGGCCCTATCTGGGTTGATTTTGTTGGGACTGGTCCTGCCTTGGTCGGGGGGCTGGACTTGATGACCTCCTGAGGTCTCTTCCAGGTCTATGATTCTATGATAATTCTAGCTAAGTCCTCTAGAACCTAGAAAAATGTCCTCTGGCACTCCACAGGAACAGAAATGGCAATTCTAAATGCACTCCCCCCAAAGTCATTTATCTGTTCTAAAGTTAGCTGAGCACTGATGCATCACAAATGTATCCAGATGTTAAAACTGTATTACTGTTGTCCATTAATTCACTTAGGGTATGTCTACACTGCAGCTTATTTCAAAATAAGTTATTCCTGAATAGGTATTTGAAAATGGCTTATTTTGAAATAGAGTATCCACACTACAGGGAATCCCCAAACTTAGTCCAAGGCAGGTTCCCCTAATATGGACACACTATCTCGATTTAGAGCCCTAAAAAGCACTGGGGATAAATTACTTAGAATGGCCTGGTGGGGAGCTCTTTTGAAATAGCAGCAGTGGACAGTCCACACGGCAGCTATTAAAAAATAACTATTTTGGAAGAGGAGTTATTCCTCATGGAATGAGGTTTACAGATGTCAGAATAAGCCACCCATTATATCGATATTATTTCAAAATAACAAAATTGCTGTGTAGATGCTCACATTGTTATTTCGGAATAATGCTAGTTATTCCGAAATAGCAGCGCAGTGTAGATGCACTCTAAGATGGTAGAATAACAGTTTTAAAGAGGAAGGACATGTTTGTTATAGGAAGCAGCTTGAATCCTAAACTGACATTTATCCAGTTTGGTATTTCATAGAAAAATATGTGTTTTTACCTAAAATTAAAATAGATAGTTCCTGTCTGTGCTATACAAATGGAACCCCAACAAACAATTAACTAGAAAACCTTAAGCATCTATTCGTGATTTTGCACCCACACAAAATACCCATCCTATCCATTCAACAAGCTCTGATAATATTGTCTGAAATTCCTAAAAAAAAAAAAAAGGTCTTTATGTTTAATATAGCTGAATTAGGAGTCTATATTGGTTGTTCCCCAGTGGTAGAAATAGTTAAGTTGTTCACGGTGAATAAATTATTCATTGAATGTAACCTTTATTTCTTATTTTTGTTTACCAGTTTTTGTACATTTTCAAGATCTTTTTAAACGTGTGGCTGCTGAATTAAACATTCCCCTCCAGGAGGTCAACAAAAACCCATATAAACTAACAGACATATTGCACTTAGTAACGCCCTCTAAAGTAGCACTACAGCAATAATGGAACTTGCAAAGATAGTGTGGCAAACCCCGGCATTAATCACTTCTACCTCCAAAAGAACAGACAAGAAGTACTATGTTCCACTAAGGGCTCTGAGTTTCTTTTCACCCTCCCAGAATACAACCCTCTCATAGAGGAAGCTGCACAACAGAAAACCAAGCTGAAACAATTCTGATCCACTCCATTGGACAATGATAGCAAAAGACTTGATACATTTGGACGTAAAGTTTACACATCTTCTTACAATTTTGTATTTCCAACTATACTGCTTTATTACGTAAATATGACCACAGAAATTATACCAAACTTAATGACTTTATTATGGACATTCCTGAGGAAAAAGACAGCAGTTCAAAGCACTGATATCAGAGGGTCACATGGTCGCCAGAACAGCCCTGCATGCTGTGTTAGATACTGCTGATACTGCCGCATGATCTCAGCAATAGCGGTAGGCATGAGAAGGGCTTCATGGTTTAACTCCACTCCCTTTCCGAGAGAAATCCAACTGGCTGTGGAAGATCTTCCATTTGACAGCCAGAAGCTGTTTGCAGCAAATACCAATGAAATTCTGCACTCAATGAAGGATTCCAGAGCAATGCTTCACTCTCTAGGGAAGTGTTTCCCAATTGGTGCTCCGTGGAACCCCAGGGTTCCACGAAGCGAAAGTAAGGGTTCCACGAGAATGTGGCATTGCCCCGCCCCTCTTAAAGAGATAGTGTATTTTGCAGTATTTTTTTGCTCGACCAATTCTGACGGTTGGGATTTGGTTGGGTTTTTTTTGTTTGTTTGTTTTTTTGCTTGCCAAATTTTAGGGTTTCCTAGGGGTTCCTTGAAATTATTTTAAGCTGAAAAGGGTTCTGTGGCCAAATAAAATTGGGAAACACTGCTCTAGGGATCCACAACCTGGGATCTAGAAGGAAACAATACAGGTATCAGCCCTGCTCTAGACCTCGATACCTTTCTTATGCTCAATACTATAACAGACAAGATCAACACCAACAGAACAGCAGAGGCAGAAACCAATAATGATGCCTTCCCTCTACTAACTCACAATACTCGCAGCAATCCAATAAGCACATTTGAACAGTAGGTCGAGGGTTGTGAGAGCCTCTTGTCTATTCCAACACTACCTTTGCAAACCAAACTTTTTCACTACCAACTGCTACCATTCTTTAACAGCTGGTAGCGTATAATCTCTGACAGATGGGTCCTCCAGATAATTGAAAAAGGCTATCTTATTCCCTTCGTGTCTCTACCCCCTTTCTCTCCCCCATCCCAGTCCCTCTTCAGGGACCACTCTTATGAAAATCTCCTTCAAGAAGAGGTAGAACACCTCTTGCACATAGGGGCCATTGAACCAATCCCTGCACAATTTAAGGGGAAATGGTTTTACTTGCATTACTTCCTGACGGAAAAAACATCGGGAAGCTGGAGACCCATATTAGACCGGCAAGAACTCAACAAATTTGTTCAGAAACAGACATTTAAGATGGTAACGCTTGCCACTATTATATCAGCATTGGAATAGGATGACTGGTTCTAGTCCCTTGACTTGCAAGATACATAAATTTATATCTCCATCCATGCAGCTCATAGACATTTTCTCTGATTTGTTGTAGGTTCACAACACTACAAAATACAAAGTACTCCCTTTTGGACTCTATGGCGCCGAGGGTCTTCTCAGAGGTTCTGGCTATCATCATAGAATACCAGAGGAAGTAAACCATCATCCTGTTCTCTGACCTGGATGACTGCCTCCTCAAAGCATGCTCCTGCTGCTCTCTGTCAATCACAAGAAACTTATTCAAACATATTGGCCCACAAATAAACAAATACAAATCAATGCTTTCTCCCACACAAAATATCCAATTTATAGGTGCATGCCTTAATTTAACAAGGGCCACTACATCCCTCTCGATGGACCATTTCCAAAAAATAAGACAGTTACCTGTTCTTGTAAATGGTGTTCTTCGAGATGTTTTGTTCACATCCATTCCAATTCAGGTGTACATGTGCTATGTGCACGGAGATCGGAAACTTTTCCCTTAGCAGCTCCTGTAAGTTTGGCTGTGGAGCCCCCTAGAGTGGTATTGCTATATCAGCACATATGTACCACTGCCGACTCCACTCTACTGGTGCCGAGGGACTGTGTTCAGGACCCCAACCGGAGCCAAGAAGGCCTGAAAAGGGAGCAGTGCCTCAGGCTCCTAGATCTTGACCTTGACCTGGAGACTGACCTCTGTGTCAAACGCCGATCCCTCGGTGCTAGTCTAGCACTTGGTGCTGGATTCTCTTGCCGTGCCAGTGGGTGGGGAATATTGTGCCAACGATAGAGGACCCTCTGAGGAAGAAGCTCTGTCTGGGTACCACTCAGTGGACTGTGGTCAGCGGAGCATAGGAGGCTTTCCCCTTGAATGGTGCAGTCCTGGTGGTGTCAGTGGTTTGTCCCGCACTCTGAGATTTCTATCAGGTCTCGGGCCTCTTTGAAAGTATCTGGCATCAAAGAGCAGTTTAAGACCTGCACTGGACTTATGTATCTTGGTAGACGATCATATGCTGGACTTGACTGCCTCTTTCCCAGGGCCGGAGTCAATGGCACTTTCTGGACCTCCCACACCGGGGATTTCCTCCGGGCATGGTTCTGTTTTTGTCGGGGACTATGGGAGACCTGCCCCTGTCCTCTCTCCTGCTCCATGGTGCTGGAAAGGTGCATTTATATCTTGGCACCATCATTTTTGGTTTTAAAAGGAATTAGTATCCAAAAATGTGAACGAGATCGGGAGCACAACTCATCTTCATCTCTGGCTGGAGGTGGTAGAGAAAGAACTGAGGAGAGGGGGGTAGAGACTCGCACTTGCATGATACCTGCCACCTAGGAGTATGTGACTGCAGATGCACACATGTGTGGCCCCAGAGACATTGCTCTAAAATCTCCAATCGATGGCGGAGAGGCAGTGCACTGACCTAATGTGGAGAACCCATGGGGACAGCTCTTGAAGAACAGAGGGTATGTTGTCTGTGAGGACACAAATGGTTCTGCCCTTTATCAGGGGAAGGCACACTTTGTGGATGACCCTGAGCTCCAGGATATTGATATGGAGATGCGTCTCGTGTACAGATGTGAACCAGGACTGTAGGCAACACATATATAGTCTTGTGAATAAGATGACAAAAGTTGTGGCTGCTGTGTCCCAGCATTTGAAGACATGTGCTTGCTGTGGGGAAGGGAGTATGTTTGACTCCCCTGAAGAGGTCGCATAATGTTTGGAATCGTTGCAGTGGAAGGCAGGCTTTTGCTATCACTGCATCTAGGAGTGCTCCAATGAATTCTATCTTTTTTTTGGGTAGGCTATAAAGTAGATTTGTGGATATTTATAAGGAGGCCTAATTGGGAGAAGCAATCTCTGGTAGTGTTTGCCATGGCTATTATTTGTTGATGTATGGGTCCCTTGATTAGGCAGTATTCGAGGTAAGGAAAAGTAATAATGTTCTGCCTTCTGAGGAAGGCTGTGACCATGGCTAAAGTCTTGGAAAAAACTCAAGGGACCATGGACAGACCAAAAGGAAGGACTCGGTATTGGTAGTGTTCTTGTCCTATCATGAACCTGAGAAATCTCCTGTGGGCAGGATGTATGGTTATAAGAAAATATGTGTCCTGAAGATTGAGGGCTGAGAACCAGTCCCCTTTGCCCAGTGCTGGTATAATTATTGCAAGAGTCACCATTCTGAATTTGCTGTTGAGTTTTCTAAGGTCTAAAATTGGCCTCCAGCTCCCTGTTTTCTTGGCTGTTAGAAAATAGTTGAAATAGAACCCTCTTCTCTGATATTCTGTGGGAACTGGTTCTATTGCCCCTAGGCTGAGCAGCTTTTGTACTTCTACTTGTAACATGGGATTGTGATAGGGGTCCCTGAAGAGGGATGGGGTAGAGGGTTGAATAGGGGGTATAGAGATAAAAGGGATTGTGTAGCCTGCTTTGATGATCTCGAGAACCCATTTGTCCATCGTAATAAGGGCCCATTGTTGACAGAAAGGTGGTAGAAAGTTGTATTTGGATGCACTGGATCTTTGGGGTAGTCACTAAGACCCCCCGACCAAAGCTTCAAATCTGCTGTTTGTTTGAAGTGGATTGGGTATTGGAGGACAGCTTGTGCTAGGTGATCCTTCTAATGGGATGTTGCTTGGACCTGTTGTCATATGGCCTCAGCTGTTGCCTGTGATAGTTCAAGTCTCTTGGTCTTTGGTATGGGGCATATTTGTGTCTTTTATTAGGTGGGGTTTACATGCCTAAAGTGCACAGTGTGGTGCGGGAATCTTTCATTGAGTATACCATTTAATCTGTTTTTGTAGCGAACAGTTGGTTCCTATCAAAAGTGGGGGGGTCCTCTACCTTTGTCTGTAATTCTTTTTGGACTCCCACTGATTGTAATCATGATTCCCTGCACATTACTATTTCTGTAGCTGTTGTCCTAGCTGATGTATCCATCACATCCATTGAAGGATAGAGAGATGTCTTTGCTATGGATTGGCCCTCTTTGATGGTGGACTGGAGATGGGGTGTCTTGTTTTCAGGAAGTTCCTCTAAGAGATCTTGTAATCTGGAATAATTGGCATGATCATAGTTAGCCTGAAGAGCAATGTAATTCGATATTCTGAACTGGAGGGTGGTGAAGGAGTATACTTTCCAGCTGAAGAGATCTAATCATTTGTGCTCTTTCTCTTGAGGTGTAGACTTGTATTGGGGGTATTTTGATTTGTGATTAAATGAGTCCGTGACCAATGAGTTTGGGTGGGGATGTGAGAATAGAAAATCCATCCCTTTTTCTGGGACAAAGTATTTTCTGTCTGCCCTGTGGTTGGTGGGGGGAATAGAGGCTAGCATCTGCCAGATTACATCCGATGGCTCCACGGTAGCCATAATGATGGGTAATGCTATCTTTGATGATGTAGCCAGTTGGAATATTTTGAGTAATTTATATTGTTTGTCTTTCACTTCTTGGAGAGTAATGTCCTGAGACTGAGCCACTTGTTTGAATAATTATTGAAATTGTTTTAGGTCATCTGCTGGGGGAGAGGGCAATACTTGGAAAACTGCCTTATCTGGAACAACGGAAGACTACGGGACCTGTGAAGAGCTCTCTGAATTGGATTAAGGTAAGTTCTCATCATCATGTACTAGAGCCACCTGGGTTGTTACCGAGGGATGGGCACTAGAAGGTGATGAATGTGCCATGGTGGCTGGAGACTGTGTAGCTGTATGTGTTGGTGTAGAGTCTGGTGTATCTCATGAGCAGTGGTGTTGGGAGGAGCGGGGGTGATATTGGGGCCATGGCTCCAAGAAAGGCCACTGAGGTTGAAGATGTTGTGATGGATACAAACATAGGTAGGTAAGCCACGGAAGTTGTGGAGGCTGCTGAAAAGGATGGTGTTGAGTGGAGTGCCACAAAGCCACTGATCTGTTTGGGATGAGTGATGTGATGAAAATCTACTCTCTTGCCTGCTGCCATGTGTAGTTCGTGGTGAGAATGGTGTGCGAGAGAAAGAAAAAGCTTCTACACTTTGTCTATACGGGCTAGAGTGAGGTGATGTTGGGGAACATGGTGAAGGTACTCCCTGCACCAGTGAAGATGGTGTGTCCAACTGTGGGGCTTTTTGTAAGTGGCGCATCTTTCTTTTTAGATGCTTTCTTATGTTTTGGTGCCAGAGTATGCTTTAACTCTTCCAGGAACTGGCTTGCTCAATCAGTGCTGGGATGCCTGTGGCTGCTGGTGGCATATCCAGTTTTGTTGGTGCCATCCGGTTAGCTGCATCGGTGGGTGCTGAACATCTCGGTTCTGATTCAGGTCTATTAGCTGAGGTTGATCTTCACTTCTCTGTGGTGCTGGAAGTGGACAGCACCACGGAATGGGTGGCCCGCGAGGTAGCAGGCAGTGTTCATGCTGGGGAAGCCTGCGGCACTTGAGAGCCTCTGTGGAGCAATGAACTAGCCCTCTCACGGGACGCTGTGTGTGCCCATGTGTCTGAGGACTTATCCCCCCAATGGTTGTAGGGATTTCTCCCAGAGGAAGTTCTTCAGCCTCATTTCACGTTTTTCCTTACCCTGGCCATCATACTTTGACAATGTGGGCACTTTTGCACTACGTGGCTTTCGCTCAGAAATTTAATACAAGACACATGTCCATTAGAAATTGGTATTGAGTGCCGATATGAATCACATTGGCATGTTGAGTAGAGAAGTGGGGGGAAAAACGGGGAAGCGGTTTTTTTTTTAAGAACTAGGTGAAAAAAGAAGTTACTCACCCTGTGAAGTAATGATGGTTCTTCGAGATGCGTGTCCTGTGGGTGCTCCACTATAGGTGTTGGGCTTGTCCCGGTGCCGCAGTTTTGAGATCTTTTTAGCCGTAGTCCGCCAGACCGCGCATGCACTCGTGTGGGTCGCGTCTTTTCGCGCCTTTCTTGTGCGCGCGGTCCGGCGCCCGCCAGTTCCTCCTGATCCTCTTGTTCTGAAAAACATAATAAGTTACTCCGAAGAAGGGAGGAGGGCAAGTCGTGGAGCACCCATGGAACACGCATCTCGAAGAACCATCGTTACTTCACAGGGTGAGTAACTTCTTTTTCTTCTTCAAGCGGTGTCCCGTGGGTGCTCCATAATAGGTGACTGCACAGCAATAGCTCTTTAGAATGGAGGAGGATTCGGAGCTAATGGGGTGCAACTGTGGAGAGTACTGCAGATACTACAGCGGTGTCAGGTATAATCAGATCAGACATTGCATAATGCTTGGCAAAGGTAAAGCCAGATGACCATGTGGCAGACCTACAGATGTCCTTTAAGGATACACCCCTCAAGAATGCAGTAGAGGTCGCGACTGCTCAGGTCGAATGAGCTTTCGTTGCTGTTGGAAATGTTTTGTTTAGCAGAATATAACATTTTCTTATGCACTCCACTATGATTGAGGAGATGCGTTGTGTAGATAGCGGACAGCCTTTAGAGCGCTCTACCATCGAGACCAAGAGCGTGCTCGTTCTTCACAGAGGTTTAGTTCTTTGTATATAAAAGGCGAGTGCGCGTCTGACATCTAGAGTGTGAAGACATGTTTGTTCTGCCGAACAATGGGGTCTGGGATAAAAAAACGGAAGAACTATGGGTTCGTTAATATGGAACTGAGAGTTCACTTTGGGCAGGAAATGCGGTTGAGGGTGTAATATGACTCCTTGCGGGGTAAAGACTGTATAAGGAGGAGATGCTGACAATGCAGCCAGTTCGCTAACTCTTCTTGTCGAGGTTATAGCCAATAAGAAAATGACTTTCATGGACAGATTATGGAGGTCGCACATTGCCAAGGGTTCAAACGGGGCAGCTGTCAAGGTATTGAGGACCAGCTCCAGGTCCCGGGGATCTGCTGGTCTGGTGTGTTGGGGAAAAAGGTTTGTGAGACCTTTCATAAATCTCTTCATTAGAGGATGTGAAAAAATCGAATGACCCTGCACAGGGTGATGAAAGGCGGTGATTGCTACCATGTGGACTTTGATAGAAGCTAAGGAAAGTCCGGAGTCCTTAAGGTGCATGAGATAGTCTAGGATTAGATGTATAGGCGCGGAGATTGGATTGTCTCCTACAGCAGCACACCACGCGGAGAAACGGTGCCATTTGTGCAGATAGGTAACCCGTGTAGATTCCTTCCTCCTGTGCAAAAGGACATTTTTGACTGGACTTGAGCAGACTAACTCCGCTTGTTGGAACCATGGAGAAACCATGCTGTGAGCACCAGATGGTCGATCTGAGGGTGAAGCAAACGACGATGATTCTGGGAAAGCAGATCGCGACACCTGGGAAGTGGGATCAGAGGGCAAACTGACATGCGGTGGAGGTAGGGGAACTATGTCTGTTGGGGCCAATAAGGTGCTATGAGAATTACCGTGGCCTTGTCTGCGCGTATTTTCTCCAGCACTCTGGGAAGTAGAGGCGTGGGAGGAAATGCATATAAAAGGCAATGAGACCAGCTGTGTAGGAAAGCATCACCTCTGGATCCCTGTCCGATCCCGGCTCTCGAGCAATACTGAGGACATTTCGTATTGCGGGACGTAGCGAAAAGGTCTACATGTGGAAACCCCCATTGGCCGAATATTTTGTACAGAACTCGGGGGTGTAGTTCCCATTTGTGGTTGACGGAGAAGTGCCTGCTTAGTGCATCGGCAGTACAGTTCTGTTGGCCCAGTAGGTAGTCGGCAATGAGAGAGACGTTGTGGTGATTGCACCAATTCCACAGACGTATTGCCTCGACGCAGAGTGACCGCGACCGTGCACCCACTTGCCTGTTTATGTAATATACTGTGGCCATATTGTCCGTGAGAACACAAACAACCCTGTGCTGGATAATTGGAAGAAAATGCAGACATGCGTTGCGAACTGCTCTTAGCTCTAAAAGATTGATGTGCATGAGGGACTCTTCGGGAAACCAGCAGTCTTGTATATGTAGGTGATCTAGGTGGGCACCCCATCCAAGGAGCGATGCGTCGTTAGTGAGCTGTGGGCTGAGGGCGGTGGAAAGGTACTCCAGACATGAGATTTTTGGGTATGGTCCACCATGTTAGGGATTTCTTGACGTATGAAGGAACCGGAACCATCCTGTGAACGTCGTGAGTGTTTGGAGAGTAAACAGTCGCTATCCAATGCTGGAGGCAGCGAAAATGTAACCTTGCGTGCTGGACGACATGTTGTGGATGCGAAGTGCCCCATGAGTTGTAGGCAGAGGCTTATTGGCACTCTGGGGATGGTCATAAGGACTTGTATTAGATCCTGTATTGAATGGAACCTTGATATTGGTAGAAAGGCTCTTGCCCTGATAGAGTCCAGATGGGCGCTGATAAATTGTATGGACTGATGAGGAGTCGTGGACGATTTTGCAGCATTGATAATGAATCCCAAGGCGTTGAAGACTGTTTCTGTAATATTCGTAGCAGCGCGAGCCTCTTTGAGGGATGGAACCCTGATGAGGCAATCGTCTAAATATGGAAATATCATTACACCTAGACGATGAAGGAAGGCTGTGACCACTTCTAGAGTCTTGGAAAATACCCTGGGGGCTGATGAGAGTCCAAATGGAAGGACTCTGTACTGAAAATGATGAGGGCCGATTTGAAAACGTAAAAAGCGTCTGTGGGCCGAGTGTATGGCTACATGAAAATATGCGTCCTGGAGATCGAGGGACGTGAATCAATCTCCGTCGTGAAGATTGGGATTATTGTTGCTAGGGTAACCATGCGAAAACATTGTTTTCGAAGGTAACGATTGAGACCTCAAAGATCTAATATCGGTCTCCAACCTCCGGATTTTTTCTCTGTTAGAAAGTATCGGGAGTAGAAACCGGTGCCCTGAAACTCGTCGGGAACTGCCTCTATCGCGCCGATGGTGAGTAGGCAGGAAGTCTCCTGCATGAGTAGGAGCTTGTGAGAGGGGTCCCTGAAGAGGGATGGGGCAGGGGGAGAAGTGGGGGGTAGGGAGTCGAAAGGTATTGTGTACCCTAGTTTGAGAGTCTGGAGGACCCATCTGTCTGTGGTAATGTAGGCCCATCACTGAAGAAAAGGTTTGAGGCGATGATGGAAAATGGCATTTGTGGCTTGGGCAGGCAGACGGAGAGGAGTGGTTCTGAGTCCCTCGACCATGGCGTCAAACATGTTGTTTATTACCCTGTTGGGCAGATGCTTTTGGTGGTGGGAGCCTCCTTTGTTATCTTTGCTTTCCCCTGTGTTGCTGCTCCCGTTGTCTATACTGAGGCATTTATGGGGTAAACTGCCTCTGCCTCTGATACGGGGTGTATCGCTTCCTACGATAAGGAGGGGTGTACATCCCGAGCGTTTTAAGTCTCGTTCTAGAGTCCTTCCCTGAGTGAAGGATCTGGTCCGTCTTTTCCGAGAAGAGGTTCTGTTTATCGAACAGGAGATCTTTGAGTTTCGATAAAAGTTCTTTCGGAGTGGATGACTGCTGAAGCCAGGATGCTCTGCGCATGACAATGGAGGTGCCGGTGATGCGGGCTGCCGTGTCTGCAGCATCGAGAGCTATATGGAGCGTGGTTCTGGATGATGTGTATCCTTTCTGCACTACTGCTTTCAGGATTTCCCGCTTTGCATCCGGTAGGTATTCCAGAAGTGGTACGAGCTTGGCATAATTATCAAAACTATGGTTGGCTAGTAGTGCGGAGTAATTAGCCATGCGTAAGGCTAAAGTTGCCGAAGAGTATATTTTGCGGCCGAACAAGTCCAATCTCTTGCTGTCTCTGTCTGCGCTGGTAGGCTTGTGTTGAGGTGTTTTGGATTTCTGGTGTACTGCATCCACGACCGGAGAATTTGACTGTGGATGCGTAAAGAGAAACTCCATCCCTTTAGCAGGGACAAAGTACTTTTTATCCGCTTTCTTACTGGTAGGAGGAGCGGAAGCAGGGTTTTGCCACAGATCGTCTGCTATCTCGAGGATAGCGTCATCCAACGGCAGAGCAATCTTACTCTGATGTGATTGCTTGATATTCGGGAGCAAGTGGTGTTGTTTCTGTTCGACTTCTGCCAACTGTACTCATTGAGTATCAGCTACCCACTTGAAGAGCTCTTGGAATTGATGTAAATCATCAGGGGGTGAGGTATCGCCCTGAAAAACTGCTTCATTTGGAGAGGAAGAGGACTCGTCCATAGGAGATCGGGCCGAAGAGACGTCTTGTGTGGTGACATGTTGCTTGGCGTGATGTGACGGGAGGGATGATGGAATGCCAGATGGTGTCTGCGGTCTTGATTGGGGCAGTGAAGAAGATCGCTCCCGTGGTAATGGAGAGTGGGAATAAGATGTTGACCTTGGGGAGGGCACACCTCGTCGGTGGTAAAATGACGAATGTCGGTCGTGTTGCGGTGCATGGGAGAGAGCCCGGTATGATCGGACATGCCCGGTATGGTAGGCAGAGTGTGGTGACCGATCCGAACCCCTAGGTGATCTAGATCTGTCCCTGGGAGCGTTGGAACGACCGCGCGATCGGCTGGTATGATGACAGCGACACGGTGCGTGATAGCCCCTGTGTGAGTACTCCAGTGATTGTACGTAGTAAGGTGCACGCACTGGTGAAGGCTCCGGTGAAAATTGAGGACTGGGTGAAAAACTTTGTAGGCGTTGTGTCTTATGTTGAAAAGACGGAAAACAGTCGGAAGATGATGATGCTGGCGTAGGAATTCTATCCGGTGACTGGTGACGCTCCCGCCCAGATCCGTCGCCCGCAGGTGGGGACGGCACCGGAGAACGTATTGGTGCTGGTGAACGTCTTGACACCGTCGACCATTCCATTGCCGGTGAGTGCCTCGGTGCCGGCGAGCGCCTCGGTGCCGGTGAGCGTCTCGGTGCCGGCGAGCGCCTCCGCGCAGGAGAACACCTTGGTGCCGGTGATCGCCTCGGTGCCGATAGCTTCGGTGCCGGCGAGTGCCTCCCGACAGGACAGCGTCTCGGTGCCGGTGAACCTCTCGGTTCCAGCGGTTGTCCCTGTGCCGGTGAGTGCCTTGGGGTCAGAGAGCGACTCGGTGCCGGCAAAGGTCTTGGTGCCAGAGAGTGGCTTAAGACAGGGGAACGTTGTGGAGCGAGAGTCGGGTTCGGTACAGGCGAGTGCCTGGACACTGGAGAACGGCTTGCCGCATGAGAGCGTCTCGGTGCAGGAGAGCGCTGAGGAGCCGCAGGGCGTCCCGCCAGAGAGAGTTGGGTTGGAGACGGGACCTTGGCAGATGAAGTCAGCGAAGATACTGAAGGAGTGGGTGCTGACTTGCTGCGGCTTATCTTCAAATTGCCTGAATTGTTTTTGGTGGTAGGGGCTCGTTCCCCCAATGCCGCGCTAGCTCGTGAGAGGGGTAGTGACGGAGACGGGGAAGGTCTCTTCTTTGCCCGCTTGGTGATGGTTTTGGAAGTGGCTGCAGTTGGCTCATCAGAGCCCTGAGGCTGAAAGGCCTTGTCGAACAAAAGCATTTTTAACCGCATGTCTCTATCCCGCCGTGCTCTGGCTGTGAGTTTAGAGCAATGCGGGCACTTTTGAGGTATATGGCCCTCCCTGAGACAGCGTATGCAATGGGAGTGGCCATCGGATGCCAGCATTGCCTCTTGGCAAGTCTCACATTTCTTGAAACCAGGTGAGGCCGGCATGCTGACTATGTACAAGGAACAAAACAAAAAAATTTTTTTTTGACTACAGCTATGGAGAACAAACTAACTAGCTAACAAATACTATATATATATATATATATATATATATATATATATATATATATATATATATATAACTAAATAACTAGAATTTATAATATAAAGCCTCTCTCTCTATCCTGACAGGATTTTGAGGAAAGCACGTTAACTCTGTCTGCGGCCGGGGACTGTCAGGAGGAACTGGCGGGCGCTGGACCGCGCGCACAAGAAAGGTGCGAAAAGACGCGACCCACACGAGCGCATGCATGGTCTAGCGGACTACGGCTAAAAAGATCTCCGAACTGCAGTGTTGGGACAAGTCCGACACCTATAGTGGAGCACCCACGGGACACTGCTCGAAGAAGAACTATTCTTATACTGACTAAAACTTAACAACTGGTAAACTAACTATACTATTTTTCAATTTTCTTTCAGAAAGGAAAGCACTGCTGTGATTCTGTCTTCAACCAAGGACAGTAAAAAAGGAACTGAGAGAGGACCGTGCTGCACACGCATCTAATGGACTAAAATAGCGTGAGAAAATGACTGTGCATGTACAACACTGGAAGGCACTACTAGGCCAAATCTCTGATCATGAGGATGCACTGAGATCTGAGTGGAGCACCCACAGGGACACCATTTGAAGAACTTGCCGCCGCCCACCACCCACCAGGATGAGTGGGAGTGGCAGCTTTTCTGGTGCTGGGTCTCTATCACCGACGGAGACTACAGCGACCAGGAGCATCTGGAGTGCTGGTGAGAACTTCTGCACCACAATGACCTGCTCCTCAAGTCCAGTAAACAGTGCCGGACTGAGGCGCTATAGTGCTGAGATGGGAACTGGGAGAAACAGGATGTGCCTCTGCAGCTGGATTGGCTCAGTGACGGCGAGTTTCTACGGCCCAGCAAGCAGTGCAGATGCTGTGGCAAGGGGTCCCTTTAGCAGCACAGCAAGTAGGGAGAGTCGCTGTCTCCTCGATTCCTGAGGTGCCAGAGGATGCATGCCTGCACAGGTCTGTGCACCGATTCCAGCGACACAGAAGATCAAACATTGTAACCTGGTCTCTGCAGACTTAACGGGCCTGAGTAGCGTTCTCCTCTTAGATGTGTACTCTTCTAGGAACAAACAGAACTTCTCATACAGGTTCTTACACACTTATGTGTTTTAGACCTTTTGGGGTAAAATGTGAAGTTGAAGGGAATGAATCACATCCCTTAGAGAATCCCAACTGAGGCCTAGTCTACACTACCACGGGTCAAATGGTGCAACTTCATCTAAGTGAATAACTTAGCTGAAGTTGAAGTACTTAGATCTACTTATCATGGGTATTTTCACTAGCTGATGCACTGTCACCTCCACCTCCAGCGTCTCATTTTAGTGGAGTACCAGAGTCAACGGGAGAGAGCTCAGCAGTTGATTGATCACTTCTGCACTAGACACAATACTTCAACCCCCCGCTGGATTAATCATTGTCCATTGGTAATAAAGATATGCATTCTGAGATTTATTTGACAGTTAAAAACGATAATGCTAGAGAGGATGGTTGTTTAAGTTACAGCTGGACTGAGCTGAAAAATATGCAGATTAATATTCCTCTACTGGGGGGAAAAGAACATGGGCCCTTAGTGGAACATAGTACTTCTTGTCTGCTCTTTTGGAGGTAGAAGTGGTTGATGCCGGGGTTTGCCACACTATCTTTGCAAGTTCCATTATTGCTGTAGTGCTACTTTAGAGGGCGTTACTAAGTGCAATATGTCTGTTAGTTTATATTGGTTTTTGTTGACCTCCTGGAGGGGAATGTTTAATTCAGCAGCCATACGTTTAAAAAGATCTTGAAAATGTGCAAAAACTGGTAAACAAAAATAAGAAATAAAGGTTACATTCAATGGCATTTTTTATTGGTCCTCAAACACAGCTTAATTTTCAGATATCAAATTGCATATTTCATGGCTGATAGTTAAAGGAAAAAAAAGGCAAACAGCTTTTTAATTGCAAATTTAGCAGTGTCTCTTTACTGTAACTTCTCAGATTAGAGATGAATTTGAAATATATTTTGTGAGAAAGTAAAAGGGTGGGAGAAGAGTTAAGTGTTACTACTAAGCAGAACTCTAGTTCTTCCAACTGACATAAAAGAAGCTTTATGGGGTGCAGGAAAGATCTTTCTTAAAAGAAAAGTTACTAATTGTTTTTACCCAGTACACCAATTCCACATTTTATTCAAGAGCAAGCTGCAATTCTGAGATAACAGAAGAAAAGTGAATGTTATTGCAAAATATTTGCACACTGAAAGTATTTATTCACATTAACACAAAGACTAGTAAAGGCAAATTGGAATTAAAATAATTATGGAAATGAGATCTAAACTTAGAAATCACAATATAGAATCAAAGTTTTGAGATAGCCTTTTTTAGTTAGGAATTCAGTTCAAAGGGGCAGTTTCCTTTTATATATCATGAGCTAATAGTGTTTTAAATTCATATGTACCTATTATTTGTGTTAAACTCATCACATTACAGTAAATGCAAGAATATGGATTACAAAAAGATACCCCAAAAACTAGTTTTAAAGCAAGGTACTTGCTTCAGAGTCAGCATCTTCATCTAGTATATGCTAGAAGATGCATAGCGACGTGTATCTTTCCCCCAACAAGTAACTACAAAACTACAGTAAGAAAAAATTGTTATTAACCTTCCATAACGTTCTTTGAGATATGTTGTCCATGTCCATTGTCAGTGTGTGTACTCGCTATGTGCACTGGTGGCAGAAGTTTTTCCTGCCTTGGCATCCGTAGACAATGGGCTCTGGAGCAGTGCATATATGTGCCAGTATAAGGGGCACAGTCAGCTCCTCCCTCAATTCCTTCTTGACAGAATCCCAACAGAGGGGAAAGAGTGTGGGTCATGAAATGAACATGATCAACATATTTCAAAGTTATTGAATGGATAAAGAAAGCCAGGGAGATCATATGGAATTTCAACTGTTTGAGATATTTGTGTAGGCCTCACCCATCCAATATGGGGCACGGACACCCTTTGACAATCAGTATCAGAAGGTACTGAGTGTAAATCTCCTTCCCTCTTAGATGTATGGGAACTTTCTCTACAGCCCCTAGACAGGGGCCTTTCACCTCTTGTGCAAGAAGTTGCTTGTAAGAAGTTTTCTGAATAAAGATTGAGTTGGGTTGTGGGTTAGAAATAAACTATAGGGAATTAGGGATGTTAAAACTAAATTAATTATATAACTGGGGGAAAGGATAGCTCAGTGGTTTGAGCATTAACCTGCTAAACTCAGGGTTGTGAGTTCAATCCTTGTGGAGGCTGTTTGGGGCAAAAATTTGTCAGGGATGGTACTTGGTCCTGCTGTGAAGGCAGGCGACTGGACTCAATGACTTTTCAAGGTCCATTTTAGGAGATAGGCAATCTCCATTAATTTTTTTTTAAATTTATCGTGTAACTGCTGAAAATTTCAGTGATTACATAGTTACACTCAGGGCCAGGTGGTTCAGTATCAGAAGCAGCAGCATGTGTGGGGGAGGTGGGTCTGCAGGAGCTGAAATGTGTGGGAACAAGCTTAAAAGATGGCTCCCGGTACACACCAGCTCCTGCCTGCCCTCTGCCCACCATGCTGCAGCCTCTGATACAGAGGCAGCAGTGCAAGAGTGTGGGTGGGAGGCTGCGTATATTTGTGCATGTTAACTGATGCAGGCCCAGGCTCATTAGTTAACCATGTACAGTAATTCCTCATTTAACACATGCCCGCTAAACATGTTTTCACGATAGCACGATTTTTTTTTAAGGAACATTTTTTGAATTACACGACCGTCCCCGGAAAAACACAATTTCCCCAGCTGGACTGTTGCTGGCAGCTGCATGGGGCTTCCCCCACCTCCCTGCAAAGCGGTGGAGGGTTTGCCACTCGCCACACTGTTCCCCGGTGACACCCCCTTGCCGGGCGCAGTGCGGGTCCTGGCAGTCCTGTCACAGGGGCATATTCCCAACCTTATCCCCCTCCTCTCTCCTCTCCTTCCTTTCCCCAGAGCCAAACACCTCTACTCCTTGCTGTAACCCAGTCCCCTTTCTCCCCCAACCTTATGTCCTGGTCCTAACAGACACCACCGCTTGAAACGCAACCCCTACCTTTTCCATTATTTTCAATGGGAAAATTGACCCCACATAACACGTTTTCACTTAACACAATCATTTTCTGAAACATATCTATAGTGTTAAATGAGGAATTACTGTACACAGTTACACTTTTACATCCCTACAGGAAATACCCATTGTCACAGTGATGAGGACCAACCGGTCCAATGTTATAGCTGCCCAAGCAGGGAAGAAAGGAAAAAGATGGTTTGAAAACAAGAGGGATGAAGGATCCTGGCTGTAGAGCATAAAGTCACCCTCTGGAACATCCTCAAAATGCCTGTTTTTTCCAGATAGGTAGTAGGAAGGGGTTAGGTGTTGGCTTATAGCCCTTGCTCTTCTTGTGGAAAGGATCTGGTCAGTCCTGACTGCTTGTTCTTTGACATTGCTGCAGATTAAACCTCTTTCTAGCAGGGACTGTTGTGCAGAGACCCAGGGAACTTAGAATAACCATAGAGTTCTTAAGCCCACATAACCTTGTGTCTGTTTGTTCTTCAGACACCGCTAGGCCATCAAAGGGGAAGTCCTGAATCAACTATTGAGGCTCTCAACAGCCTGGAAGTCAATCTCACCACTCACCTCACTGACATGGTCATTGTGATAAACCTTGACACTGAATCCACTGCATTGGAGATGGCCTGAAGAGAGGCCCTTATTATGTTTCTTTCTTCATCTAAAATAGCCAGGAACTCTTGCTTACAGTCCTTCTGCAGTGAGTCTGTGAACCTGGCGCCAACCTGCCACTCACTGAAATCATAACTCCTGAGTAAGGCCCAATAGTTTGCCTCTACTTCTAACTGGAGGCTAGCAGAGTAATAAACTTTTCTGCCAAATAAATCTAACATCTTGAAATCTTTGTTTTTGGGAGTTAGGGTTGCTCGGTTGCTCCTGCCTCTCCTTCGTGTTGGCCACAGAAACTGTGACTAGAGAGTTCAAAGCCAGGTGAAAATACATTCAAACCCTTTTGCAGGGATGTAATACTTCCTCTCTACCTGTTTGGAATAGGTGGGAGAGAGGATAGGGTCTACCAAAAAACTTTCATCAGTTTTATTACCCCTTCATGTATTAGGAGCACAAGCCCAGACAAGGCCACCACAGCCAAAATGTTATATAAAGGGGCAGTGTTCCACGAACTCCTCTGCTTTCAATTCCAGGATTTCTGTGACCCACTTTAGTAGCTCCTGGTATGCCTTGGCATCATTCTGTGGCACTGTCCAGGATGGTTCTGCTACTGCCTAGTCAGGTGATGATGATAAGGCCAGATCATCATAGGCTTTTTGCAGTGATCACAAGGCATGAAGCCTGGAGACTGGGCATGCCACATCACTGGGCTATGTCCCTTAGGAGCCTGGCTAATTTATCTACAGTACTAGAAAACTACATGTTTGACCTCCTTGGTCTGGCACCCCTGGGACTGAGTTGGTCCCTGATGAGGGATTTTTCTGGACCAGGGGAGGTCATTTCTGCCACCTTCCTGCTGCTGGCCCCCTGCCTTGCCTTACCCCTCCAACCAAGCTTCTCCGCACAGCCCAGCTAAGCCCCCACCTCCTCTACTACATCCTCTCTCCCAACATTGCACCAGGCTCTCCAGCCTTTCAATGCCCCTGCAGCAGGCTGGGACTCTCTGGTCCTGGAACATGTGAGGTCCTTCTAGACCACAGATGTTGCTGGCCTAGAGAGTTCCAGTTTTTAGAGGTGCAACCAGTACTAAAAAAAAACAATGAAAATGACTTATCTAAGAACTATTTACACAATCAGTGATAGGGACCAAACCACCCAGTAAAGAACACTTCCTGAAGTAAGGAGCCATTTCAGCACAGTCACTGGTAGTACTGAGAAGTACTAGGAAGGTACTGATGCAGCGGGGAGCTGATAGAATATTCACACTATTCTGAAGAATGCCATAGCTGGTCCCCTACAGATATCACCAAGGAAAAATTCTAGTACTGAAGAATGGTGAGCACATACACCCAATGTGGAACAGACATGAGCAAGCATTTAAAGAACTACTCTTGTGCTTAATGTTAAACACAGTTGAAGGGCTTTAGAACATAAGAACAGCCATACTGGGTCAGACCAAAGGTATCCCAGTATCCTGTCTTCCAACAATGGCCAATGCCAGATGCCCCAGAGGGACTGAGTACTGACTAGAATGGGGAATCATCAAGTGATCCCTCTCCTGTCATTCATTTCCAGCCTCTGAGAAAGAGAGGCTAGGAACACCATTCCTGCCCATCCTAGCTAACAGCCATTGATGGACCTAACCTCCATGAATTTATCTAGTTCTTTTTTGAATTCTGTTAAAGTCCTGGTCTTCACAACATCCTCTGGCAAGGAATTTCACAGGTTGACTGTGCGTTGTATGAAGAAAAACTTCCTTTTCTTTGTTTTAAACCTACCTATTCATTTCATTTGGTGACCCCTAGTTCTTATGTTATGGGAACAAGTAAACAACTTTTACTTATTCACTTTTTCCACACCAGTCATGATTTTATAGACCTCTGTCATATCCCCCTCCCGTTAGTCTCCTCTTTTCGAACCTGAAAAGTCCCAGTGTTTTTAACCTCTCTTTATATGAGACCCATTTCAAACCCCTAATAATTTTTGTTGCCCTTTTTTGAAACTTTTCCAGTGCCAATATATATTTTTTGAGATGAGGCGACCACATCTGTACACAGTTTGTGGTAGCAGCTTTGCTAGGTCAAAGCCCTAAAGAGGTTACTAAGTAGGAGAAACTAAATTAAAAAAAGCCCCACAATAAATAAATAAATAAATAAATACATACATACATAAAAACCCCAGATGTGAGGAAAAAGGGAAGTGTAATTAAGTTTCATGGATATACAAAACTAAGATTGCTTCATCATAATCAATAATGTTTTTTAAATTTAGTGTAGTTCAAAATAGTTTGTTGTAATTAATGTACAGAATGTTAAGGGTAAAGACTAGAACAATAATCTGCATTTTTATTTCTTTCAAAATGTGAACTTTGGATTTTCTAATTTTATGCATACTTTAGATCAGGGCTATTCGACTTTGGAAGCCCCAGGGGCCACGACGATACTCACAGCACGTGGTGAGGGCTGCAGCTTAAGTGTGTTCCCAGTGGAAGCCATATTCAAAGGTTCCCACCTACGAGCCATATTTTGAACACTGTGTAAACTCAAAATACATTGTGGACCACAAACAAATGGGCTGTGGGCTGCATGAGGTAAATCCATGACATACAGGCTATCCCTTGTACTGAACTTGCAAAACCCTGTGCCAAAGCATGAGGAAACAAGAGATTCTCAAAGAAAAGGCAGTTAAAAATCAACAGTGCAAAATGATACATTTTCCCCTAAGCTAATTCTGTGAAGTGCCATTTTGACTGAACATACAGGCTATCCCTTGTAGCCCTGCTTTAGATATAGGGTTGCCAAGCCTACACATGTCTGCCCGACATGTGGCAGAACATTTCGTGCCCGTATTGGCCTTATCAGCCATCTGCGGACACACCGTGGACAGCCCACAACTCGTTAGATGTCAAGGTCCTCTTCGAACACGATGGAGACGAACATCATCATCTTCATCATTATTGACCCGAACAGTCTGGTATTTTCACCTCCTGTCCTGTAAAAAAAATCAGAAAATACCGGATATCTAAAATGTCTGACACTTTCTGATTTTTTCCCGGCCAGGACGTGGGAGGTGAAAATCCCAGGTGCTTACTGGGTTCCGCAGGGTAGCTGTCTGGCCCAGAGAAGGGAGGCAAGATGGTGGCCTGCCGCCGGCAGCCTGTTAGGGCCAAAAAGCATTTCTTAAAGGGGCCAGGTTTTTTTTGCTCAACAACTTTGGTCTCCCCCTTTTTTTTCTCAACAGAATTTTTTCTCTGGTGTTTATTTTTTGTGGGGAATGGGAGAAGGGGTTTCGGTATTTTTGGTTAAGTCATCTGGCAACCCTATTTAGATAGTGTTAGCTGCTCTTACACAAGACTCTACCCAGCTTTTTGGTGGAACAGCCTTTAAGTATTCAGTTCCACAAGCGCACCTGTAGAGTTGCTGCATTCTTGAACTTTTCAATAGGATATGAAAAATTACCTTGAATCACGGAAAAATAGATTGAGAGGAATTTGCAATTTACAGCTATATAACTGCATAGGTAATCATTACTTAAATTCACTCCCTTAAGTTAATGTCCCAAATCACTACAATAACCACCTTTTCTGTACCCTTTACTGATAGCATTGCTTCCTGAGGCTGCCCAATGCTTGCTTTTAGAAGACTTTTCAGTTGCTTCTAATGTTGCCAAACTTTAACGATTTTACTGAAGCGTTCCATGCAAGGTGTCTGCCTCAGGCTATTTAATTTATTTATGGTGTTAGAGAGGGAAAGGTTCAGTCAAAATGGCACTTCACAGAATTAGCTTAGGGGAAAATGTATCATTTTGCACTGTTGATTTTTAACTGCCTTTTCTTTGAGAATCTTCTGTTTCCTCATGCTTTGGCACAGGGTTTTGCAAGTTCAGTACAAGGGATAGCCTGTATGTCATGGATTTACCTTTTGCTGTTCCTTGGAAAATTTCCCCAATGTATAAATATTTTAAAATATCTCAATTCAGACAAGTTCCATAGATACTTAGAATTTAGCAGCTAAAGTTTCAGGAGATTGTGTGAACTGAGCACGTCATCTCCCGAAAACACCTACACAATGGTCTACACTGGAGTTTTGGTGACAGATGTAATGTCAATATGCAAAAATCATCAAAAAGAAAGCAATTAAAGACTGTTTACACTGCCATCCTCTGTCGACATATCATGGTCACTTGGTTAGCTCCTGTCAACAAAAAGAGCAAAGCAATGTGGGTATGTATCCTACAGTGCCTAGTTCACCTTCAGTCACTAGGCACTATGGGAATGCACAACATAGCACAATGTCCTCCCAGGCTTGTGGCTTACTTTTGCACAATTTCAAACTGACAGTCTTTGCTGCGCACTCCAGCATTTGCTGAGAGAAACCATGGATTCCAGACTTTTCTCCTATGCTGTGTTCAATGTACTTAGAGCTACTATTGAACTTACTCCCAGGAAGAAAACTCAGATGCAAATGACAGTGAGTGACATGGACAACAGTGACTTGGCATTGCATTTGTCTATTACAGAGCATCAGTCCAAAGTATCAGTTTTGAGCTATGGAAACCAGAACTGAGTGGTGAGATCACATTGTCATGCACATGTGGGATTAAGACAAGTGGCTACTGAATTTTAGGATGTGTAAAGCAACCTTCCTGGGCCCATGTGATATGCTGGGCCCTGAACTGCATGCAAGGATACCCAAATGAGAGCTGTAGTCTTGGTAAAGAAATGTGTTGCAGTGGCTTTGTGGAAGCTGGTGACTCCTGGTTGCTACTATTCAATTGTAAATTAGTTTGTTGTGGGGAAGTCTACCAGTGGGGAAGCATTTCTACAAGTGCGCAGGGCAACAAATCATATTTTCCTGCATAAGACTGTGACTGTGAAATGTGGATGACATAGTGGCTGGCTTTTTAGACATGGGCTTTCCAAACTGTGGCGCAGCAATCAATGGCACACATATCCCCATTATAGCACCATCCCACATTGCCACAAAGTACATCAATCAGAAGTGGTATTTCTCAATGGTGCTTCAAGTGCTTGTGATTCACTGTGGGCATTTCAAATATAAATGGGGGATGGCCTGGAAAGGTGCACAATGCACACATGTTCAGGAACAGTGACCTGTACAGAATGTTGCAGGCAAGGACTTACTTTCCAGAACACAAAATTACATTGGGAGATGTGGAAATGCCCATAGTGATTCTTGATGACCGGGTTTACTTCTTACAGCCCTGGCTCATGAACCCTTATACAGGGTACCTGTACAGCAATAAGGCAGCAATTAAATAAAAGGCTAAGATGATGCTGCATATCTGTTGTGTCTTTGGAAGATTCATGGACCTTAAGCTACGTTTAGATTGCAAGCTTCCTTCAGAAGCAGATTTTTTTGGAAGAGATCTTCCGAAAATCTTCTTCCGAAAGAGAGCATCCACACACAAAAGTGCATTGAAAAAGAGCATCTCTGATTGGATGCTCTCTTGTAAAAAAGGCCACCTGGAACCACTTCAGGCAGGGCTTTAGATCACCAGTTGCTTCCGACTGCTGGTGCTGAAACCTTGCAGGGACATGTGTTTAAAAGGACCCTCTCCCCCCTCCCCCCCGACAGCCGTTTCACTGCTTCTGCTGTGTGCTTGCTACCTCTTTGAGGGACAGCAAAGCTCTCACAGTGTCTTCTGTGGACACCACAGCTTCGTTCTTTGTGCTCGGGAGCCAGATCTGCCCTGGGAATCTGTTAGCCAGTGGCTGGGGTAATGAGTGGTCTCTATCACACCCATCTTTAACTGCTAGGACAAAGTCCCTTTGCAGCGGGCAGCCAGGGAGGCTGACGGGTGCCCCAAGAGTCTGCCCCGTGGAGGGGGGCACGACTCAACGCTCAGCTCTTACTGTGTTTAGCCCTGACTGTGGCAAGATAGCCAAACCGGCTATGGTTCTTTTTGATTGTGTTTGGTTCTGTTACAGCAACAGGAGGAGTAAGGTTAAAGCTTAAACAGTTACTATTTTATTGTTACAAGGCAAGCTTAGCTGTTAAATGTTACTGCTGTGTTGCAGATAACAGCCACTACAAAGACAAGACAGAAAATACAATAAAAGTAACTTAAAGGTACCATGGAACCCTTTTGGTTCTCGGAGCTCTTATTGAAATGCACACAAAATAGACACCTAGCAGGTATATTCACACCCCTATGATCCTTACTCTGGTGAAGCCAGTGTTCCTTTCAATCTCAATGGGAAGTAGTCGGTACGAGATGAAGGCATCCCTAAAGTCTCAGGGGTCCAAGACCACCTGACCAGAAGGTATATGGTTGGATCTCCAATTAGAGTGGGGCAGAGGACCCCACTTTATACCCCTGTGGTCACATAGATGCTTCTCTTGTCATTAAAATGCCAGTTAAGTTGGAACGTCTTTGTGATGTCCATTTCCACAGGGGGTCCAAAGCTTAATTTGCACCTGTGAGGTGGAGGTAACTAAATCATTAGGGCTGGACATTCTTTTCTGATGGGGCTGCAGATTCCTCTTCTGAGATGGTGTGTATAGGCGTATCAATTACTGGTACCAGCCAAGGGCAGCTCGAGGCCCCGATCATCTGCTGGTCCAATTGCTGCTGTTATCTGGTTCCTGTCTAGCATCCAGAGCCATAGTTATTCCAGCACCTCTGGAGGCCCTGGAGCCTTTGAAGACAGAGTTTCGTAAGGAGGAGGAGAAAGAGGAGGGGAAGTTTCTGTCTGGCTACAGCATGCGATGGCCTCACAAGGACATGCTGCAGTTTTTGCAGGCTGCCTTCCTGGTCCTGCACAAGTGCAACCCTGAGCTGATTCTGGGGACTCTTTCCCTGGGTGTGGGAGCTACACTCTGGCAACTGCACCCCACAGTGGAGAAGCATTTCTGAAGGCTTGACACCAGTTTGGACTGGTGGAAGTGGCTGGTAATGGAGTGGTAGGATCACCAACAGTGGCTCCAAAACTTCTGCATGTGGAAGGTCACCTTTTTGGAGATGTGTGCCTGCTTGCTCCCGCCCTCCAGAGATGCAACACCCATCTGCAGCCTATCATCACCCTGGAGGAGTGGGTCGCTATCACCCTCTGGAAGCTCACCCTCCCAGATAGCTATTGGTCCATAGGCAAGCAGTTTGGCATGGGGAAGTCCACCGTTGGGGCCCTCCTCCTGAAGGTAAGGTACTCTGGGACTGCATTCCCTGCACAGGGGTGGGGGGGAGGTGTCCTGGAAAAGGGGGACCCCAGGGAAAGGGGAGGTGGGAAGCCCCATTCCCATGGGGTTGTGCCATCCACCCTTACACAGCCCTGCTGGGGGGGGGGGGGGGGTAGCCTCATAGGGGTTGGCTCCCGGAGTGTTTGGGGGGTGGGGGAAGGGTAGAGGGCATCGTCCAAGGGCTCAGGCACCCCCTCTCTTCTTCTCTGTTGTGTGTTTGTCTTCTTCTGCAGGCAGGTGGTGAGGGCCATCAACTCCATCCTGCTGTGGAGGGTCATCCACCCAGGAAACGTGGATACAATCGTGGCCAGATTTGTTGCCTGAGGTTCCCAAACTTCAGGGGAGCAGTAAATGGTATCTACATCCCAATCCATGCACCAAATCTTCAAGTGGCCCAGTTCATTAATCGCCAGGGCTATTTTTCTATTGTGCTGCAGGCCCTGGCTGACCACCATGGACACTTCACAGACATTGTTGGTGGGTGGTCAGGCAGGGCACACGATGCCTGCAGTTACAGAAACTCCACCCTGTAACACAAGCTTGAGCTGGGCACATTCTTTCCCCGCCATGAACTTGCCATTGGGGGATGTGCAGATGCCACTCTGCATCATGGGGGATGTGGCCTACCCCCTTATGCTGTGGCTGATGAAACCATACACTGGCCACGTGAACCATGCCTGAATCCAGGTTGAGTGCACCTTTGGCCGCCTCAAGGCACAGTTCAGGTGCCCACTGACCAGCCTCGACATGGGGGAGCACAATCTCCACAGGGTGGTTGTGGTATGTTGCGTCCTCCACAACACAGTGGAGAGGAAGGGGGAGGCCTTTCTCCCAGGGTGGGGGGAGATGCCCACCAGAAGTGGTGAGCGTTCGAGCAGCCAAGGACAGCTGCCATCTGACAGATCCATCAGGCCAGGGTACACATCTGGGAGGCCCTGAGGGAGAGGTTCTTTCAAGGACTCTAGTAACTATCCCCAGGAACTCCCAAACAGGAGCCTTTGGCTTGCAGCCTTCTCCCTTCCCCACCACAACCTCTCCCTTTGCTCTTTCCCTGACCTCGCGATAAACACACCTGTGTGGTTTTCAACAAAATGAAGTTTGTATTCATGAAACATTAAGAAAAAGGTGAGCAGGGGAGGGGGGACTCAACCTGGAAGGGCATGGGGGGGGCCTCAGGGGTGGGAAGGGCATGGCTAGATGTGCCACCTGTGGTGCAAGGACCTCGGCATTGGGGTTGGGTGAGTCTGGGGACTACAGAGGAGTGGACAGGAGGGGGGGCTGGAGTGGAGTCAGGCATGGCAGGAGGAGGGAGCATGGGCATCACTTGGGGAGGGAGCAGAGGCATCGCATGGGGGGCAGGCGGACAGGGAATGGGCATAGCAGGGGGGACAGGAAAATGGAAGCCAGGAGCAGCGGCATCAGACAGGTGTGCCAACATGCATGACATGATAGCACATCACACTGTTGCATGAGCTGGTCCTATGTGTGATTCCGCCACTCGGAGTCCCCACAGACCTTCTGCTACATGTCACACAGGATGCTGACATGCTGCAACATCAGGTCCTTGTGTACCCTGGCGCATCTTCGGGTCCCCTAGGCTCTGGCAGGTGACTGCAGTGCTGTGACTTGGCTCTGGCTGGTCTGGCTGTGAAGAACACCAAGAGGGAGAGGTGGTCAGTCATCCCTGCAGACATTGTCCCTAAGGCCATGTCCTCCTCTGTGAGCAGCAACCAACAGTCCTCAGGGCAGAGCAGGGGTATGTCCCGGGAGCAGTGTATGGTCTTCACAGCATGTGCAGCCTCACAGGGACCCAGCCATGCCCACAGGACACTGCTGCTTCTTCCTGCCCACAGATAAGCAGCCAAGGGAAGGGTCCAGCCACAGTGGGATCCCCTCATGGGTGGCAGAGGAGCTGGGAGTAGCCTGGCCCTCCCTGGTATCCGCACACATAGTTGCAGCTCGCAGTACTGACTGTGGGAGTGGGTGTTGCCTTGCACATGCTGGCATGCCTGTGTGTAGCACTCCTCAGTCTGTGTGGAGTTGTACTTGTGCCCTTGTGGCTAGCCTGCTTCTAGCTGTGGTGACCCTCCCACTGTGGCAGGACATGTGGGGCCTCCCCTGAGCCTGGCAGCAGGATCCAAGCCATGCTCCAGGGATGCCTGCTGTGTCTGCATGCTGGATCCGCATGCTGCAAAACTAACGCTGCACATGGTTGCACATGTACGGACTGCAGCACAACGTCCAGCCCCAGCAACACTTGTCCTCTGCCCCCGTGTGCCTGCCTCCCCTGCCTTGTGAGAGAGAAAGTGAGACCACTCACCTGAAGATCCCTCCCAGGCACCCGAGGAGGACTGGAAGACATCTTGGCTCACAGGCACCAGCTCCAGGGCAAGGGTCATGGCGTCCGTCTCCTCCTCCTCCTGCTGCTAGCCCTGGTCCTCCTATTCCTCCTCTGCCGCGACCTCCGGCTGAGCGAGGATGTGATTTGCAAATTTGACACTATCAATTTAGGATTAAACGAAGACTGAATGGCTAGCCAACTACAAAAGCAGTTTCTCCTCTCTTGGTGCTCACACTGCCATATCAGCTACTAGAAGTGGACCACATCCTCCCTGACTAAATTGACCTTGTTATCTCTGGCCTTCCTCTTGATTGGTACTCCTTTCTTTTTATGTGCCTGTATATTTATACCTGCCACTGGAATTTCCATTACACACATCTAACAAAGTGGGTCTTTGCCCACAAAATCTTATGCTCCAATAAATCTGTTAGTCTATAAGGTGCCACAGGACTGCTCATTGCTTGCTGGTGAGGGTAAGAGTTATTGCAAAAAACCTGACAATTGTGTTAAGACCAGCTGTCAAAGGCAGAGCTCATGTGCATGCTGGTTTAAAACAAACAAAAAAAACCCAACCAACCAAACCAAAAAAACAATTACCAGATAGTGGAAAGGAGTGCATGGGCATAGAGGAAGAGCTGCTGAGGATACAGAATTTTCCATACACTGCTAGGAAGGCTTGTGGGTTGGCCTAGAGTCAGGGCATCCAACACCCTAGCCACATGTGGCTATTTGGCTGGTTGAGTGCGGTTAGTTCATTATAGCAGTAGCCAGAATAGTGGATAACAGGGCCGGCCCACAACATTTTAGCACCTGAGGCAGGGAGCTCAAATGATGCTCCCATGGCCCCTCACTTTGGCCAAAACCTTGAAAGGTCTAAATTCTCTGGGTGCTAGTGGTGCCCTCCCCCCACCCCCGAGTCTGGAACCTAAGGCAGTTCACCTCATGGTAAGGCCAGCTGTGGTGGGTACTGCTTCAGAATTGGTTGGTCACCACAGGCCTACAGGAAGAGTTGCTAGGTAAAGAATTTTGAACATGCTACCAGGGAGGCCTTTGGTTTGGTCTGCTCTGCCTCTTAACACATCAGCATCTCAGTTTGGTCTTCCATAAGCTTTAGCATAGGGTCAGCAGCTTCTGTTTTAGCTTTAATTTTCTTGGCTTGGCTTTCCCTCTTTTCTCCATTTGGAGAGCAAATTGTCCTTTCAGGCTTTTTGAGTTGACAGAGCCAGGCAGCAGGGGAGCATGTTGCCTTTGTAATACCTGGACTGGAAAAGTAACCATTAACAGGAGTGACTATTTTCCAGATAAAGATTGAAACATTTCCTTAACATGCACTTTTCTGAACAAAACCACTTTCCTTTTTACCCTAGAGGAAAATACAGATCTCTGCAAACACTCTGATCATGGTGAGTTTTAAAGGTGGGGAGGGACAAAAGGAGGATTGGGCATGATGGCACAAGAAAGTACAGTCCACACTTGTGCAACAGATGTATATGTAAACAATTTGTAAAAATCCTACACTCATCCATAGTGCCATAAATCTGGCTGACATCTCCCTGCTGAAGAACAGGCAAACCTGGGGTCTGTTTCTGGATGTGAAGAGGTGAGGGTGCCCTACTTTTTATGTGGCCCAACTCTGTGCCACCTTAGTTCCAGCAGCACAGATTGAGGAATGATTTGGGAGTATTTCCCCAGCCTGTGGAATGACAACAGCCCAACCATGAAATCTCCATGAGAAAATACTACCTTCAGAAAAGCTGACACCATATTCCTGCAAGATGCTGTATCTTTGTGTGCATCATTGCCCTGTTTGCACATAATGCAGCCCCAGCATGCCCTTTGCCAGCTCACAGAAATACAGCCGCTGGTTGCCTTGTTCTGCCTCCCTCCACCCACTGCAATAGCACAACTTACCCTGAGTCTCTGTCCTTGCTTCATGCTCCACTTTCAGCTGTTGAGACTCCTCATGAGCCTCAAGATTTGAGAACAGTTCCTGGCTGCCTATCACACCAGATGACCTTGCACCAGTGAGCTCACACCCCTTCGTCAAGAGCTTCTTCCTCTGGGTTAATTCGTGTTTCTGATGACTCTTGTACCATGGAAGTATCCAAAGGATCCTTGCCTGTGGACAGACTCCCCACCCAGGATCACATCCAGTTCTTTATAAAAATGGTATGTCTTGGGTGCAGCACCACCCTGGCTGTTTTGTCTCCTTCACCTTTCAGGTACAACTGCCTGATTTCCTTTGTCTTGGTTCTGTATTTCAGGACATCTTGCTCATACCCCTTCTCACACAGGGCTCAAGATATGTGACCATACATATCCCAGTCCCTGCAGGTCACTCAGTTGTGATTGTATTGATTCTTCACCCTACACAGTAAGATCCAAAAGCCCAAGCAGGAGAGCATTTTGAATGGTAGCCACCCATTTCCCTGAGAAGATGCCATACTGAGTCATCCAGCAGGAATGGATTTTGAAATTCCCAGGACTTTCAGAGAGGGGCACATTTCTGTTTACATGGCTGCAAAGCAGCAGAGTTCAAAACACTGGCTGGAGTGACTAATCAAGCATTGCAGGAAAACATCCTAGAGTTCAATAAACTTGAAAAAAGCCTCCTGTAGTACACACAGCATGTTTGTTGACAGCAAATGGAGGGGGAGGGACAAAAGTCCCTGGCAGAGGTGAAAATTTTGTGTCATTGAAACTGGGTGTTCTTTTGTTACATTTGGCATGTTGCAATGTGAATGCTCTCTGGGTTTTGTTGCTAAAAAGCAGTTTTTGGTGAGAAAACTTGTTAGTGTGGACAAACCCCTAATTTAGACCAGATTGAACATGCACCATCCCCAGTGTATCTGAGGCTACTTTAGCCTCTGGATAGAGTTATCAAAGCAGAATTTTTCCCTATAATTGTTAAAGCTCTGGACAGTTTGAGGGGGAAGACTCGTATTGGGAACTAATTTGGGTGCAGCAGAAATAGGGACAGGTGACCACTAGAAGAGACTCCCCTTCAGAGCCTCGATCGGAACTCAAAATTCCTGAGTCAATCTTATTTGGCTATTAGCAAATACCCGTGAAATATACTGGTAAGGTGTTCCATCCCCCTCTACTGTGTGGCCACTTAAAAGACTGAAAGGTACTACTTCTGTTGGATATGGTTAGCTCAAGGTTTGAACAGTGGATCTATAGGTTCTAGTGCTGCTGAACTTGTGGAAGTCAATAGTATTACATGATGAAATTAGGTTTTTTAAACCTAAAAAAACCTAAGAAATTACACACGCAAAATAGATTAAAGTTGAGAAGTCAGGCACTCGTATTAGTTGCCTGTGAAACAAACAGCAGCCATTGGTACAAGCGGTAGAGGAAGAGGGTAGATTATCCCATCACCTGAAATATTTAAATGAACATTGCGGTTTCTTCCTAAAAGATAGGCTGAAGATACATAAATAGGGCTGCATGCAGGGACTAGTAGTTTAAATTGTATATCACTATATCATGCAAGATCTCATGCCATCACTAATTTTTCCCCTTCAGCTTTAAAATTTAACATCCACATTTTGGATTGCACCATTATTCTATTTGAAGCAAGCTCTGGTATAAATACAATACTGCTAGAGTGATCTTTCAACCATTCCTGTCACCATAGAACTTCATATCCCAGGAAGTAGTGGGCTTGCTGATGGAAATTCAGTCAGTCTATTTTTGAACAGTAAGAATACTGTACCCTCTGATTTCTTTCTAGAGGAGAGGAAAGGGGAGAAGCCATTTCTGCCTTTATGAACTTTGCCCAGTCATCCAATCTGAACACTCAGGATTCAGCCAGTGACGAATCAAGCTTTGCATCATCTCAAAGTGGAAACTTGTCATGATTTCTCGGCTTTATAGCTGGGGTGAGGAATCTAAAGCCTGGGGACAAATGTGGCCATTGATTTCCCTGGATCTGGCCCTTGAGGCTTAGGGCATTCCACAGCATTGGGGAGCTTGTACTGGCACTCCAGCCCCCCTCACTGCCTCCTTTGCTTTTCCTGTGGGTCAGCAGCTCCTGACCCAAAAAGGTTCCCCACCCTTGCTTTATAGAGCAGGTACCATCTGTAGCCTCAACATGCCTTAGTCTCCTATAAAAAAAAATTATGGACACAGCAACCTTGCTAATATGCCCCTGCAGCAATTCATGTATTTGCCATGCTCATCTCTGGCACAAGAACATCAATCTAGAGCTCCGCAATCTCAGCTGTTGCTCTATTGCCCACAAGACACCTAGTTTCCACAGTGCAGTCAGTCTTTGCTTGGGCAAACAGAACATGCATCCTAGTGGAGTGGCGCAAGGTCAAATACCTCACTTGAAAGTTGCCGCCACTCAGGCTCATGCCATGTCCCAACTCATTCTGAACCCCACAAAATACTCCTTTCAAACAATTCATCTGGTTGTTATAAGGACATGAAGCAGGACAACCCTCTCTGCAAGGCAGCTGAATATCTTTTAGACTCTTGATGTTTGGAAATGATTGTGAAGAATTCTGAAATTTGATAGTTTCAGTGGAAAAAAAGTTCCTAACTACAGGAAACTCCCTAAACATTCAATTATCAAAAATATCACCAGTAGCAGGTAGTTAATTCAAGTCTGTAGGAAGTCAAACAAGTCTTCAGAAGCACCCCTTGGGGAAAATTGCACATGCAGACACTCTTAAGTTGCAAACATCTGACTTATGAACATCCAAAGTTCACCTGCAGCCAAGGAACAGGAAAGAGGTACAACTAGCCGTGAGCAGTGCTAAGTGCAGGCTGGAGGACAGTTGCAGACAGCAGCTGGAGAGCTCTTTGAAGGGGAAACCACAGCTTCTTTCCAGCTATATGACCACCACCTGTGCCTCTAGTCTGTGCTTGTGCTGTTTCCCACCTCCTGGTTCAGCTCACAAGAGGAAGTTGGGGAGGATGGTCAGGGGATGAGCATGGCTACAGGAGCCAGTGCAGAGCCAGTGGGGGAGGGACCAGCCGCTGGCTGCCCAGATGTCCCCTTCAGAACCTCCACCTACCTCCTCAACCTCCTATAATTAAGCCTGCCATTCCTCAAGCACCTGCATTCAAAGTTAAATAAAACATTACTTCCATTTTTATTGCAAATATACAGTATTTTAACTACATTGGGTTAAATGGGCTTTTGGGGGCTAGCCTAAGAACCTATCATTTATAACATGGTTTCTATAGGAAAATGCATTCCGAGTTCCAAACAACGAATTTACAAATCAACTTTTGGAACAATCTGTAAATTGGTTTTAACATGGCTCTGCAAACAAATTGCACAAAGCAGTCAGAGTGGTACTGAGTAGGGGAAATCACTAAGATAAGAACCAATACAAGAATGAGACATGAGGTTTAGTAGATTTCAAAATCTTTCAGTCTTCATATGGCAGATAGTTTACTCACATCCTAAATGTACCAAGTCTCACCTGTTTGTTTTCTGCGTAATGCTTCTCTCCTAAATCTCTGAAAACTGGCTGGCTTCTAGTTAAGTACCGTCATTGTCCCTAAACAGAACTGCAGCTGGTAAACTAAATGCTGTTCTGTGAGAATCATAGCAAACTGCAATAAGATTGAAACCCTAAAAATCTGGTGCAGCAAGAAAGGGAAACAGGCTCCTAACTGAAGCCTACAAACTTGAGTGGGGTGCTGCTGAGCCTACTAAAAAAAGTTTTATAGGACTTGCAGCAGGACAAAATATAGGAAAAGCATGAATACTGAACAGTGTGGCCTGTTTTTGGAACCATATTGCATATAAACTTGAAAAAAAGAACTAATCAGTCTTAGCATTTTCTTACTGCTTGAAGGAGCTGCATTAAGAACTAGGGATGTCAGTGCGTAGATGACTACATGCTTAACCGATAAGCATGGGGGAAACCTGCTGCCTCTATCAGGGGTGAGGGAGAGGAGTGGGAGCCTGTGCCCACAATGAGTTGGCTTAAGTCAGTCATTGTCCCCTGCCCCCCCCCCGCCGCCTCTATCAGCATGGGGGGGGGGGGGGGGACGGGGAAAGCAGGCTGTTGCAAAGCAGCCTCTGTCCATGGAGAGAGGGAAAGGGTCTCCCCGGGAGTGGGGCCAAATGCACTGGCTGCCAGCTCCGGCAGCTACCAAATAATCATATAACCACTAAAGTTTCATGCAGTTACATGACTATTCAATTATACACTAACATCCCTATTAAAAACTGTTGGAGAATATTCAAAGAGCAGTTCAACTGCAAAACTTATGTATGAACTCAGGACATAACTGCATATAACACATAATGACCAGAGAACCCACTGCACAAATTTAAAGAACGGTGTTTCCCTGGTAGACATGCACAATCAGCAATACTAGAATTCTAATGTTAGCTGAGGCAATCACTGAACCTGGCAATAATGACAAGCCCACAATTCTAATATAAGCATTCAGCCCAGTACTTTCCTACTTAACAGTACTGATAGGTGCATATCTAGGACCTTGTACTAGAACCATAAGAATCAGTTTTCAATGGCTGGGTTCAGAAAAGAAATATTTACAAGAATGTTGGTTTGTGTTGCTGCTTCATTAAAAAAAAAGATTGTTATAAGTAACTATGGACTTGTTGATGCCTATCACAGGCACCAACTCCTTAATTCCTCTGTGGCTCAAACACCTACTGAAAGAAGAGGTGGCGCTGCACCCACAAGCCACCAGTAGGTGGCAAGAGCATCTATGTGCAAATTGTGAAACCAGCATGTAGAAAGCACCCAACAGCAAAAATTAAGTCAGTGATTGTGGTTTCAACAAAAAGATCTTTTAAGATAAGTTACCTAGATCAGGGTTTCTCAACGAGTGGTACGAGTACCCTTAGGGGTACTTGAGAGAAATCTGGAAGGTACATCAATACAGTTGGAAAAGATTGAATTTAAGTTTGTTTTATTATTTTTGTACTTTTTACACCCAAAAATTTCATCGCCTGCCTGGCTGCGATTAAGTTCTTTAAACAAATGTGTAGCAATTGCAGAAAAAAAATTGTGGGTCTGAAAACTGCAGGTATTGGGGGTACTTAATTTTTTTTTATTATTATTATTATTATTATTTTTAAAGAGGGCACTTTATAAAAAAGGTTGAGAAACAATGACCTAGAAGATACAATATTAAATACTTAACTGATCATTTTAGTAGAAATGTATATTTCATTACTGAAATAAGTGCAAAGAATATAACTTATTTAAAAAGTGAAAGCCAATTTTAAAGTGGCAGCAATTATTTTGGCTGTTTCTGTAAAGACAACTAGCAAGCTAAGTAAACCTAGTGGCTCCAAGGCCTTAATACAATGGCTCTCAACTGGGCATCTACAGATATCACACAATCACAGAATTGGAAGAGACCTCAAGAGGTCATCGAATCCAGTCTTCTGCCCTCACAGCAGTATTGAGCACTGTCTAGATCAGTGGTCACCAACCAGTAGATCAGGATCTACTGGTAAATCTTGGAACCTTTGACAGATGATCCTGACTGGTTTGGCTGGGAGGCTGTCAAGTGCCAGCACTTCATCTGCTCCGCTCAGCACTGCCCTGCTGCTCCTGCCCTCTGCCTTGGAGCTGATCTCCCCCACCCCCAAGAGTCTCCTGCTTGCTGTGCAGGGCACAGGAAAGAGGGGGTGCTGATGTCAGGGTGCCCCTTTCCCCACCCTGCACCCCAGCTACACAGAGTGGCAGGGATGGAAAGTTTGATGGCTGCCTTTGGGAGTGATGCAGATCCAGGGTAGGGGTGAGCCTGCTGTAGCTTCCTGCACCACCATCCAGTAGCAGCCACCTGGGGTAAATGGTGCCCAGCTGGAGACTGCATTCCAAACCCTGACCCCAGTCCTGAACCCCTCATGACCCCAAATCACTGCCTTAGCCCTGAGTCACCATGCACCCAAACTCCCTCCCACAGCCTGCACCCAAACCCTCTTGCACCTCAACTTCCTCTGCTAAGCTCAGAGCTCCCCTCCCCCAAAATACTCCAAATCCTTTAGCCCAACACCAGAGCCTGCATCCCCCTTCCTCACATCCTTTTGCCCCCAGCCTGATAAAATTGGGGAAGGATGGAGTGAGCAGGGGTGGAGCCTTGGAAAAGAGGCAGGAAGGAGGTGAAACAATTGTGTTTGGGTCTGAAGTTGATCCTGGATTGCACTTAAATTACAAAAAGGTGATCTCATTCTTAAAAAGGTTGGAGACCACTGGTCTAGATCAGTGTTTCTCAACCAGTGGTACAAGTACCCTTAGGGGTATGAGGGGAGTCTGGGGGGTACATCCACACAACTGAAATTTGGAGAAACCGAATTTAAGTTTCAGTGCTTTATTATTTTTGTACATTTTACACCCAGGACATCACCTGCCCAACTATGATTAAGTTGTTTAAACAAATGTGAACTGGTAGGGGGGGAAAAAAGTGTCTGAAAACTGTAGATACTGGGGGTACTTTATTAAAAAAAAGGTTGAGAAACAGTGGTCTAGATCAACCCTGAACAGTGTCTATCTAACCTGCTCTTAAATATTGCCCGTGATGGAGATTCTACAACCCCCCTCGGCAATTTATTCCAGTGTTTAACCATCCTGACAGTTAGGAAGTTTTTCCCTAATGTTCAACCTAAATGTGCCTTGCCACAATTTGAGCTCATTGCTTCTTGTCCAATCATTAGAAGCCAAGAACAATTTTTCTCCCTCCTCCCTGTGACATCCTTTTAGATGCTTGAGAATTGCTATCATGCCCCCTCTCAGTCTTATAAACTAAGAGCCCAATTCTTTTAGCCTTGCGTCATAGCTCATGTTGTCTAGACCTTTAATCATTTTTGCTCTTCTTCTCTGGACCTTCTCCAAATCTTTCTTGAAATGTGGTATGCAGAACTGGACACAATACTCCAATTGAGGTCTAATCAGCAAAGAGCAGAGTGGAAGAACCACTTCTCATGTCTTGTTCACAACACTCCTGCTAATGCATCCCAGAATCATGTTTGGTTTTTTGGCAAGTGTCACACTGTTGATTCATGTTTAACTTGTCAACTATGATCCCCTAAAACACTTTCAGCAGTACACTTTCCTAGACAATCACTTCCCATTCTGTAATCGTACTCTAAGCCATCATCTAATTCTTTGATGAAGTTATTGAACAGAACTGGTCCCAAAACAGACCCTGCAGAACCCCACTTGTTATCCCCTTCCAGCAGGATTGTGAACCATTAACTACTGAGAACGTTTGTCCAGCCAGTTATGCACCCACCTTATAGTAGCCCCATATAAATTGCATTTCCCTAGTGTACTGATCTATTTCAACTTATCTAGATATTTGCCTAATTTTAAAACAAGCTATATGAAAAGCACTAGCAAAGTATGTATAAACTAAAATTTCACACTTTATACTGCTCTACGTAACTAACATACAGGGAAAGGTACTCTATATGTTAATTGATTTTAAAGTAGATAAATGAAAATGCACTTTTTCTGTAATGTGTGCTGTTACTTTTGTTTTTATAAAAAAACCTTTTGTTTGTAGTTTTATGCTGTTCTTGTAAACAAGCACTTTAAGCATGACACTTTGGCCCGTCCAAGACAAATTGGACTTCCAAAAAGCATACAGCTTAGAAAGGTTCAGCATCAGTGCTTAAAATTTTTTTTTTGCCAAAATTAGGGAGTCTTATAGAAAGTAATACAAAATGCACTAAACTCATAGTTATTTATACTTTGGCACTGACTAAAGATTATCATCTCTATCAACAATTAACACAATGGGCTCTCACAGTTCTACTGCAATATAAGCTCGACTATTCCCATTCTAAAGCCCTTTCCAACAAAAACCTACCATGCATCCCAAGATCAATATTTATTTGATAGTATCATACTAGTCCAAAAGTAATCTGGACAACTGATTTGTGCCAGAAGATTCCCAAAAAATCACAAATTTTAGAATTACATTAATTTTGCTGATACCTAGATCATACAGCTATGCCACTGAGCAAACAAAAAATTGTATCTGGATGTTAGAATTGGCTCAATAACTGTTAGGACTCAGCCCACATGATTTTCAATGTGCTCAAATTTTGCACAAAAATCTAAATTTTTAAAAGCTGAGAATCATTATAATCAAAGACACCAAATGTGATATTTCAGCCAAACCCTCACAAAGTTGCAGGAAAACCTCTAACTTCATATTTCATTATTCTGATGCATACAGAGAATAGCAGGGTCAGTACTGACTATGCTAAAGCCTTGCATGGATACAAAATTTGTATTTGCATCCCCCAAAAGGATCTACAGATATCTCCCTCCATAGATGCAGATACCCATGGATATAAAGCTGGCCAGCCTGCTTTAAAAAAAAAGCTATTCACAAATTTGCAGAGTTCTAGATACACAATGAGATGCTCACTACAAAAAGTTGGAATCACTGCACGGAAGCGTGTACAGGATGAAAATAAAAAAATAAAAATAAAAAAAATCAAGCAGCAGCACCTATTCCAGGAATAAGATATACTTGCATTATCCTTCATCTTTGTGAGGGCACTCCATTGAAAGAAATGCTGTGCTCATATCCAAATTCTTAAAATATATTAAGAGAACACAATATAGCTCAAAAACCCATGAACTAAAATTAAGATTCCAGCACAAGGGGAACTGTGTTGAAAGGACAAGAGGAAGACAATGGAGAAATGCCAGATGGTGAAGATTCATTTTTAAACTTTTGAAAGATGCTACAGAAATCACCTCTTAGTAATCAACATGACTACTGTGCATTATTGCTTGCCCAGATTTAATTATGTAGGTGTGATTGTGGTATGAAATATACCTTAAGCCATTGGTTGAATCCAAATACAAGCAATACTATGCAACAAACCATGAACAATCTATTCTGAATCCAGAACTGTTTCTCATTAGGGATGTTAAATATGTCAATTGGTTAGTCAATTAACCTCATGAATTCTTATTACTCTCTCAACTATTCTATAGTCCCTCTGCTGTATCAGAGGCAGCAGCGTGAGGTACCAGGGAGGAGCTGGTCTGCTAGCAGAGCCAGTTTAAAAAAGGCAGCTCCCCATGTGGACCAGCTGCAAAGAGTGGCAGCAGCCCATGTCTGGGGCAGGGTCAGTGGTTGAACTCAAGAGACCTGGCTTGAGCCAGGCTGCCTGCCTGCTTCCTAATATACTTTAAATTTAGAGCTGCAGCTGAAGCAGGTACCAGAGCTAGCACAACCCAGGACTGAGCCAGGCTGCTAGCCAGCCTGCTTTAAAAAAAAAAAAAAAAAAAAAAAAGTACTGGCCCCAGAGGGTGGGGAATAGTATTCTATAGCATTAACCAATACGCAAAAGCTTAAAAGGGTTAATCAGCTACACTATTACATCCCTATTTCACAGATCTGAGAAATATGTGGCATTAAATATATTACCATACTGCTCTAAAACTAGCAAACTATTGGACTTTATGAAAAAGTTTGAAAGTATCTTATATTTTGAGGCTGGAATACATCAACAGTAAGACGGAAAGACTTATGAGATGCTGTATAGAGGAAGTTTCTATAGCAGTAACTGCCTAAGCAAGTTGCACTTCCTTACTCATGATCTGCTACCTACCAGTCATAGCTAATCTTTTGCAAGTTGCTTTGGTACTTTTTATGCCAGATAACACAGCAAAGCCACAGCTACAGAAGTGAGTTGGATTTTCAGATTCACACACTAACAGAATTAGTGAGAACCAACTGCAAAATCTTTCCAGTAGACTTTCAGACAACTGAAAACTACCTTGCAAATGCAATCTAAGTTGGTAGTTAAGAGGCCACTTGTAAATTAGAAAGCTTGCTTTAGGAACTATTCGAGGCCATAATACCAATTTAGTCCTAAAAGTCTTGTATAGTTACACATAAGCTTTCAACAGTTTATATTAACTGTAAAATAAAAAAACAAAACTTTAAAATATACTATCCTACCATTTAAAAAAATCCAGATCAATAAACCAAAAATGCATCTTGACCACATTCACCCTAAAAGGTGAAGAACGCATGTGTGTGGTTTCATTTTACTTATTTAACAAGAGTGCATTAAAGATTAATTATATTTAGAACAGGTCTGTCAAACATACCTTGCACAATAAGGTCTTGGTTTGTGACTAGGACTCTTAGGTATTATGATAAAATAGCATAACTATTTTTGATCAAGTAAACAATATTCTTGAATCAACTCTGAACTGCCAGTGCCCTGTGTTGCAAGCATACCAGTTAGAGGTTAAGTATTCTCATGAACTTACTGAACGGATAGAAACACCTTATGCTGTTTTGGTATGTCCCCAGTGTCAATTTATTAAAAAAGAATTTTCTGAGCCTTTAAAACCTCTGACAGCAGTGAGGACCAAATCAATTGGTCTGATTGTGTGTCAGCTGATCAGAAGCCACTTTAAAGCCCTCTATGACAGCACCAGAGGCTCATTGGTGGGCTGCAAGGTTTTAGGAATCCACCAAACAGGGATGGCATTACTCACTGCAGCAATTCTCCTACTTACTACCCTTCAAAGCCTGCCCTGGGTTTTATATGCAGAAAGTTGCGGTACAGGTGGATTATGAAGTACGTTGAAGGATCTTCAGAAAGAAAAAGGATGGGGAGCTGTGTCTCCATGTTGGTTCCAGGATATTACCAAGGCCAAGTGTGCAAGGGTAATATTGTGAACAAGACCAACTTGTGCTTCTCACCAATTCAGACTTGTCCAGTAGATTTCTCTCAAACCTGGTCTACTCAATTCTATTTTTCTGACCAACATTTCCGAGATTGCAAAATGTATCTTGGAAAAATGAGTTTGTATTTCACTTGGTGTTGGATGGAGGTAACTTGAAAAACAGATTTCCAAATTAAAGGTAGTCCTTCAGTTGACCATGAATCCAACATCAGTGTACAGCAACCATGCAAACCTTTTAGCATATACTAGCAGGCCGAGACCAATATTGATTTAACTTGCTAGTAGCACATTCCAAGTGGAACATAAATTAAAATATCTGATATCTATGCAAATCGTACAATCATCAGAACCCATTGAAAATTTAATCAGAAATAAAATTAACAGGATTAGTCAATACAGTATAGACAAACTGTGCTGACACTAAAGGCACAATTTGCCAGTGTTTAAGAGAACACATGTACTAATTATCTTCCCTATGATTTTTCAAATCATGGCTCAAAGTTTAGTTCTAATTTCCACAGCAGTGACACTGAGTCACCAATTAGAATTGATAACCTCTTAAGGTGGACAATGTTGGTTCCTTCCTGGATCAGAGAATCTGTTATCTTGACCATTTATCTAAACTACTAATTCTTGAATTATAGTTCTACTCACTCCAGAAAGCATAAGAGCAGATCACTTACTTTTGTGCCAACAAATTCAGGGTCAAATGATCCCCAAACACTGTATACCAGCAACAAGTTAAGACCCCACAGCTTCAAGTTTTGCTCCTTCAAATACTAATTTTAGTCACATTTCAGATTCCAAACCAAAACACACTTCTGCACGTTACACATGTGCATTTTAAGTGACCATACCGAGTTACATACCAACATCCCCTGTAGTGTCCCCCAAATCAAACTCTCTACAACTTCTAGTACCAATGAGGAATGTGTCATGTTCCTCTTCTATATACCAAATTTGAGGGTTTTCTTTTAAGTCAGCCTGCAACAAATGGATAAAGCCATGCAGGAAGATACAAAAGTCTACATTATAGAAGTGTAGAAAAAAAATCCTAAATTCAGTTTCAAAGTGTATTAGAGCAGCTCTATATTTAACGCTATCCAAAAATACTCATTTCAGTATCACTTTTTTCAATACTTTATTTATGCATTCATTTTTTAGGGAAAAGGTGGAGACAAGACAGGGAGAGAACAGTAGTGTGTAAAATTATTTTTGAGCCCAAGTGAAAGAGGCACTTCCTACAGATTCTCGCCTACCCACCTTAGAGAATGTCTATTTCAATTAGCAAGTTACATATACTTTTTTCATCCAATCATCTTCTTAAAATTGATCTCAAATAATGGATTATTTAATTACAAAGGTGATTTAGATAGGCTCAGTATGTCACTTGCATTATTCTTTTACACATTTCACACACTTTTAATGGTTTATTTAGTATTTGTGGTAGACACATTTGTAGTACTGATATACAACATGTAAACAAAACAAGCTTATAGAAAGATCATATAATACGTGATACTTCTGTTGTATGATCATACAAAAAGATTATTCCAGAGTATGACTGAAGGATAGATTTCACCTTGACATTCTGAACATCTGACAAATTTTGGATGGAAGTACATTAGAATTATATGTTCATTCTAGTGCCAATTTAGAACAGAATGAAAAAAATCCTAAATACAGGATTTTAGTTCAGTCTCAAAATTGTTTAATACAAAATGAAGATTTCTTCATGCAATTTTAGTGCAAAGCTACAGATTCAGGCCAGGTTAAGTAAGTTTGCACAAAATATCTTTGAAAACTAAAAGCTTTTTTGACCCATTTCCCTTTAGCATGGCTACTGAGGATTGACTGTTTTGTAAGCAGGCACTCACTTCAATACAACAGGAGGAGCCCACAAAAGAAAACAGATGCTCTTAAAATCTCCATAACTGAACGTAAGTACACATACAAAAAAAATCAGAAGTAGAGAAACGTCTGTACCATATACTGTCCAGCCACACTTGAGGTCACATGAAACAGATGAAAAAACATGCCATATTAGATATTCGTATTTCCTGGAAAAATGCAGTATGGCTTCCTAAAATAGTTAGACTACTGAAGATGTTTCAGCCTCTGTCCCCACCAACCTCAACAGGCCGGGACAAGTGCAATACTACAGGCACACACAGCATTGCAACTAATCCCAACCTGTGTAGAAAGGGGTATAACTTTCCTCACTTATTCACTGACTTGTCACTGCCACAGTCAGTTTTGCATGGATTTGCACAGCAGAGTATCATACAGCTGGATGCAAACCTGCAAAACTAACCAGAGAACAGTGTTCAATAAAACAAAAAAGTTAATTTGATAGGAAGGCATGCTGAAGTTGTAGTTCTACAGCTAGCAGTACTTTAAGTGCTCATAATGCAGTAGATTACTGAACACTACCTGCACTATAAGCACTTTAGTACTACTGAAGCTGTTATATTTCCTAAATTTAAGGAACCGCTATGAAGGTTAAGACCACCAAAATACTTAAAAAGTAAAAAAAAGTCACTCTCATTCTTGATGTAGACAATAGCAGGCCACCATCAGTTTTGCATAGATTTGCACAACTACATTCTTCTTGTAGTGCAACTATGCAAAACTAACAGAGAACTGCAAAGCATACAGCTAATGGAACATCTATATTTCTCAATCAGTCTGAGTGACTGGATGAAGATATAACTTCTTATGCCAGAAGGAGCACTTAGGGCAGTAGATGCTAATCTACTTCACTATCTGCACTAGATGCACCTTAGAACAAAAAGCAGTGAATACCACAATGTACCTCACAAATTTTTGTATTTCTGCAAGATCTCCTGTGGCACTTGTCAATATAATGCTACAAGTGCCTTCACTGCAGTAGATTCTTATATCACTACCTGCACTGTAAGCACTTTGACATTACTCTGACGTGACCAGATTTTCAGTAGTTCTCCAAGATACGTTGTCTAATTTGCATCTGTGGAAAGAGAACAAAATCAATGTGTTGACCAGATTTTAAATAACTGTCATAAGTAATAAGACAGTGCCAAGTAGCTTAAAAAGAAATGTACGCTAATTCATAGTACAAAAAAAAAGCATCAGTCCAAATTTCAGACTAATAGTAAATTAAAAAAAACTGGAAGCAGAGGGAAGGAATCACAAGGAATCTATGCATTTTTGCATAAATGACCTAAGTGCTCCTATTACCCCAGTTTTATCAGTTCGATCAAATTGATGCAAGAACTTCAAAACATTACAAATAGAATGTTTAAATGTTAAATCTACAAGAGAAAATTAAACGTTTGCCTACTATCAAACAGAAAAAGTTTAATAATCATTGGTGACTTTGCTGTAAGTGTACTCTGAAACAGTAAACAGCAAAATATGCAAAGCATAAGAAGTTACAATGAAACATTTGACATCCAAAGAAATTTATTTCCTAGCAGTTTTAAATTTTTCCTTTGAAATTAGCCAACAGACAGTGAAGAGCATTAGGCCTGAGAACTTTTTATTTTTGTTAGAAGTAGATACCAATTATAATTGGTTACAGAACTAGACTGTGCTCAAACACAGCCATGTCCTAACAAGCAATAGTTCCTAAAGTGGTAGGTCACATTTTAAAAAGCTTTTCTAGACTCCAAGTTAAATAAATACAATATTCTTGTATTCGAAGTCAGAAAGTATGATTCTGAATGAATTTTGATGTATTAGTCTTCATATCTGTATGAAGACTCATTGCCTATAAAATTAATGTATGTAATGTTGTTCTTCAAGTTGCAATGAAAGTTGTGCATTGTATCAACATGTAATAGTTCTATTACTTGTTGAATTTAAGATTAAGGTGGCATCAGTTAAAATTTGAAAGAGGAATTGATGCAACCTCAGGTTGGCTGATCCACTATTTCAATAGACGATAAACAGATTTAAAACATCACAACAAACATTTTTATGTAAACTGAAGGCAGTAACCAAAACACTCAAAGCCTTGAAATAAAGATAATTCCCCCTCCCTCCTCTTGGACAATGGACTCCAAGCATTATCATCTGAATCGTAGAGCTTTTCTAAACCCATCTTCTGCTTCATGATGTAATTATGCTCCTAAACGAACTGAGGCTAATCACAAGCATTTCAAAAATATTTCAAACTAGTCAGCAAACTTACCCCTTTTAACTGAAAATGGTGACTTCTCCATGCAAGTTCTGCTGCAACATCCAAAGCCTTTCCATGTTTACTGCTGCATGCACAGATACTGCAAAGATATTATCAAGATGCATTTGCTTTTCGTGGAAACCGTAAACAAAGCCACAAACCTGAGCGATTACGGCTTTCCTTCCCCAACTCTACTTTCAGGAACAAGGGACACTACGCATTCACTTCTTAAAGTGTAACTGTGGTTTTCCCTTGCGCCCAACGGCCTCAGTACAGGGTGCCTCCCACTTCCCAACATGTTTAAAAGCAAAAAGGGGCTCTCCCCCGTTCCCGGGCATGGCTGCAGCAAGCAGACTCCCAACGTTTTGGCCTTTCCACAGGGTCACTGTCGGCAAGGAGGGGCGCGCAGCCATGGGGACTCTCAGTAGCTCCCTGCTGCCAGGGGCAGGTGCGCCCGGCTGGCTCGGAGCCCCGGCGCCATGTGCTGCTGCTCCCCGGGCCGGGCCCGCACCCCGCAGCACGTGCTCGGCGAGCAGAGGGCGGCCATGCCCCGCGCGCACGCCAGGGGGCGCTGCCAGCCCGAGCGGGGAGGTCACAGCCCGGCTACGGCGGGACGCCCCCGCCTGCTCCGGGCCTGGCCTACCCACGCGGGCCGGGCGTCCGCTGCCTGGGCCGCGAGGAGTAGCAGGGCTGGGGGGGGCGCGGCTCGTGGGGCCGCCGCGCTCCCCCCCCCCACGAGGCTTGGGGCCTAGCAGGGAACAATCGGCCCCAGCACGCAGCCGCCGCCATGTCCCCCGCCCGCTTCCCCTCCCTCCCCGGCAACATGGCGCCGCCGAGGCCCCGCAGCTGCCGCCGATTTCGTAATTAACCGAGCGAGCGGTTCCAACCGCTGCAGCGCGGGGCTCTCGCTGCCCGCGCCCCATCCACGCGGGGGGGCCGCGATCCCTCCCCCCTCCGCAGTCGCCCCCCCCGCCCGCCCGCGGAGAGGAGCCCGCCGCCCCCGCCTCTCCTGCGAACAAAAGCCCATGCGGAGGGGCCCGGCCGGGAAGCGCTCGGAGCCCGCCGCCCAGCCCGGGGCCGCGCAACGTGCCCAGCCCGCGGCCTCCCCAGCCCGGCCCGCGGCCCCGGCGGGGCGAGAGCGAGGAGCGGGGCCGCGGCGGCCCCTGCCCCACGTGCGGCTTTGTTCCCCGGCCGCTCGCTCCCGCGGGGCCGCGGCACAAACTTTCCCGGCCGGGCCTCCGGCTGGCGGCGGGGACTGCGCGGCCGGGGGGAGGCGCGGCGGCGGCGGCAGCAGCAGAGCGCGGCGCACACGCTTTTCAAATCTCCCTCATCCCGGCCCCTCCCGCCCCGTGCGAGAGCTCGGGCGGCGCCGCCGCTGCCATGCGCCCTGCTCCCGCCGCCGCCGCGCACAACAGGTTCCCCGTCAGCGCCGGGCGCGACACTCACCAGCCAGCGGCCGCCACCATCTTCCCCCTACCCGCCCCCAGGCCCGGCGTCCCGCTCGTCTCCTGCCGCCCCCACCCCCTCCGCAGCAGGCGCGGGACGCAGCAGCAGGGGGGTGGGGTGAAGTGGCGCGAAGGCAGGTCCGCCGCTGGCGGCCGGGCTCGCGGACCATGTGGGTGAATGAAGGGCGGCGGCTCCCGCCTCAACGTAAATATCCACAAGCCCCGCTCCGCCCTCATTAGCATAAAAAACAAAGTGCTTCCGAGCGCCGCCCAATCACCAGCCTCGCCCCCCCCCCTCCCCGCACCCGCCGCGCTCCGGCTGCACCGCCCTGCCCCCCGCTCGCCCTGCAGCGCCCCCACCCCCACCCAAACTTTCCCTCTCCCCCTCCCCTCCGCTCGGCAGAGGGGGGCGCGGATCCCGCCCCTCCCACCTCAGCTGCGCTGCGCGGGGCGCGCACCCCGCCTGCGCAGGCGGTAGGTGCCACAGGGGGTGGGGGCAGGAGGGGGCGAGGCGCAGGCCCCCCCCCCCCCCCCAGCTCTTTGCGGCGGTGCGCGACCCGCGGGCGCTCCGGGAGGGTTTTTGTTCGCCGCGGGCTCGCGCGATGCTCAGTGCTGGGGGGCTGCTCGAGGGGGGCCATCCCGCCCTGCCCCCAGCTCCGCCGCACATGGTCCACACACAAGGGCTCAGCACAACTGCTGCTGCGTGCTAGCGTGGTGGTGGAGGCGGCTCCCCGGCATGGCTTTCCTCCCATTGTGCAAGGGAGGAGGGGGATCCCGCCTGCTCCTAGGGCAGGCAGTTAAGTAGTGCGGGGGATTTAAAACAAAACGCTGGGGAAAGACGAAACACGGGAATAAAGGAGAAATAAAGTGTCTGAAAGGCTCTTTCCCTCTCTCTCCCCGAGCAAAATGCACGTTTCCCACCCGTGCGCACATCAGAGTCTCACTTTTCCTGTCATTTAGCTGATTCCCAGTTTACTCGCTGCAGGAAACTCGAAACGTTTTGCACCACTTGTTAATATACGTTATCATGTAACCTAGGACAAGCCGATGATAGGGCCAAAGACATTAATCGAGAAACGTGTTTCTGAGCAGGGGTTATTAATACATCTCTCGTATTATTAAACTTTAAAGCTGACGCTTATTTTAGAATAAATCCAGAACATTTAATTTGAAACAAATCTGAAATTTTCCGAGTGGGAAACTGGAGATTTAATCCCTTTCATTTTAGTATTTTGGTCATTTTAAAATCGGCATCTGAAATCTGTTCCTTCTAATCTTATGCTTATTGTTAGGAACTTTGTAGAAATTACAATTGATTCAGATTGTTAGTCTATCCTTTAATCTACAGTCTCCCTTGTTGCCCTACTCTGATAACAATATGCTTTTGATTTAACAGATGTTTTTCTTCGTGAAGCCACCATTAACTGGAAACTTTCCCTCCTCATTTTGTAGCACCAGAGGCCAGAAATGGTCGAAATTTGACAACTTTTGATTCCAGGAACAAAATGTTGATGAAATAAAAAGTGCCAGTCAGCAATTATAACTAGGGCGGGTGCTTTATAAAAGTAATGCTCAAAGAAGATATTAAAAAGTATTTAAAATAAAATATATATATATAAATCCTGCTATGACACTTTCTAATTGCTTTCTTATGATTTCCCATACTTTCTTATAATGCGTATGCACTAAAAAAGATAGAAAATCATTGGTAATGGTCAAAACATGACTACATGACTTACATATATATGTATGTATTTAACATAATTTTATTTAATTGAATATTCTGGATCTAGAAGGTGAAAAAAGAGTTTGAGTTTCTTAGTGTATAGGGTAGAAATCTGTATTTTTAAAAATATTTTATAGAGGAAAATTCATAGCAGAAATAGATGGAGAAATAGATTTTGTTCCCTTATCAAAGTATAGTGTGCAACTTTTGTACCTAAAATACCTTAAATTTTCAGTGTGACCATGTAATACCACAGTATATTGATCTGACAGTATAATATTTATTTACAAATTAATCTTTGACCTAAAGCAAAAAATGTATTTGTGCACACTTTGTTCAGTTCTGTGTTCGTAATAGGGATAGTTTTAATTTTTATACTAGTTGTTAAATTAAAAGCATATATATTTAAAATAGTATTGACTTTGAGGGCTTTTTTGGAAAACAAACGAAGTCAAGGATTTATTTTTTGTTTTGTTTTTCTACACAATGCTGAAAGCTGTTTATTGATATGCCCCAGCATCTATGTTATATAGTTGTTGAGAGTTTTTTTTCTTTTTGCGTACAGATTTAATTACTGACAAACATGCAAACTTATTTTGGAAGATTTCACCTGATAAGTGACAATTTAAAAGGAAAATTGTAATAACTTATCAAAATCATACTAATACCAAGAGAAATTGGCACAGTATTAGAGTGTTTAGGTGTTTGTTATTGACAAATATTTAATACGCTTAATTCTGTGAGTTAAATTCTGGCTTTACTAAAATCAATTTCCAAGCATCCATTGATTTAGATGGAGCAGAATTTCACCCCTTGTCTTTCATCCAAAGATCTCAAATCACTTATACAAAGATAAAAGATGTAGATTGACAGGGAAATTAAAGTCACACTATAGCTAAATCACTAGTTGGCAATGGGGCTCTGGACATAAGCTAAAACATATAGAAGACATTTAGAAGAAAGAGCATGAATTTAGGAACTAGGTTTGTGTGTCTTTGAAGAATGACCCTGATATGGGAGCAAAACCATTTTGTGTGATGTTATGCAAGTGAGGTCAGGTCCATCTCCTACAGAAGTCAGTGGAATCATTCCCAACTAATTCAATGAGATTTGGCATATGTAACTGTATCTTTGGTAGAATCCCTAAGTTTTTTTTAGAAAGAATAGAAAATACTGATAAAACCAAGAAAAAAAAGTAAATGGAACTATTTGCTAGACAGCAGTGTTCTGCATAAACAAGGAAGCAATGTTAACAATGCCTATTTTTATATATTGATGTACATCTTTGGGCATTATGGAGACCTTTCCTATCTATTTTAGATACGTATGCTGCCCCTTTACCATAGTATCTGAGTTTCCACAATCTTCATTATATTTATCCTCAGATCACCCTTGTGAAGTAGAAATGATCTCTGTTTTACAGGTAAGGAACTGAGGCGTAGAGAGTTTAAGCAAGTAGCATATGGTAACACAAGAAGTTTATAGTAGAGTAGGGAACTGAACACTGGTTTTTTAAGCCCTAGGCTAGAATCTTAACTTGAAGACCATCTGTCCTCTTTAGTGCTGTAAAAGCATACTTAATTGAATACAGTATACAGAATGACCAAGGACTCTCTATTCCTCGTGCAATATCATATGAAACAAGATAGGGGAGGTATGGGGAACACAGATACATTGAGAGATAGCGGATAGAATAGATCTTTAGCGTCAGTAAAAAGAAAATAAAAATAGTGAGCATACATGAAGTAAACCATAGCATCATTGGACTTTCAGAAGATACAGGCAGCCTAGGGATTATCTCCTTGTCAAATTTCAAGTTCCTGTCATGACAATGTAAGAACTGTTCAAAAAGAGTTGGCAATGTCATTTTTAATTGTCAGTTTTTTTCTTTTTAATAGAAAATGCCTCGTACACTGTGGTTTCTAATGCAGATTCTAGTAATACTAACTTCAGAGAGGAAAAATCACTGTTTTTCTTCTCAAAAATGGCCAAAACATTTTTGCTCAAAACTTAAAAAGATTTCTGTGACCCATGGCAGAGACCACAAACCTAAGAAATTTCAGTCTGAAAGATGAAAACTTCAGAAAGCCCTGAAAAAGTCTTTTGGAATTGAAACACTTGGGCAACCCTGTTCCAGCTAAAAATAAAATAAAATAAAATAAAAATGTTTTTACTTAGAGCGTGAGTAGAACAGAACATAGTATTGGTTATTGAAAGTTTATTGCTTAATAATTATTATTCCACTGAGTATTTCTGCTTTACTGAGCATAAAGTAAAATTGACCAAGCATGAGAAAAAATTCGTAAAGAGGATGCCCTATCCTAGATTTAACCTTTTTTAAAATAAAGGTTTTAATTCCCTAATTTTCATGTCATGCTGAAGCACATTTAAATATCTAGATATTTTAAAAATGTTAATTTTAGGATTGAGAAATAAATCTTTAGGGAAATGAGTTATCAAATGGTTTAGGAACCTCTGTCACAGAAGGATGAATGTCTTTATCTGATTACTATTCTTGGGATTTTCTATGCTGTCATCTGAATGCATAATTTTATTTCCTATTATTTAAAATGCTATGAAATTCATAATCCTCTGGAAACCCTTGTTTGTATAGGCTCTACACATTCACGTTTTTGTCTGTAGGAATTTTCACCTCAGATATGTTAATGTAATTAGAGGTATGGTAGTCTTGAGTCTAGGATTACACCTCAGTCTTCGGCTTTTGTGGACAGAAGGGGGTGAAAATTTATCAGATGCCTGCAAATGGGTGAGGGGAGAGGGCATTCAGAAGTGGGGATGTTCTATAGCATTTCCCTGGTGTCCATGGATGCTCTGCTGTGGAAATTCACACAGACGCAAAGGATGGGCTGCGGGGGACTGAAGACAGGCATGATGATCATATTCTCTATATCAGCACACCTGTCAGAATTACTTGTCTCAATAATACTGATGGAGTCAAATGCAGCTTGCAGAGATTATCACTGATATAGGCTATTAGAAAATGGGAAGTAAGAATTGGTAATGTTTCTTTCAAGTGATAGGGATTTTTTATATGCACTTGTGAAGGATATTTCTTGTCACTGGTGGATGTGCATGAGGTCAGCTTCAGCATGGAGCAGGGAGACTGCTGGGACCAGAGTGACTACTAGCCATAGCTGCATAGTTGCTAGCTTTTTAGCATCCATCCTTGCCTGCTTTCTTGGTTAATAGCTGAAACTCCCTCCTTACCTTCTGCTGCCAGTTAATCAGTACCCTCTGTGCTTTCAGTGCCTTCCCTTTAATGGGTCTGGCCCACGAAAGCTCATCATCTAATAAACCATCTTGTTAGTCTTTAAAGTGCTATATTGTCCTGCATTTTGCTTCCCTTTAATGAGCTGCCTAGAAGGAGCTGGAGGAGGAAGCACTGGAAACAAAGGAATGAGAAGAAGACAATGTATGGGCTACTGTGGTTTCTGAGCAAGGAGAGGGGATGAGAAGGAAAAACAGAATGATCCACAGGCAGAGGAGAATAAAAACAGGAAGGGATTACGGGGTAAGAGAATGGATAAAGGGAGGACTAAAAGAACAGAAGTGGTGTGAAGTGAAGAGAATTTTTTGATGTTAAGCCCTCAGGGGCGAGGGGGAGGGGTCCCCTGGTAAGATTTGTACAGTGTCCAGCACAACGGTATCTGGTGGTTGATTGTTACCATAGTATAAATGTTTGGTTCTACTAAAAACAATTTGGAAAGGACATGGGGGAAATGGCAAAGTGGTGGGACTAATGGATTGGAGGAGTGAGTAATGAATGAACTGAAAATAGAGAATCTAGGGGTAAGGATGACTAATAGGTTTTGAGGAGGAAGGGATAGGTGATGAAAAGGGAATTTACTGTAGAGATGAATGGGGAAAGAAAACTTATGAGAAAAGGGAAGACTGAAGGAATTAGAGAGGGACTGATGTGTTGGGTGGGAAGGTGAGGGTAAATGATGAATGGATGAGTGTGTAGAGGGATTCCTACATTTATAATATGTATTAAATATTTACATATATAAATTGTAGTGTATGTGCTCCTAGTTAAATTCCTTCTGGTAATCTCAGGGGCTTTGCCCTCACTCCAGCTCAAATCTTAGGTGTGTATCTGAGACAAGCCTGTGTATCACAAACTGCCTGAGCTTCCTGCTTAGTTAGAGCCTTTGGTGCCAAGAGTGACACTGACTATCTTCAGTCAGTGCATGAAGCATTGGACTTTACACAGTAACTCATGTGCTGAAAGCCTCAGTGAAGCCACTGCTGAAACCCTTAGGCTTTGCCAACACTACAGCCTCCTTGCTTGGCCAATCACTTGGCAGCTCCCTAGAGTAGGGACATGAGACTGTGGCTTCTGCATGGGTTCATAGGTGTTGGAAGATTCTGCTGGAGACAGATAAGTAGTAATAAATATGGCACACACTTGCACTAACTTGCCTTCTTGTCACACTGAGCACACCACTGAGGCATTCTGCTCAGTACCAATGTATCAGCTGTGTTTGGATTACAGTCATCTTTGCTGTGTATTCCCAACCTCACTTCTTTCCCAAACTTGAGACTCTCTGGCTCTGCTGTTCATCTTCTCCAGGCTGGATGCACTGACTGGCCTGTTCACAGGATCTGAGGTCTCCTGTCGGTGCTCATGCCTCTCGGCTGCCCTCCTGTCCCCCATGCCTCACTGCTCCTCCATTTTTCAGACTAACTGTCATGGCAAATTCTGATCCAACATTCCATGTCTGCTTGCTTTGCATCAGCTGGACTCCGGAATAGAGTTTGTCAAAGAGAGAGCCATGCTTCATCTGGATTTCTTCCTCCACTTTTCATGTGGTCATTAGAGCTCTACAGCCCTCTCCAACTACTTCCAACTTAATTAATTCCTTCCTGAGAAAGGACAGCATGATTCCACTATTCACTATGGCTGGCCATGCCAGGCTACACAGAAGTCCACTCTTCATGGTGATGCAATTGTGATCATGCTCATCATTTTATAGAGCCTGTTTATATTAAAAGTGTATATGTAATTCCCCAAGATTAATGTAAAGGAGTGGGAAGCTTATTCACTCCTTGATGGGATAAAACTACTTGTGTACAGAGTGTAGTTCACTGAAGAATCTGTGTCTCATTTTTCAGGCTCACTAGTTTTGGAGTCACTAAGGCTGATAGATAGTTCTTAGTGACCTCAATGAAGAGTCTGCTTGACTAACTCAGACACTCATGATAATGGTTGGACTGTTTTGAGTGGTATTGTATATACCAATCTTGTAAAAGGATGGTGGCAAAAGAACTTTGGCAGTTTCAGACTTTGCTGATTTGTTTATCTCAGGTTTATAGTTGGATATTGGCTGAAAAGATTTTCATGGCCCAGGTAAATAATATCCATCTAGCAACTAATGACAATAAGTTGTCTAAATAGGTTTTATTATATTTGTTATCTACCTTTGGTACATTTGTTCATGTGGTGTTGCTGACATACCTATAGTCCCTAATAGGTGCACATGGAAGAATTCTGGAGTATCATCACAGCAGATGATGGCAGACAAATGTTTGTCTGTTTTGGGGCTGTTCATGCTCTTCCCTCTACCCCTCCTTCCCTGTGTATTTGAAGCCACTGGGAAGGTTAATAAAGAGATATTGAATTAGTTGCCTTCAGTATGCTCATGAACTCCAGTTCTGTAACTCCATCTCTACCTATCCTGCAGCATCGGGATAATGAATTATCCAGTATCTGCTAGAGATTGGGGTTTGCATAAGAACTTTCTGGCTAAAGCCCAACAAAATAATATGTGGGTAACAGTGAAAACCCAGAAGAATTTATTAAATCAGTAAATTTTAATTAATAAGAGTGATAAAAAATATACACATTGGAAATGTTTAAGTAATTTAGAATATATTTTTCATTGTTGTTAGGTAGGGCAAATGAATCCCATTGCTTTCACATGCAGATCCTGTTCCAATTGTCCATCCTTTTGTAATTTCTAGATTACATTTCTGTAATACACTCAACATAGGGCTACATCTTAAGACTACTTCTTTAGCTGAAGCAGGTGGAACTTGCTGATTGAATACAGGCTCATACCAAAAGGATATAATACCTGTGACGCTGCAAGAGAGGCCCACTAAATTACAGCAGTAAACTTATTTACTATGTACGCAAAGCAAATTTCAGTTTCTATGGTCATTCAGAAACTCCAAGTTACTTTCAAACCCAGCCTAATTACCATAAAATTAATTTGAAGCCATTTGAATCTAGATTCTATTGATTTTTCAGAATAGAATAAAACCCTTGTGACTCTCTAAAACCCAGTCCATTAATTTGGATTGGAAAAAGCAAAGGGCAGGAATAATTATAAATGAGTTTCTTGAACTAATGTCTATACAGATTCTGGAGTTGTTTTAATCACCATCCAATACTGTTCTGAAGAATCTGTCGAATAAAATGCTTTGAAAATAAAATTAACAAACAACAATTTTTATCCACAAATTTAAAAAAAGAAAGGAGTACCTACATAAGAACTGCACTGGGATCTATGCTCAATATTTAATGTTTTGCTTTTTAAACATACTGCTAACTATTTTGTTATAAATGAACCATTAAAAGTTAAAAATTAATGGTATTAAATTATCTTTCTCATATAAGTTTAAAATTCTAATTTGTAGCATGATTTGTATGGCATCAAGTAAATGTAAAGGTCCTAATTCAACCTAGATTACACGTTGGCAAATGCTTGGCAAATAATAACTTAATTGAAAAATGTGATTTTTAACTAATTGGAACTATTTTAAAATTCTACACTACTATTTGCAGAGCAGGTTTAGCCAAACTGTATTTCCCCTAGAATTAAGATGCCATTCACATGGTGGCTGGGGGTGGTCGTGGCACTCTCACTGCCCTCACAAGTTTTACATCAGTGGTTAGGGCACTGGGATGTGGGAAATATGTGTTTAGTTATCCCCTCTGCCTGAAGTGTATCAGGGATATGAACTTGAGTCTCTTGTACAGCAGGAGAGTCAACAACATTTTTAAATAAATTGCATTCACAAAATCTGTTTACTAACAATGAAGAATGAACCAAGAAAGTGGCTTGAATTTCAAAAACCATTATTTTAGGATAAGTCTGCAGATCTAACACTTAAAAATAACTTGTAAAAGGAACAAATTTGATATGAACGTCACTGATTAATAACATGAAACTCTATTATTCTTTCCTCACACACACTCTCAACAGTCACACAGTAAAACTACACTTTAATAATGGTGTGCTGATTTATGGCTGTTATATTTGGGACAGATTGCTGAAGAAGTGTGGTTCAATGATTCTCAAGATATATTTTTTATTTTAAAGAATAGAGCATCATGTACCTCAGAAGTACTTTACAAAAAAGATTAATACCTCCATAGAGATTAGACAGTGGAGAAGTCTATAGTCTGCATAAAGGAGTATTTAAAAGTCAGGGATATACATTAACCCAAATACACTTATATATCCTTTTATTTAAAAATAAAATGTATTTTAATAGTACCAAAGCCAAAAAATTGTAGAGATGGAAAACAGTTTTATAAGGAGTTAAAAATAAAGTAGTTCATCCTCCTTTAGAAAAATCACTGTAATTAAGGCCATGTCTACACTACAGATAAGACTGAAGCAGCTACAGTTGATTTTCTGGGGTTCGAATTAGCAGGTCTAGTGAAGACATGCTAATTTGAATGGAGAGGGCACTCCCATCAATGCCGGAAGTCCTGCTTCTACAAGGAGTAAGGGAAGTCGAAGGGAGAGTGTGCTCCTTTTGACTTCCTGTGGTGTGGATTGCACCAAAATTCAAGCTAAGATACTTTAACTTTAGCTATGCAATTAATATAGCTGAAGTCATGTATTTTAATTTGAACTTATCCCTTAGTGTAGACCAAGGGTAAAAGTCACAACAAATTCTGATGATTTTTTAATTAATTAGACTTGTCATGTTCCCATTGAAGTCAGTGGCAAAATCCCTACTGACCTCAGAAGGAGCCAATCCTCTCTAGTATGTTCTTCCTCAACCTGTTTGAAAAGATAAGCAAAATAATAATATCTTCCGCTCTAGAGTGTAATGGAAAACTAGTTGTCCAAGAAAATCTTGTGCATTTTCTAGGTTTAGGAGTCAAAATGATTGAATCTTGTTTCATTGTAGGAAATAAAATGTATGAATGAAAAAAGAGTTTCAAATTTATATTTCCTCAGTTTACCCTCATAATACCCATAAAATTCTGCTGACATCCCTCCAATATCAGATCCTATGTATTCATCGGAAGCTTCTTCTTTTTCGAAAGAACCCTTATTCCTGAAAAAATGAGGTTTACAGGGTTCTTTCGAAAAAGGGGTTTTTCCCCAAAGAACTGCATCTAGGTTGCTTTTTTTTTAAAAAAAAAACCTTTTTCGAAAAAGTGATCAGACGTGATTGTGTAAATTAAGTGTGAGATTTGTAAATCTGAGCTTCATATGCATTTTCGATTTCCTTCATTTACAGTCCTCTTTTGAAAGAGGAATGTAGTCTAGACACACCCTTGGTGTATATGGTTTTTGGAATTACAAGTTTTATTGTGATGTCTTCATAGATATTGAAGATTTTATATATTTTATAAGACTGCTGTACAAGTTTCTAACTCTACTAAATAGCAATCTCATGGTTTCTATAGTGAATAACTCCAGTATTTTGCACATAACCTTAATGAAATATAATCTTTCACACAATTAAAATTAGCACAAATTATAAAGTTTTACCCATACAAAGGGAAGGAAGGGCGGCATAACCTTTCTTCTCTGAGAACAGAGATGATAAGTTGGTAGTATTTTTTCAACTGTCCATTCCAGGATTATGCTGAAAACAAAATACAAAAAATATTTTTTGTGGAGTTGTGATTGGTGTAATATTGAAGAAGTGATTTAGAGATATAGACATTTCATATTGCACTTACGTTTTTGTTACAATTGTTATATGTTGTTGTTTTTAAAGTTACAGACTAACATGGCTACCCCTCTTCACAAGCAGGAGTTATTATTTCAAAATTACAAGCCCATTATTTCAAAATAACAGGCTTTGTAGTGTGGACGCTTACCTTGTTATTTTCAAATAAGGGGAGTTATTTCAAAGTAACTCCCCAGTGTAGACATGCCTTGTGAGTTAAAGTAGAGAAAGGTTCCTGAGCAGCTCCTGTTCTGTTTTAAGCAAGTAGTTTCCAAGTGAGGTGTAACTTGGAGGTAACCTAGACAAATCAAACTCCTGAAAGAAATACGGTAGTTTGGAAATTTTGAGAGCCACTGATCTATTGTACCATAAAGAGAATAGATGCACTAATGATTTGTACAGTCCTTATAAGTGCCAAAGTCTTATCGCATGTCTTATACACATACTTTTAGTAAGTTAGGGTGTCTAACTTGACCTCTCTTTAATGTTAGCGAATTTCAACAAAGGTGAAGAAAAGGGTTTCTTTCTTCAGTGTATGCATAAACACTATATTTGAATATAAGATAATCATCTCAATGGACAATTAAACAGCCCAAAAGTGCCATTCAGTTCCAGTGCACACTCCATACAGATCAAATAAGCTCTCCTGACATACAGAAGGCCTCCCGTATGGCCTTCATTTTAACAGACCCTGTGGCAATAAGAGCTTCATTTGGTGGTTGTCTGGTAACACTCTGATTCATAATTGCCAGCAACCAGTCCATCCCAGACTACTCTTCCTAAAGCTTATGTATATTGTGATCCACACAACTGGCTCCAAGCACAGGTATAGTGTCACCACAGTGCACACAGAATAGCAAAAAGTACCTCATTTCCTTTAGTTGGCCAATTGCACATTTCATCACCTTTCTGCATGTGTAGTTAAATTGCCTGTTGTCCTGCTAGGGCACATCAGATTATAGTTTCATCAGCGAGGGCAGCAGAAGGTACACTGGGTCACTTAAAATTACTGTTGGCACAGTTTCCTCCCTCACATTAATGTACTGTTTTCCCAAACTGAAAGAGACCTGATTTTTGGAACATCCTGGTATCCCTTCCAATGTAAGTGTCCGTGTATGTGCAATGGAGGTCCACCAGGACCTATGTAACAATGGCCTGCTCCTGTTAAACTCGCTTGCTTGAAATGTGGGGCACAGGACAAGTACATGTCTCTCCCATCTATCACTCCTGTACAGTTCCGGAAATCTGTCCATTCAGATTCTGCAATTACTTCAGGAATATTTCCAATTTATCATAAGCCTTGACACAGCTCAATGTTAATTCCCTTGCAAACCTCTATGACCACTATGCCAAATGTAGATTTTTCAACATAAGAAAAGCCATACTGGGTCAGACCAATGGTCCATCTAGCCCAGTATCCTGTCTGCCGACAGTGGCCAATACCAGATGCCCCAGAGGGAGAGAACACAACAGGTAATCATCACGTGATCCCTTCTCTGTCACCCCAGATTGATTTCCAGTAGATCCAGTAACAGTCTGGAATTGCTAGTTTCCACAGAGTGACAGCAACACTCCTTCCAAGTTAGATTACAGTGGAGTTCAGTTCATTCCTGTGTCTTTTCAGAACCCAATTTACAGTCCTTTGATCTTTCTAGACACTAGCATCACTTCCTCAGAAGTTGCTGGAAGGAAGCAGCCCTTCAGAATTTTCACGCATGCTGAATTTATCTTGCCAGTCTGTCCCAAAGAGAGAGTTGAATAATGGATTAGAAACTGCAAGAGGCTGTGCTCCCCTTGGTACTGAAGTTTAGCAGTCCTTGGCAGTTTCTGTTCTCCTTGGAAAAAATCCCCACCACCATTTTTGGCCAATCTCCCAGTGCTAAGCTTTGCATCTTCAGGTGCAGCATGTTCCATAGGTGTGCCTAGTTACTGAGTGCCGAAATGCATGTTAGCCTTTCCACCAGTGGGATAGGAACATGTCCCATCATAGTTCTGTCCTTATGTCTTTTGGACCTCCAGTGTTATGAAAAGGTATAAAATGACAGCATGCAGTTTTCAGGATTTTAGTGTGTTTTATGATTTCTGTGAAACATCTATCTCAATGAAGCTTTCATCTCTCCTTCTTGTATAATTTCTGCTATTGTTTAAGGCTATTCTCATTATGTTGATCACACTTATTTGAGCCAAATGCTTGTAGATTGTCATAGCAAGAAATGTGTAATTAATGGAAGTGTTAGTGGAAAAGCTGCAAAATGACGATCAGATGGCTGGTTGTGGTTTTGAAAAGTGTGCAAGCTGTTTTATTATTTGCTTGATAATCTGCTGGTTGTTTTATTTGCTTTACTAACCCAATCCTTTCCCTCACCAGTTCTTTTCCTAATAAAGCCATCCTCCTGGGCTACGTCTACACTGGCATGATTTTCTGGAAATGCTTTTAACGGAAAAGTTTTCCATTAAAAGCATTTTTGGAAAAGCGCGTTTAGATTGGCAGGACGCTTTCCTGGAAAAGCACTTTTTCTGGAAAAGCATCCGTGGCCAATCTAGACTCACTTTTCTGCAAAAAAGCCCCAATCGTCATTTTCGCGATCAGGGCTTTTTTGCGGAAAACACTACTGTGCTGTCTACACTGGCCCTTTTCCGGAACAATTTTCTGGAAAAAGACTTTTGCCCGAACGGGAGCAGCATAGTTTTTCCGGAAAAGCAGTGATAATTTTACATTAGATCGTCAGTGCTTTTCTGGAAATTCAAGCAGCCAGTGTAGACAGCTGGCAAGTTTTTCCGGAAAAGCCGCTGATTTTCTGGAATAACTTGCCAGTGTAGACACAACCCTGGAGTTATGCTGTATTCTTGTTAGTCCTTAACTTTCCTAGATATTTTAAAATAAGATACATTGTGGTAAATTGAAACCCATTGGGCATGTTTTTCCTTTGTTCAGGACCTTGGTGATTTACATTCACTTTGCACTGGTATAAATGTTACACTTCTTCCCACTGGAATTGGCAGCAACAGGAGCTGGCGTACTTTTCAACAAGAGTTCATAAAACTGGCTCCAGACCCAACCCAGGAACCTGGGACAATTACATAACACCTCTTGCAAGCACAGAATCTGGGTATAGAAAGGAAACCTTTAATAAAAGGAGGGAATTAACTTGGCATTCATTTTGGAAAACACTGCAAACATGGTTCATAAACATAGACCAGGCACGGGGAACCTCTTGCTTGCAGGCTACATGTGGTTTGTCAGGGCTAGCCCCTCGCAAGCCGTCAGATAGTTTACTTGAGTGTCCCCAGGAATGGCCACTAAGAAAACCCAGCGACTGCAGTATGCTATTCAGGCAAATCTGTGTCAAAAACCAGACTATGCCTGGCCAGATCTCTGCCCTCGGCACCAACTGCTCCAAGGGTCAGCACCGCGGACAGGCTCGGCACCTCTGGCACGGCACCGTCCAAGACTCCGGCACCGCATAAGAGGGTACACTTGGAGCCCAAACAAAAACAGATGGCATCCATGGCGCCATCTACAATTCACAAGCACCGCTTGGCACCAAAACTGCCTAATCACTTGGTGCCAACAATGGCACCACAGAAACCCTGTGCCGACATGCTGCCCCTGGAGCAATTAGTTCAGCCTACACCAACAGCACCAAGTGTTACATGAAACCTGGTACCATCCCAGGAACATCCACAATGCAAGTCGCCTAGTAGGAGCCGTCTTTCACCGGCACGCTAGCTCCATGCTCCTCCATTCAGTTGGTGCATTCACGGATCACCGAATTTGTCTCAATCCGCAAGTGAAGCCGGCACTGAGCCACGCAGCCACTTCTCCTCCCAGCAGTCCAGTCCAGCACAGAGAGATCCATCCTGGAGTATGGGGCCTATTGCACACTCATATCCACTGCCACCACTACTCTGGTATGCGCATCACTACACATACCCACTGCCCCCTTATCTTGGGCAATGGCAACCATGGGAGTCACATCTTCATAAGAAGAGTCACCATATAGCAGCTTCAACATCATCCAGGGAGCCACCTCACTCTCCCCAATCTACAACATCCACGATAGTGCCCATCTCTGCAGTGAAGACAGAGATGGAGGATTCTTTGTCAGAGGGCGAAGACTGGTTCTCTCTACATAAGTCTTAATCCTCACCAGACGAGGTGGTTATATCCACCACTCTGCCCCCAACAGATGACACAAAATAGTTCCAGGAACTTTTTAAAGGGTGGCATTAACACAAGAGCAAGACCTACCGGAGGTTCAAGAAAAACAATATCACCTCTTGCGACCCTTGCAACTTCCTACCTCCTTCAGGATTGCCCTCCCCATAGATGAGGCCATTATGGACACAGCAGACAACATCTGGCAGACCCCAGTGTCCGAAAATACTTCATTACACCAAAGGGAATTGACTTCTTTTTCACTCACCTCCCACCAAATTTCCTGGTAGTCGATTCCGTTAGACACAAATCCAGATAACCCAGTATGAGATCAACACCACCGGACAAAGACCACAAAAAAATGGACATCATGGGTCGTAAAGTATACTCCTCGGCCACTCTGCTCCTCAGAGCAGCAAATTATACCACCATGCTAGTGGATTATGATTATTCCAACTACTCGAAACTCTAGGACATGGTACAATACCTAAGAACATAAGAACATAAGAATGGCCGTACTGGGTCAGACCAAAGGTCCATCTAGCCCAGTATCCTGTCTACCGACAGTGGCCAGCACCAGGTACCCCAGAGAGGGTTGACCGAAGACAATGATCAAGCGATTTGTCTCCTGCCATCCCTCTCCAGCCTCTGACAAACAGAGGCCAAGGACACCATTTTATCCCCTGGCTAATAGCCTTTTATGGACCTAACCTCCATGAATTTATCCAGCTTCTCTTTAAACTCTATTATAGTCCTAGCCTTCACCGCCTCCTCTGGCAAGGAGTTCCACAGGTTGACAACACGCTGTTGTCAACCTACCTGAACAAAAAAGGCCTACCCTCCTCAAAATCATGCAGGGGGGCCACACAGTCTCTCGCACCACATTGCAGACTGCAATGGACGTAGCAAACACAGCTGCATGTATCACAGCCTTGGCTATTGTCATGTGCAGAATATCCTGGCTTCAAGCCTCAGGGATGCCGAGGGATTTGCAGCAAAAAGTAGAAATGCCCTTCAATAAGACTAACCTCTTTGCTGCCAAAACTGATGAAGTACTTTATTCGATGAAGGATTCCCATTCCACCCTCCGGACCCAGGACATGTACATGCCCCCCCCCCCCCCCCTTAAGATAGCCAGATATAGCAACTACCAAAGGCCCAGGGAGCCATACAGACAACAACTGAGATATGAATTCTGACCAAAACAAAAGTTCCAATGACATGGACCTCAATGCCAGCAACAACATCAATCAGCGGCAGCCCAACCTTCTACATCCAAACAGCAAATTTGAAGGTTCGGTCAAGAGCCAGAAACTCACTCTCCCTGTGGTCATATCATCGACCAATTATCCAAATTCCACCATTGCCCCCGCCCATTTTTTCCACGGTGGACCCAAATAACATCGGAGAAATGGGTCCTAGAGCTTATCCAATATGGTTACTCCATCCCTTTCCTTTCTCCCCCTCCTACCCACTCTCCCACTCCATCCCTCTTCAGGGATCCATCTCACGAGACCCTCCTCGAACAAGAGGTACTTCACCTTCTCTGGTTAGGCACCATAGAACCAGTACCTACAGAGTTCCAAGGGCGAGGGTTCTATTCAACTTATTTCCTAACACAGAAAAAGAATGGAGGGTACTCAACAAATATGTAGCTTACCACCAATTCAAGATGGTCACCATAGCAACAATAATCCCAGCACTAGATCAAGGAGATTGGCTTTCAGGTCTCAACCTACAGGATGCATATTTCCATATAATAATTCATCCCACCCACAGGTGTTTTCTATGATTCACGGTGGGTCATTACCATTACCAATACCAAGTGCTCCCTTTTGGCCTTTCAGCAGCTCTCAGAGTGTTTTCCAAAACTTTAGCCATCATAGCTACATGCCTATATCATCAGGGAGTCATAATATTCCCATACTTAGATGACTGTCTCATAAAAGGCACATTCTTCCAAGAGGCAAAGAACATGATTGAGACTACTACAAGCCTCCTGCTCCACCTCAGCTTCCATATAAACTACAAGAAATCCACGCTCCATCCCACTCAGACTTTAGGGTTTATGGGAGCACACATCGATACCATCACAGCCAGAGCCACTCTGCCCACACACAAAATCAACATCCTATGCAACCTCATAGCAGTAGCACAGGTGACCGCTACCATGACAGTTCGCGAATGCCTAAAAATCCTAGGCCTCATGGCCGCCACAACCTATGTTGTCAGGCTGGCAAGGCTCCACATAAGATGTCTCCAGTCTTGGCTTGCCACACTTTACGTTCCGTCCAGAGACCCACTGTCCAAGTCAGTTACCATTCTGCCATGGGTCCTCACCTCCTTGCGCTGGTGGACTAATCCACACAACGTCTTAACAGGTGTTCCATTCCATCAACCAACCCCTTCATTTACCATCATGACCGACACATCACTCATGGAATGAGGTGTCCACCTAGTAGCCCTCACAACCCAAGGCAAATGGTTCTTTTCCGAGCAAGCGCTCCATATCAACCTTTTAGAACTGAGAGCAGCACATTATGCATGCTGACAGTTTCTGCACGATATAGTGTGAAAGACTATCAACATTATGACACTTGCATATATTATATCAATTGGCAAGGTGGTGCACAATCCCTGTCCCTACGTACGGAAGCCCTCAAACTATGGAATTGGTACCTGGCACACAAGATTACTCCCGTTGCCACTAACCTCCCAGGAGTGCTGAATGTTACAGCAGACGCCCTCAGTTGCAAGTTCTACGACCACCATGAATAGGAAATAGATATGCACATCCTCAGTTATGTGTTTTACCAATGGGGTCAGCCAGACATAGACCTTTTCACAACCAAGGACAATCACAAATGCCACCTTTACTGTTCCAGAGCAGCCTTAGGAAAACACTCCCTTGGGGATGCTTTCTCCATCAAAGGAGATGTTCTGTTACTCTACGTGTTTCCATCCCTCCCCGTGCTTCACAAGGTCATCATCAAAATCAGAACAGAACAAGCCTGTCTGATTCTCATTGCACCAGCGTGGTTGAGACAAATATGATATCCTTACCTCCACAGAATGATGGATCCATACATCTTTCCACCTCAACACAATCTCCTCTCCCAGAATCACAGTGCAATTCTCCACCCCGAACCGTATAAACTCTACCTCTTTCAAGGCTCCAGGATGCTGAAAACAGCCCCTCTGAAAGGGTAAAGCAAATACTAATAAACAGCAGAAGAGAATCCACCAGAAGAACTTACCTAAAAATGGAACAGGTTCTCCCAGTGGCTTAAATACACTCACACTATACTGTCTGAAACCACCTCCCTTCTCCTCCTACTGGACTACCTCTTGTACTTTAAGGAGTCAGGCCTGGCTTTAAGTACTATCAAGTTCATGCGGCTGCTATAGCACCCTCCATCACACTACTGAGGGTGATTCTTTCCTCTCAAACCCAAACACTAAAAGATTCTTCACTGGTCTACAAAACACTTTTCCATCCATTCGTTCACTAGTTCCCATCTGAGACCTCAATCACATACCTAAGAGCCTCACAAAGCTGCCTTTCGAGACATTGGCAACCTGCCACTGGTCATACCTATCTATGAAGGTCTCCTTCCTAGTTGCAATAGCCTGCAGTAGGAGAGTGGGGGAACTCACCATCCTAATAGCGGACCCTCCCTTATACAATTTTTAGCAAGGACAGAGTGATGCTTTGGCCCCACCCCAAATTTCTTCCAAAAGTTGCCTGTCCCTTTCACATCAACAAACTGATACACACACTTATCTGTGTTCTTCCCCAAACTGCATACTGACCAATCACATGCGGCATGGCACACTCTCGATGTCCACAGAGTACTTGCGTTCTACATTGATTGTACAAGAGCCTGGTGAATATCTCCTTGACTCTTCCTCTCCTTTGTGGAACACTCCAAAGGAAAGGCTGTCTCTTCTCAGAGGATTTCCAAGTGGATCTCTTCGTGCATCCACACATGCTGCACTATCCACAACAGAGAACCCCCGATACCATCACAACACATTCCACCAGGGCTATGTCCTCCACAACCACCTTCCTCAAAAATGTATCTCTCCAGGACATTTGCAACTCAGCCACGTGGTCATCAAACCACACATTTGCACAATATTATGTTCTTGCATCCTTCATCGCACTATCTATGACTGTTGGACAAATGGTATTTATCCTCAGTGATAGTAACAGGGCTCTAAACCCACCTCCATGAGCCGACTACTGCTTTATAGTCACCTAGAGTGAAGCACCCATGGGGACACTACTTGAAGAAGAAGAAAGAGTCACTCAGCTTGTGCAGTAATGGTGGATCTTCGAGATGTGTGTCCCTGTGGGTGCTCCACTATCCTCCCTTCTTCCCCTGCTTTGGAGCCCCCTGCTTTACTAGCATGGGTAGAGAAGGAATGGAGGGAACTGCGCCATGTGCATGCCTAATGACACTAACGGCATGAGGGGGTGCCACAGTGGGTGCTTGGTGCGGTGGACTCTGCTAGAAAAATCTCTGGTCACGGGCACGAGGATGCACCAGTACCCAGAGTGGAGAACCCACGGGGACACACATCTCAAAGAACCACCGTTACTGCACAAGGTGAGTAACTCTTTCTTCCTTCTTCCTAAAAAAATAATAGCATAATGTCAGTATTTGGTGTACACCAAACAACAGGAATGTATTTCGACAGACTTAACAGACTTTTATCCATGAAGCAGTTGATAGATCCTCATGAGGTGCAAAAGTATTTCTAACTTTCCAAGAGAAGGTGAAATACGAAGTGTTGCACAGTGCTGATTGTGCAAATGTTTTCTGTTTGGCAGACAAATATCTAAGTGAAGCCATTTCCACATACACTACTTCACTATTCCTCAGGAACCCCTTGTTACTTACAGGAGAAGAGAAATGCTCAACTTTGGTGCAACCTGGGGTGTGAAACTATATCCCAGGATGCATTTCAGTTCAATTAGAGTACTAAAACAGGTACCGAGCCATAGTTAGTATTCTAGGATCAGGAATACACTACTCACAGGCCTGGAACATTCAGCCTCATTGCTTTTGAGAAGTAAGGATGTTAATAACAAATAACACATGTGGGAGGCAGGCAGCAACCAAGTTACTCCCCCCCCCCCAATAATAGGTGGAGACACAGAACTAATTAGGCCCGGGGTCACTTTCTTCCCCAACTTGGTGCCAGAGTCAGAGGATCTCTCTCTTTGTGCTGCTGAAGCAGGGGCTGAGGAGCACTGTAACTCCGCTGCAGCCAAATGCTTGTAGATATATTTATTCAGATGGCTCCACAATGCATAGATTTTTTGTTGACATGGTGAGTTTACTGCTGTTTATTTCTATGCAGCATGTGTTAATATGGTTTAATGTATATGTGTGTAAGTCTAATGTGCCCCTTCAAAGGCGGTGTAATTTAAATTCTTGTGCATGCCCCTGCTCACGTGCATGTACCACTTTTTGTATTAGTCAGGAGAGGCACTGCACATGGAAACTTGCAGGATCTACAACCTAAGTTCCTGGGAACATGTGTCTTTGGCAAATTGCTGTGAAAACAGATGTACTTTTCAGTGGCCAGGAAGATTAACAAATGTGGTCTCTGGCAAACCCAAGAGGAAGCAAATTCTGGAACCAAAGTCTCCCCATGAAAAATGCCCTGCTAAAAGCCTTCTTTCATTTAAATTGAGGGTCTGTAGGATACTACAATATACTAGTAAAGTAAACTGTAGCATGCAGCATTACAGTAGCAGAGCGCTTTCACATTTATGCTGCCACCCAGTGGTGGCTCATAGTAATTAGTCTCTATTGTGCATAGCAGGGTTGTTGCTGCATTGGTCCCAGAATACTGGAGAGACAAGGTGGGGAAAAATTATATATTTTATTGGGCCAAGTTTTATTTGTGAAAAGACAATCTTTTCAGAGCTGAAGAAGAGCTTTATTTAGCTCAAAAGTTTGTGTCTTTCACAGACAGTAGTTTCTATAAATATATATAATCTCACTTACTGTCTTTTGATCATGAATGCCATGTGTTAGTGTGAACCAATGAAGTGGGGATTTTTTTTTATTTGAAAGAGAGCAGCAATTCGAGTTGTTCTGGATTTCCCCTCCATCACTTAATCAAACAAACTACAGCTTTCCCCAGTGGAAAGTGTTTGTAAGACAAGGAACCTGACCACACAACTGTTTAAGACACAACATTCACTTTGTACTAGAACGGATCCTTTTGAACCAACACAGGAACAAATATCTCAGCCAGACCTATTCTTGACCCAAACAGAAGAGAGGATTGTAGATACCCTCTTCTTTTAAAAGTGAAATATCAGGTACTTCCAAACAGCATCTCAAACAGGTTGTTCAGAGAAAGAAAGGCTAAAAGGAACAGAAAATGGGGTGGATTGGCAAAGAAAGTTATCTCTTGGAGGTGAGAAATAGTAGGGAAAAAGTGAGAACTGCCAAAAGCCAAGCAGAGCTGGCCCTTGCAAAGAAAATTAAAACCAATAAGAAAAGATACTTTAGCCATATAAATAAACAGAAAACAAGGAAAGAAGAAGACCACTAAGCACTGAGGATAGGGTAGAGATGGAAGATTACTGAGGCATGATACAACACCTTACCACGTACTTTGCCTCAGTTATTTATAAGGGTAATGAGGAGCTTAGTGTTAGTGGCAAGGTAGCTAATGGAAATGAGGATATGGGAATAGGAATGACTAAGGCTAAGATTTTGTCATGCATATTTTTAGTAAGTCATAGACCGGTCATGGGCAATGAAGAAAAATTTATGTAAGCCTGTGACCTCTCTGTGACAAAATGGGAGCTGTGGGGGCCCCCCACCATTCCAGTGGGCTATCTCAGAACTGCAGGGTGCCCCCCACCATCCATGGATTTGAGCTTGGGGCACCCTAGGTGCCTGTGGGAACTGTGGTGTACCCTGGAAACCCACTGTGGCTCCCAGCTGTGGGTCACTCCCAATGCCCATGGTGGCTGGGAGCTCCCTGGGGCACTCCCAATGCCCATGGGGGTTCTAAGCTCAGGACATCCCCACTGTCTGTAGTGGCTGGGACATCTGTGGGGTGGGGGACACTTCTCATGTCAGCTAGGAACTGTGGGGCACCCTTGCCACCCAATGCGACTGGGAATTTGGGGCCCCTCCAGTTCCTAGTCATCACTTGGGGAAACTTTGCAGCTCCCAGGTGCCATGGGCTCACGTCACACAGGTCTCTGGAAGTCACAGATTCTGTGACCTCCATGACCTCTGTGACAAAATCATAGGGCTAGACAAACTCAGAGGGTTTAATGGCACCCTGTGACAGGACAGTTGTATAGAGGAAGCTAAGAAGTTCTTTTGGACTTCTGCCATACTAACGAGCCACACCTCCAACATTTATCCAGGCTGGAGAAGCCAGAGGAAGCTTACAATGGGAAGGGATGGTGAACAAGAAGAAGGCTACTCCATCCAGAGACTGTTTGTAACAGAGATAGGCCCATTGAAGAGAGAACTGAGAGACACAGCACTCCTAAAGCCACCCTAACTGACAACAAAGCAAAATTCTTGAGGAAGAGGGGTAAAAGGTAAATCCTGCAAAGGGGCAATAGTCTCTGAGGATACGTCTACACAGCAGCGTTATTTTCAGAATAACTGAAGTTATTTCAAAACAGCAAAATGCACATCTATACAGAAAGTCATTATTTCAAAATAATGTTGAGAGGGAGGAAGTCTTATTCTGATTCCTGTAACCCTCATTTTATGTGGAGTAATGAAAGTAGAAGGAAAAGTGTTCTTCCTTTGACTTCCTGCTGTGTAGGCAGCACCAAAAGCCGAATTAAGCTTAATTCAACTTTTGCCCTACTGTGTAGATGTACCCTCTGAGACTAAGCGCATAGAGGTATATATCCGGGGACTCTCGAAGAGTCTGGCCCACTTTCCAGGTAAATCCTCCTCCCTTGCAGAGGGAAGGGAAGGGAAATGGAGGAGGAGCCTCTGCCAATGGTTGGTTACCTCAGAGCTCTCCTAAGTGCTGCCAGCTGGGGAAAAAGTGAGGGTATGCAACAAAGAGTTGGTCCTCAGTGGGGGTGAGGGGTGGTCCAAGGAGCTTTCTCTTTCTCACAAATCATGCAAAGTTGGCCAGGATAATCGCTATAAAAGAATATTAAAAGAATTGGCACATGAAATTGCCAGTCCAATAGCCAGTATTTTAATGAATCTATAAATGTGGGCATCATACCCCATGACTGCAACATTTTAATATAATACTTACTATTTTAAGAAAGGGAAAAGGTGATCTGTGAAAATACAGGTCCAGTAGTTTGACCTCAACTGTATGCAAGGTCTAAGAACAAATTTTGAAATAGAAAGTAGTTAGAACATAAAGCTAACAGAAATTGGGATAAAATAAAAATTGAAGATGTTTTAAAACAGTTAGATCATGGCAGACCATCCTGATTTCTTTCTTTGAGAAGATAAATAATTTTTTTAGACAAAGGAAATGCAGTAGAGCTAATCTACCTGGATTTCTGTAAGGCATTTGATACAATTCCCCATGGGAAATTATCAGTTAAACTGGAGAAGGTAGGAATTAATAAGTGAATGAAAGGTGAATAAGGAACTGATTAGACAGGAGACTATACTGGGTCATGCTGAAAGGTGAACTGTCAAGCTGAAGGGAGGTTACAGGTGGAAGTCTTGAGGGATCCATCTTGGATCCAGTCTTATTTAACATTTGTATTAATGACCATGGCACCAAAAGGGGAGTGTGCTAATACAATTTGCAGACAGTACAAAGTTCAGAGGGTATTGCTAATATTGAAGAGGACCAGAATATCAAATAAGAAGAGTAGGATGACTTTAAAAACTCAAGAAATACAAATATGATTACATTTAATAGTGCAAAGTGCAAAGTCACACACTTAGGGGCTAATAACATTATTTTTTGCTATAAGATGGGGATGGATCAGTTGGAATTTACAGAGAAGAAAGACTTGAGTGTATTGGCTGATCAGAGGATGGCTATGAATCACCAAAATAATGTCGGTATGAAAATACTAATTCAATATTAGGATGCATCAGGCAATATATTTCAAGTAGAGATAGGAAGGTGTTAATATATTTGTAGCAGGCTCTGGGCAATCTGGAATTTTATGTGGAATTCTGATGTCTCATGTTTAAAAAAGGTTAATTCAAACTGGAAGAGGTGCAGAAAAAGGCTACTAGAATGATCAGAAGACTCAAAAACCTACATTTATGGGCATGTCTAGACTACACGCCTCTTTCGACAGAGAGCATCTAGACAGCAACCAGTATTTTCGAAAAAGAGAGCCGCTTTTTCGAAAGAGAGCACCCAGGCAAGTCTATGCTCTCTTTCAAAAAAGCACTGTTTGCGTTCAATAACTCCTTTTTTCAAAAGAGCACTTTAGAAAAAAGGCATTATTCCTCATAAAATGAGGTTTTCCATGATCAAAAAAACTGCTGTGTTCTTTCAATTTAATTTCAAAAGAACGTTGCAGCAGTCTAGATGCAGGTGAAATTTTTCAAAAAAAAAAAATGGCCACTTTAAAAAAAAAAAACCTGTACTCTAGACACACCCTATAAGAGAAGACTTAAGGAACTTAGTTTGTTTAGCCTACCCAAATGAAAGCTGAGGGATGACATGATTGCTCTCCATCAATACTTCAGAGGGATAAACATCAGGGGAAAAGGAGTTATTTAAGTTAAGGGCTAATCTTGGCACAAGAAGAAATGGATATAAACAGTTCAGGCTTGAAATTAGTCAAAGGTATTGAAGAGTGAAGTTCTGGAACAGCTTTCCAAGAAGAGCAGCGGTGGACAAAAAACATAACTGGCTTCAATAGAATCATAGAATCCTAGGGCTGGAAGAGACCTCGGGAGGTCATCAAGTCCAGCTCCCTGCTCAAAGCAGGACCAATCCCAACTAAATCATCCCACCCTGGGCTTTGTCAAGCTGGGACTTAAAAACATCTAGGGATAGAGATTCCACCAACTCCCTAGGTAACCCATTCCAGTGCTTCACCACCCTTCTAATAGCTTTTCCTAATATCCAACCTAGATCTCCCCCACTGTAATTTGAGACCATTGCTCCTTGTCCTGCCTTCTGTCACTACTGAGAACAGCCTTTCTCCATCCTCTTTGGAACCTCCCTTCAGGAAGTTGAAGGCTGATATCAAATCCCCCCTCACTCTTCTCTTTTGCAGACTAAATAAGCCAAAATCCATCAGCCTCTCCTAGTAGGTCATGTGCTCCAGACTCCTAATCATTTTGGTTGTCCTCTGCTGGACCCTCTCCAATACATCCACATCCTTTCTATAGTGGGGGACCCAGAACTGAACGCAGTACTCCAGATGTGGCCTCACCAGTGCCGAATAAAGGGGAATAATAACTTCTCTAGATAGATCTGCTGAAAATGCTCCTCCTAATACACCCTAATATGCCAGTAGTCTTCTTAGCTATCAGGGCACACTGTTGACTCATCCACTGTAATCCAAGGTCCTTTTCTGCCAAACTGCTACTTAGCCAGTTGGTCCCCAGCCTGTAACAATGCTTGGGATTCTTCCGTTCCAAGTGCAGGATTTTGCACTTGTCCTTGTTGAACCTCATCAGATTTCTTTTGGCCAAATCCTCCAATTTGTCTAGGTCACTTTGGACCCTCTCCCTGCCCTCCAATATATCTACCTCTCCCCCCTAACTTAGTGTTATCCTCAAACTTGCTGAGGGTGCAATCTGTCCCCTCATCCAGGTTATTAATAAAGATGTTGAACAAAACTGGTCCTAGAACCAATCCTTGGGGCACTTCACTTGAAACCGACTGCCAACCAGACATTGAGCCATTGATCTCTCCCTGTTGGGCCTGACAATCTAGCCAGCTTTATATCCATCTTACAGTCCATTTATCCAATCCATACTTCCTTAACTTGCTGACAAGAATATTGTGGGAGACCATATCAAAAGCTTTGCTTCAATCAAGGTACATCACATCCACTGACTTCCCCATATTCACAGAGCCACTTACCTCATCGTAGAAGCTAATCAGATTGGTCAGACATGACTTGCCCTTGGTGAATCCACATTGACTATTCCTGATCACTTTCTCCTCTCCCAAGTGCTTCAAAATGGATTCCTTGAGAATTTCCTCCCTGAGTTTTCTAGGGACTGAGGCAAGGTTGACCAGTCTGTAGTTTCCTGGATTGTCCTTCTTCCCTTTTTAAAAAATGGGCATTACGTTTGCCTTTTTCCAGTCATCTGGGACCTCTCCCAATCTCCACGAGTTTCCAAAGGTAATGGCCGAAGGCTCTGCAATGACATTTGCCAACTCCCTCAGTACCTTCGGATACATTAAATCCAGCCTCATGAATTTGTGTATGTCTAGCTTTTCTAAATAGTTCTTAACCTGTTCTTTCTCCACCAAGGACTGCCCACCTCCTTCCTAGTGCAGTAGTCTGGGAGCTGACCTTGTCTGTGAAGATGGAGGCAAAAAAAGCATCGAGTACTTCAGCTTTTCCCACATCATCTGTCACTAGGTTACCTCCCTCTTCCAGTAAGGGCCCCGCACCTTCCCTGACCACCCTCTTATTGCTAACATGTCTGTAGAAACCTTTCTTGTTATCCTTCACATCCCTTGTTAGCTGCAATTCCAATTGCTCTTTTACCTTCCTGATAACTCCCCTGCATTCTTTAGCAATATATTTATACTCCTTATACCTGTGGTCACCAATCCATCGATTGTGATCAACTGGTCAATTGAGAGGGATTGACCAGTTGATCGCAAGGCGTTCGGGGCCCCCCATTGTTCCCCACCCCCAGGAAGCCCCACTACCTACCTTCAGCGACAATGGAGGTAACGCTGGCTTTCTGCGGGGTGGAAGGAAGTCCGGCAGCTGTGTGTCACTTCTGGAGTTTTAGGAAGAGCACTGGCTGCTCCCCCTCTCCCAGACAGCCAGTGTGGTACCATAACCCAGGTCTATGGCGTGCTGGGGACTTGCTGCACGGGGCGGGGGAGGGGGCGTAAGATTCCCCAGAGGAAGCGCGCGCCGGGGCTTCCCTCCTCTTTGGGGGTGGGGGTCCTGGGAGTAGGTGTGTGCTGGGGACTCCGTGCCCCCATTGGCACCCTGTCCCCTGTCGCAGAACCCACTGGCACCCTGCCTCCTGCCCCACTGGCACTCTGTCCGCACCCCAGCACCCACTAGCACCCTTACCCAGTACCATGTCCCCTGCTCTCACCAGCACTGTTGGGGCCACATTAGTGAGGTGGGGAGGGGGGAGTGGTTGGAGGAGTTATTTTTTTGCATCTCACTTGTGTGGCCCCAACTTACTTTTCCGTGGGTCAGTAACCCCTGACTCAAAACATGTTCCCCGCCCTTCTCATAAATAAAGACAATGCAGAAACTTTTTGTGTTTGACATAATATTTTATTTAAAAATGAAGCTGGGCCAAGCCCCCATCTGGCCACAGCATCATAACACTGCTGCACTCCCCCAAACACTAGATCTGAGCCTATCATACATTGGAACTCCCTGTCCTGAGCCTCTCACATCCCCAAACTCCTGCATTCCCACATCCTCAGTTTTCTGCCACAACACTTCTGCACCATTTACACACTGCAAATCTGTGTCCTGAGCCCATCATACTCCCAGCCTCCCTGCCCTGAGCCCCTCACATACCCAACCCAAACTCCTGCATCCTCACATCCACAAACCTCTGGCTTGCTCAGTACCCCAACCCTCCACCTGACCCCAACACTCCCCAGCCTGGAACCCCCTCCCCGAGCCAGCATCCCCTTCTCCACCTCCTCCTGCATCCAAATTTCCTCCCAGAGCTTCCACCTCTCACCCCTTCCCACACCCAAATCCCTCATTCCCACTCCGGAGCCTACACATCCTGTCTCAACCCAGTGAGGGTACAGCTAGACTGCAGGAGTTTTTCCAGGATTCCAGAGATATCCCAGAAAAACTCTTCCATGTCCAGGAATGCGTTTGTTCTTCTGCTTTTTTTAGCGGAAGAGCAAACATGCTCTTTCGGTAACCCCTGTATTCCTCGTTCCACGAGGAATAGGGGGGCTTCCAAAAGAAGGGGTTTTTCTGACATTTGGTCCAGTCTAGACAGGCCAAATGTTGGAAAAACCTCTTCCTACAGAAGAATCGAAAAAAAAGCAGCAGTGCCTACAGCAAAGAGAGACTGGCAGCAGGAAAAGACTCTGGCAGTGGGTTAGGAAGCAGGAAAAGGCTCAGGCTGTCAATTGTTTATCTCCATGTAAGAGCCTTTCCTCACTGCAGTGAAAAGCTCAAGCAGCATGGAGCTGCTGAAGACTTTCCCTGATTGCTGTCCTCTGTCAGAGCTTTTCATAGATACTTGTGGCCACAGTTTGCACTGCAGAGATGAACTGCTTTTCATTGTGGTCAATAGCTACATGAACACAACACTCTCCCACCAGTATACATATGGGTAGTATAGATGTAGCATCAAGTTCCCTCAGGATCTGTCTCTGGGCATGTGGACTGCTATCTCACTCTAGGCATCTGGACACCTATCTGTTGCTTAAGCCCCAGAATGACCCACAAATCCAGAGGATATAGGTGAGTTAACAGCTGTCTTGGGTGCAGGGTATAATTATAGACCAGAAGGGACATAGCGATGTCATCTAGTTTAGTCCCCTGCACTCATGGCAGGACTAAGTATTATCTTGACAATCTCTAACAGGTGTTTGTCTAATCTGTAATTAAAAATATCCAGTGATGGAGATTCCACAACCTACCTAGGCAATTTATTCCAATTTGCTGCAATTTAAGTCCACTGCTTCTTGTCCTATCCTTAGAGGTTAAGAAAATACTTTTTCTCCCTCCTCCCTATAACAACCTTTTATATACTTGAAAACTATTATCATGTCTCTTTTCAGTCTTCTCTTTTCCAGACTAAACAAATCCAGTTCTTTAAATCTTCTCCCATAGGTCATGTTTTTATAGACCTTTTAATAATTTTTGTTGCTTTTCTCTGGACCTTCTCCAATTTGTGCACTGGACAAAATACTCAAGTTGAGGCCTAATCATTGTGGTGTACAGGAGAAGAACTACATCTCGTGTCTTATTTATAAGACTTCTGCTAATATATCCAAGAATGATGTTCACTTTTATTTTGCAAAAGTGTCACATTGTTGATTTATGTTCAACTTGTGGTCAACTGTGGCCACTAAATCCCTTTTTGCAGTATTTCTTAAATATTAATTTTCCATTTTGTATTTGTGCAACTGATTGTTCCTTCCTATCTGGAGTACTTTGCATTTGTCGTTTTTGAGATTAACCCTAGGGTATATCTACACTGCAAAGTAAATTCAAAATTACAGCCGTTATTTTGAATTAACTTTAATAGCGTCTATACATGCAAACCGCTATTTCGAAATTAATTCGAAATAGCGGAGCGCTTAATTTGAATTTGGTAAACCTCATTCTACGAGGAGTAACGCCAAATTCAAAATAGCTATTTCGAATTAAATGCTGTGTAGACACTTAATTCGAAATAGGAGGCCTCCAGCCCTTCCCAGGGAGCCCTGGTGGCCACAACCAGGAAAATTTACTCTCCTTTCTCCCAGCCCTAGAGCCATTAAAGGGGTAGACTCTAGCCACAGTGCCTGTGCCAGCTCCAAGCCTTCCAGCCCAGAGCCAGCAGTGGCCAACGGGACCCCTGACCCAGAGGCCCCAAAACATGAGCCAGCAAGCCACTGGCAGCCAGCCCTCCACCACTCCCCAGTCTGCCAGCAGTCTGCCAGCTCCCAGGAGCCTGACAGGAGCTGGAGAAGGTGGATGCCTTTTTGGTCCATGGTGGAGATCATGGACCTTATTCAGGTTTGAGGGGGGATGCCCTCAACGTCCATGATCTCCTCACTAGACGGAGGAACGCAGCCGTCTATGGCAGGATAGCTGCAAGCCTGGCCACCAAAGGTCACATGCGAACCCAGGAGCAGGTTTGCATGAAAATCAAGTTGGTCCGGCAAGACCCCCAACCCTGAGCCCTGAGCTTCCCCTCCGCCTTCTTCCCCTTGCTTCCCCCTTCCAGCTTCCTCCTCCCAAGTTTTCCCCTCCCTTCTCCCACCCTCTCTCTTCCCCTCTGCCACCTCCTTTTCCCAGTCTCCCCAGAGGTTCATCCCCCCAGTTTTGTTCAATAAACCCAGTTTCTATTTTTGAACATACGTGTCTTTTGTTTGACATCAGGAAGGGGGGCTAGGAAGGGGTAAGTGGAAGGACATGAGGGAGGAATGGGGCACGAGCCCCTGGTGGGGAGGACTGGGGTGGCTCTGAGGGCACCTTGGGGTGGAAGCTCTCCCACAGAGCCTCCTGGATCCTGACAGCTCCCTGATGGATCCCCCGGATGGCAGTTTACAGCAAGTGCAGCTGGACTGATGACAACGACCCCACAAGACTCACCGGCATGCCCAGGGGCAGCTCTGGCTCCACGTGGCCGAGTGCTGTGGTGTCCCAAGTGCGGGCACTCAGGGCACTCCAAGACAGGACTGCTTTGCTGTCCCTCATCGAGGTAGACAAGCAAGCGGGGAACCCTGAGAACTGTCTGTCCGGGGTGGGGGTAGGGTCCCTTTAAGCATGGAGCTCAGTTAGCCTCAGGCAGCAGCCCCACACACTAAGTCCTAACCTGATGCCCTGCCAGCACTGGTGCCAGCCAGCCTTAACTTCGGTTCAGGGTCCACTCAATGTGGACGTGCTATTTTGAAATAACAAAACGCTATTTTGAAATAGATTTTGTGTGTAGATGCTTTAATTCAAATTAGCTTAATTCAAATTAACTATTTTGAATTAAGATCATTCGAAATAGTGCTGTAGTGTAGACATACCCCTATTTACTTCAGACCATTTCTTCAGTTTGTCCAGGTCATTTTGAATTATAATCCTATGCTCCAAAAATCACTTGCAACCCCTTCCATCTTGGTGTTGTCTGCGAATTTTATAAGTGGTCTCTCTATTCTAATTCATTGATGAAGATACAGAATCAGATCCATAACTGATCTCTTCAGGCCCCAATCCTTATGCCCTTCCAACAGGAGTGTAAACCATTGATAACTGCTCTCTGGGAAGGGTTTCCCAATGAGTCACTGTTCATGAATTACTAAGCAAAGATAACAAATGGTCTGGTAGCACTTTATAGACTAATGAAACATGTAAATGGTATCATGAGCTTTCGTGGGCACAGCCCGCTTCTTCATCTGATGGAGTCTATACGGCTCCTTTTTGCGCAAAATCCCCCTCTTGCCGAAGAGCTGTTCTTCCTCTTTTTTTCAGGAAGAAAGGCTCTTGCACAAGAGGGGGGGTTTGTGCAAAAGGTATCCCTCTATACAACTCCTCTTGTGCACACATTAATTATGCAAATGAGGTGTGGCGATATCTTACACGTCACCTCATTTACATATTCTTTTGCTCAAGAGGGGGCAGTCTAGACATAGCCTATATTTCTATAGTACCTAAGTTTGAGGATCGGAGCTTTTAAACCCACCTTTCTTAAAGGTGTAATCACTTTATGACAAAGTGTGTGGGATTTGAAAAAGGAGAGGGAAATTGCATGATGTTATACATGATCATGGAATATTCTTGAGTCTTAGAAGACTTCATGGTGTGGGTTATGTTTCTCTTTAAGCCTACATCTGTGATTTTTTTTCTCCTGCTCCATCTTTCACTTCTCTCAATCCTTTCTTTCTATTTCTACTTTCTATCTCTCCCATTCTCTGCATTGTGCAGCCTCATATGCTTGGACCAGTTTTCCACTTCTTGCCATCACTGCAACTCTCCCTTCTCCTTAAAAATCTTTCTTTCTAGAAGCCCTGCACATTTTGTTCTAGTCACCTGTAATCTCTCTACAGTATACTCTTTTCTTTTCTATATTGTTCCATGTCTCAGATAATTTTGTTTCCCCCAGGTTATAATTGAGCAAGATATTTAAAAGTAATTAGAGTGTTTGTGTTCTTTAATGGTAGCGGTCAAAACAGGTTTACAAGGATATAGTTTTCTGAGAATGGTTTCCCACAGCCTCCCAGCCAATATAAGATGAAAAGGAAAAGAAAAACCAATCAAATCATTGGTCCTAACCAGGCTCAGCGCACAGCCTTAGTTTTTCAGGGAATCTCCCCCAGCACCCTTGCCAGGACCCTTCTTCTGTCCTTCTCAATACCCTCTCCTCTTCTTAGCTGGGTTTTTAATTTTTTCTCCAGTTGAAGTATGTTCTGCAGGACTGAAGTGGTTGGCTCCAGAGTGGGGTTTGTACACTCCACCACACGCCTAAAAATTGACATGCACATTTGAAAATATTGATTTATGCTTTTAGGGGCTGAGACCTTGTCTCAATATATCTTGTAAACAGTGATTATAAATATTAACTCACTCCAGATAGGCTTGGAGGTGTGTCATTTAGTTTTGGCAAAACCTCAGTTGTATTCAGGTAGGTGAAATTAACTACATTTCTTATGGGTACTCTCCTAGCAAAACCTCTCCACTGCCAGCTCAGGGCAGGGGGTGCAGGAGTTGCAATACTGTAAGAAATTTAAGTGTGGAATGGAGTGCAGGGAATTCAGGTCAGAGATTTGGGATGTGCATGGGGATATGTGTGCAGGAGTCAGGGCAGGGTGCTAGGAACATGGAAGGTGCAAAAGTCAGAATGGGGGTGGGGTGAGGGGCTCAGGGAAGAGGGTTGGTGTGTGGAGGGAGGTTCGGGGCAGGGGCCATGGGGAGGGTGCAGGAGTCAGGACAGGGGGCTGGAGGTATGCGGGTGGTGGTGCAGAAGTCAGAGTTGGAGAGTGAGGGGCTCAGGGCAGAGGGTTAGTGTGTGTGTCTGTGTGTGATGTGCAGGAGTCATGGCAAAGGACTGGGAGTGTGTGGGGGAGGCTCAGGGCAGGGGGTTGGTGTGTGTGTGTACAGGCTGTAGTGGGGAGCTGGAGTATGTCCAGTTGCTGCCAGATTTCCTTTACCTGTTTGCTGTATGGGTCCATGCCTTGCAGCTCCAGTTTGCTGCACTGTCACAAGGGACCTATGTGGGGATACTACTGGAGGGAAACTGGCGGTAGTGCAAGAGATCCCCCTCACCTGCCACTCTCTTCTCCTGGTTTCACAGACTGCAGGGTGTCCAGCGAGAGAGAGGCAGTAGGACAGCTGTAGATGCATCAGGAGCCTGGGGAGGAGAACGTCCATCTTCTCTACAGTGTGTTCTCAGCTGGTCCCTTTCACATCTGCCTGCTTTACCTGGCTGCACACATGGTGCCACCAGTGCCAGCCTGTGGCAGGAGCCTTGGGAGCCTGTCTGAGAGAGAGCACTGCAAGCTGTGCTTACAGCGGTGCACCACAGCCAGCTTTAGTGGAGTGTAAGCTCTCAGCCTTACTTTCACCTCTGGTTGTATTGTACTCAAGGTCAAAACTAAAACTAGTCCCATCTTTGCTCTTGGATTCACACATATAACACTCTAGGGGTATGTCTACACTACCCCGCTAGTTCAAACTAGCGGGGTAATGTAGGCATACCGCACTTGCAAATGAAGCCCGGGATTTGAATTTCCCGGGCTTCATTTGCATAAACTAAGCGCCGCCATTTTTAAATCCCTGCTCGTTCGAACCCCGTGCCGCGCGGCTACACGCGGCATGAACTAGGTAGTTTGGACTAGGCTTCCTAGTCTGAACTACCGTTACTCCTCATTCCACGAGGAGTAACGGTAGTTCGGATTAGGAAGCCTAGTCCGAACTACCTAGTTCGTGCCGCGTGTAGCCGCGCGGCACGGGGTTCGAACGAGCAGGGATTTAAAAATGGCGGCGCCCAGTTTATGCAAATGAAGCCCGGGAAATTCAAATCCCGGGCTTCATTTGCAAGTGCGGTATGCCTACATTACCCTCCTAGTTCGAACTAGGAGGGTAGTGTAGACATACCCTAGGTTATGTTTATTTGTTCACCTATCCCCTCCTCACCTGTGTTATAATTAAGTTAAAATAATAAGAGCTGACCAGCTGAAGATCAATCCATTATGTCCTTTCCAACTTGAAATAATTCTTCTTGCCCTATTATCAGGACTATGAGGGGGATAAAAAACAAAACAAAAAGTTCTTAACTGAGCATGTCTATATACCAGCAATGGGCAACTAAGAATAGGGAGTGGGCTGCATGAATGGCTTTTCTTCACCTCTGTGGGACACTGGAGCGTCACCTGCGGCCCCCATGTCTATCCTCTCCCCCACATGCCTCTCATGCACTAGTGCACCGGAGCCCTGCACTTCCTACTTGTCTTCCTCCCTCCCAGCACTTTCAAAGCATGCAGATCCACTGACTCATGCTCCGTCTCCACACCTACCCTTCCCTGCCAGAGCTTAAATGCCAGAAATCAGCTTTTTGTGGCTGTTCAGGCTCTGGGAGGGAGGGAGAGGAGTAGGACATACAGGGCTCTGCCACCCCAGTGTGTGAGACGCCCATGTGGTAGGAGGGAAGGTAGGAGGGATGTGGGCTGCAGGTGGAGCCCCATACCCCGCTGGCCACAGGTGACTCACCACTGCCGTACACTCTCTAAGAGTAACTAATAAATCAGGCCACTATGTTACCAAACTATACATAAAATTATGCAGTTAGGGAACTCCAGCATTTCCAAAACTGATGTTGAAGCATGTTAAAATCCAATTCTGAATATTGCCCACACGTATGTATACCATATAATAAATCATCCCCAGGCATTAACAAAAATGCATGTTTCTGTTTGTCTATCCATCTCGGTACTTAGATGACTCCCATCATCCTAATGTCTGAATACCTAAGTGAACATGAAAGCATGGCGGAAGCTTTCACCAACAGAACAAACATATTTACAAATTGTGCCAACCAGGGAAACCTTGAAAGGTTATGGGAGTTCCCTGACTATGGGCCCTTCTACGTAGCAAGGCTAAAGCCGAAATAGGCTACGCAACTTGAGTTACGTCAATTGCGTAGCTGAAGTCGAAATAGCTTATTTCAGCCTTTGGTACACAGCAGGAAGACAACTGAGCACTCTTCCTCCGACTCTTTGTAAAATGAGGGTTACAGGAGATGGAGTCCTCCAGCTCAACACTATTTTGACATTATGTCGAAATTACTTCTTGTAGTGTAGGCATGGACTATGTTATTTTGGAATAACTGATGTTATTCTGAAATAACATTGCTGTGTAGACATATCCTATCTCAAAGAATGGAGCCTTCCATCAATCCCTGAGGCTCTCCATTCATACACAGCATCACCCATTTCCAGTAAGACCCCATAAGAAACTATGCCTCCACAACAACCTTCCAGTACCTTATGTCATGCTCTGATCTTTTATCCATTACAATGCCTTCTTGGAGGCAGATATATCTCCTACTTCCTTCTGTTGCTTTCTCTAAAATTAATAATAAAGCTGATTGAAATTTTATAAATTTAATTTTTTTCATACATTTCTGGATTTTCATGAGGTATGGGGCTACTTGTAAATGTTACCCATTGAAATATCTCATTAAAACATTAACACTTTTTGAATTTTTGAAAAAAAAGTAAAGAATTTCAATTTTTTCCTCTCAAGAACTTTTTTTTACCAGCACGTATTAAAAATAGGAATGGAACACAGCTAGATATTTAGAATTCAGAACCTTGCTGTTTATTCATAGATACATTGATGCCAAGGCCAGAAAGAACCATTATAAACGTCTTGCCCTGTATAACACAGGCCCTGGAACTTCCCCATAACAATTCCTACAGCATATCTTTAAGGAAAATGTCAAATTTTGATTTAATAATTATCTGTGATAGATAATCCACCATAATCCTTGGTAAATTGTTCCAACAGTTAATTACTCTCACTATTAAAAATTCATACTTTATTCCCAGTCTGAATTTGTCAAGGTTCAAATTCAGCCATTAGGTTGTATTATATATTTCTCTGATAGACTGAAGACTCCATTATTAAATATTGGTGCCCCATGTAGGTATCTATAGATTATAATCCAATCACTCCAATCCAATCACCTTTTTTTTTTGTTAAATCAAGAGCTTATTCTATTTAACATATATCTCTGGTTTGTGTCCTGCAAAACAAAGAGGTCATGACATACATGACTAGGTCTCCTTAAGGATGTTTCATTTGTGTGATATTAGCTTATTTGCAGCTTAATTGCTGTAACTAAGGTAAGCAGATGCCCTGTGAAACTAGAAATGCCAAGGTTTCTGGATATCATCCAAATCAACCTCACAGTCATGTTTATAATAAAATGAGTTTTTCTTGTTTGTAATCATGGCTTGATTTCTGCAACCAAAATCAGGATTTTTTTAAATGAACATCTTGCCCAATTACTCTTTCCCATGTTTCTGTGGTATTTTGGTTTTAAGCCTGAAAGTCCAATAACCTAGACTTCAACAAAATGCTCCACAGGAGGAGAGTTGGCTACTGTTACATTTCTTTTGAAGAAGCTGGGTCTCCACACCAACCCATTCCTTACCCATCTGCGAATGTATGTTTTTCTCTCTTTTCTAAGAATTGTAAAATTATACAGTAGTATTGCTCTGCCACACTGATACAGAACTGCAGATTTATAAAGTGCATTGGATAAAGGGATCAGGAGTGAAAAATAATGAGTCCTGCATCCTCAGTGAGGGAGAGACAGAGAAGATAATAAAAAACTGTGGAGGTACGTGTTTCCCTCATTTTCCCACAATAGCATAGTCTACATGTGTTTGTGCCTTCCTCTGAAGCATGTTTTGTAGGCAACAGGCTGCTCAGTCACTACGTTTAGTAGGATAGTTCCTATGTTTGTCTTCTCACACCAGTAATTCAGACACTTGCTTTCCTGAAAATCCTACCCTAACCCTTTCTTTCTTTGCATATTAATATAGTAGGTAAAAACACTTTTCTCACTTTTCAATATATGAGGAAAAATCATGAGCTCACTAGGGCTTATAGACACAGATTTGTCATCCTATATGTACTTGGTCTGCAAGGTATAATTTGAGGGAAACAATACTCTTTATAACTAGGATAGCTAGACATGTGTTAGGTTGCTTTAAGTCAATGGTTTTCAAACTTTTTTCCCAGTGACTCAGTTGAAGAAAATTATTGATGACCATGACCCAGCGGAACTGCGGATAAGTGGTTTGGGGTGTAGGAAGGAGCTCTGGACTGGGGCAAAGGATGTGGGCTCTGGGATGGGGATGAGGGGTTTAGGGTATAGGAGGGGACTCTGGGTTTGGCGGTGGCCTCAGGGTTGGGACAGGGGATAGGGCATGGGCATCCCCTGGTAGGTCCTGGTCATCCGCACAGCAGGGTGCACTAGAAGTCAGCAGCAGGTCTGGCTCTTAGGAACTGGCTAATGAGAGGGTAGAGCTGGTGCTATGGCTGGGGGCAGTGTTTGGAGTCCCATGGCCTCCCAGCATGAATATGGGACCCTGGTTAAAATTACTCATACGCAAGCGAGTTCAATGACAATCAGTCAGAACAATGCAGTACAAACATTCAAATTTACATGAAGCTGTTAGAACCCCCATTAAAAAGAAATACTGGAGTCTTTTTATTTACTTTCTTTAAGGTTTGCACAGGAGGAGTGACACACATTCCCACACACTTGTTACATGGGGATGGAGGTGACTGACCGTCCTGACCCAACCCCCCTGCCCAGTGATCTTCAAACACCATGCCTGGTTGGGCCCTCGAGAGAGATCCACCTTTCCTGGTACCTGGGGCCACATCTTCTCAAGGCAACATATGGGGTGCACTCAAGGGTCACAGGCTCTCCTCCCCAGATTTCTATTGGGGTTCTCACCAGAACATGACAAGCAGCAGCCTTTTGGCACTATGTGGGAGGCTTCCATCTGAAAGCAGGTGAGTGTGGGGTAGGAATGATCTCACCTGTGTTTTTCCAGAGGTCATCCCTTCCGCCTCCCACCTTCTCCCCCACCCCGTCCCTGGCTCCTCGATGGTTTGAAGTAGCTTATTTTTTCCAGCTCACGCAGTGTAGAAAAGCAACTAACACCTCCAAGCTGTTGCTGGCCACCGACATAACCCAGCCACTTCCTGGCCCCCGGCTACAGCACAGGCAGGAAGGGGGTAAGGCCTACGGCTGCAAGGAGCACCAGGGCTCAGGGAACCTGGCTGCAGGGGCTTCAGTGAACTGAGTCAGAGAGGTGGCTCAATTAGGGAGGGTGCCTAGGAGACAGAGTGGCCCCACACTCCATGGGGGTAGGACTGAGGGTGGGGGCAGCATATGAAGAAGGTGCTAAGTTCCCTTGCCTGGGGACCCGCAAGTCAGGGTGCAAACAGGCTAGAGATAGCTTCCTCCCCACCATTCCAGAGCTTACCTGAGGGGTGGAGAAGCTTTCCCATGCCACTGCTGTGCGGGAGTTTGGCATAGGCAGGGTTTGGCTCCGCCTGGCCATTACCTTGGCCAAAGCCAGGATCTTGAACTTTCCCTGGGTGCCAGCCCAGCCACAGGCAGTGAGAGAAGGAAGAAGCCTGCGATCCAGGCTGTGGGTGAGCTGAATGCTCTGACTAGGGACTGGTTCTCTGCACAATGCCTAGAGCGGGACACACCCTGCTGGGAGAGGAGAAGGTGAATGGGCGCAGTAGGGCTGGAGGGAAGGTGAATAGGCACAGCAGGGAGAGGGCAGTGAGAGGAGAAGCATGTAAATGGCCAATGGGCAGGCAGTAGAAGTGACACATAACCAGCCACCACCTGTCTGCACTCATCTGCCACAGCTGGGAGGACGGCTGCTGGCCAAGAGCTAGCACACAGCAGGGACTGAACTAACAGACCAGCAGAGGGAGCAACTGGCACCACACACTGCAGTGTTGCCTGACCACCAGCCATGCACACCCCATCATCAACCACTCACTGCTGGTGGGTGGCAGCTAGTGAGGGAGAATCTGGCCAGCAGTAGGGCCTGCTAATCTTGATGGGAGGGAAGAGATAGAAAGCACATGATAATTTGCCCATTTTTTAATAGGGATGCCTGTAGGAAGGCTAAACTATGGGTCTGTCCCCTTAAAAATGGAACATCTCATTACCCTATTCCTGCCTAGGAGCCAGACTTTCTGCTGCTTCAGGAGCACATGGTTTGTGCACAAAGTAGGGACTCCCCAGTGATTCACCTTTACCTGGCCACCAGGGCCCTTGTGTACTGACCCAGGTGACCCAGGTCTGGGTTATGACCCGAAGTTTGAAAACAATTGCTCTAAGTGATCTCCCACTGTTTTTCTTTTACATATAATTTTTGACTTTCTGGAGTACTCTGTTGCAGTTGGTTGTATCTTTTTGCAGTTTTTTTTAAATATTACAAACCTTTACTACAAAGGGGAAATATAAAGCAAAAAGGAAAATGCTTTCAAAATTATTTCAGAACGAAATATACTGTAAGTATCTCCATCAAGGAATCTGAATAAACGGTTGCAAATAGAGGATCCAGCAAAGCACTTAAGCACATGCTTAACTTTAAACTCGTGAAAAGCACACATTGAATTCAGCAAGATACTCAAGTGCTTAAAGTAAAGCACATACTTCAATATTTTGCTGGATCACAGATAGAGTAATAATTAATTATTAACACTTCCAGATACCTGGAATGTATGCAGTTTGTTGCCCTATTTAATTGTATACTGAACTAGATGGCCATGCCTCTGGTCCTTTGCATGTATTTCTGTGCTTCTGTTTAGGCATTCCACAGTTATAATACTACTTCGTCTATCCTCTGAAAACATTACTATATAGTCAATTAATTATTAAATTGTAATATTTGGGTGTGCAAAGAAATCATCCTTCTGAAAACATATGCACCATTCTGATCATCCAGAAAGCACGTGCATATTGCTGACTCTGGATCACATACTAGTAATCAGGATAGCTATGTGAGGAACCTGAGGATACAGACTTGGCATTGTGGCTACAAGCATCAGCATGCAGAGGGATAGCATTGTGGTGAGAGATGACACAGAGGCAACAGCACAGAGTGAACGCTGCAGCAAGAGGCAGAGAGGCATAGCGAAAGGAGGTGCAGAGATTGCAGCAAGGCATCCCTTCATGGAAATATGGCAGGATTTCGACTTATGTGTTGGAGATGGACCTGGCTGAATAGATTCCATACTGTGGGATATTACTAACCATTGAGAACAAACCGTGAGTCAGGTGCACAGAAAGGAAAGTGGGGACTGGAAAGAGACATTTGTCCATTGGATGTGCCCTCAGGCAGGTGTGGTAATTGAAGCAAATGAGTACTGTCCAAAATTCCAGGGGATGGTATTGTAGTTAGTTTTGATCTAAACATATTGTTAATTGTTGCATTTTCCCCAACTAATTCTGTGTTCCCTTTCCCCTTAAGAAAGTTTACCTTGTTTCATACACAGCTTCAGTGTTTGTCAGAGGAGAAACGCTGCTGTGAAAAGCAACCATGGAAAGTTTTTAGTGTTATGCATATTTTTGGATAGGGACTAAGCTGGTGGCATTTGTTAATTTTGGAAAAAAAAAGAGGATACAAATATTTCTCTCTAACCCCTTTTCCTGTTGTCAACACTTGGCAGAAGGGCCACATGCTCTACTTAACACATATATGGATGTGTGCATGTATGCTTTCACATTTCAGTTTTGCATTTCTGCTCATTGTAAGTTTGTATGCCCAGATAGATATGCAATACAGATACATCTTTCGGAGAATTTAACCACAGTAAGTGGACATAATGGCTGCATGCACCTGTAAGTTAATTGCTATTTGTTTTGGAGCAACACATATTTTCTCCTCTAGATGGCATGATATTGCAAGAAATATTGTGAGTCTTTTTCTTATAACCTTCAAAGATCCAATTTTTTGACAGCCTCCAGAAAGTATTTAAGTGCACTTTTTTGTTTTTCTTAAAATGTTTCTTGGGTTGGTAGATGTGACTAAAACTAGGTAAAGAACAGTAATAACTAATCAGATAGAAACATTAAAGCTAATCTGTACATTATAATAATTTAAATATAAAATACAGTGATAATCAAAATCCAACAACAAGCTTCATACTTTTACAGGTGATACATAATATTTAACAATGCCTTATTTCAGATAGTTTGTTTTCTGTGGCCCTGTTTCTGAAATGAGCTCTGTATGTAGTAAGACGACCACCTTTGTTGGATGGAAATAAGGGAAAATTACACGGAAAAATAGTATATCATGTATTTTTATCTCAGGTGTACATTTCTACTGCCCTCACATATACAATTCAATATCATAAATGTCAATTTAATATTTAAAATGGTTCTTATGGTCAGTTTTAATACATTTCAATAAATATTAAGGGATGGGTATCATTTTAAGGAACAAATAAAGAAAGTAAGGGACAAGTGGTCATGGGCTAAGTCTCTATATTGCAAATTTCTGTACAAACAATTTAGCCTATTTCTTACATATCCTAGGACCTGGATACGCTGTGATGATACCATAAGAAAGACTCTGGTGCTCTGGTGGCATTTCATGCTCTCTGGTTCTAGGCAGTGGGACCCTTCTTTATAAAATCAGGCCTCCCATAAATCTCCTGTTCCCTCCTCCCACAAGTCTGGCCTTGTCTGGTGACATTTCCCTCTGCTGGGCCATCTCTGTCCGGGGTCCCACCGTGCTCTCCTCAGCTGCTCACTGCTCTCAGCGGCAGAGTTATTTGTGACACAGCAGGCATCCTCTATCTCAGTTCTGGCCCCACAGGCCCTTGCTGTAGCTCAGTCTTGGCTCACTGTTGGTGTGGCTGGTCTTTGCTACTGCAGCTCCTTGTCTCTGGGATACTTCTTTTCCTCCAGCTCAGCTCTGCCCCTGGATTGCTTCGCTGGCCTCCTGCCATGTTTCTCCCCAGCTCAACTCTGGCCTGGTGCATTCTCCATGGCTCTACTTTACTCTGCCCTGGCAGCCCTAGCCCACACCTCGGATAACATCTGAGTTCTTGACTCCTGCACTGGCCTGCCTGCCCTATCCATGAAGCTGACTTGGAGTGCTGGCCTCTCCCTTGGCTCAGGGCATTGCCAGTCCCAGGATTCAATTCCTGTTTAACTCTGCTCCTTTCTTTCAGTATTAGGAGTGGCCCAACAAAACTGCTCAAGATAGTTAAGACCAAAGCATACTGTGAAGAGTTTCAAAAGGATCTCACAAAACTAGGTTACCGGGCAACAAAATGGCAAATTAATTTTAATGTTGATAAATGTAAAGTAATACATATTGGAAGTCATAAACATAATTATATGTACAAAATGATGGGGACTAAATTAGCTGTTATGACTCAAAAGAGATATCTTGGAGCTATTGTGGATAGTTCTCTGAAAACAACCCCTCAGCAGAAGTAAAATAATAACAATAACAACAACAACAACAAAACCCACTCAAACAAATAAACAGAATGTTAGGAATCATTAAAAAGGGATAGAGAATAAGACAGAGAATATCTTATTGCCTCTGTATAAATCCATGCACATCCACATCTTGAATACTGTGTACAGATGTGGTTGCCTCATCTAAAAAAATATGTCTTAGCGTTGGGAAAAGTTCAGAAAAGGGCAACAAAAATGATTAGTGGTTTGGAATGGTTGTCATATGATGAGAGATTAAAAAGACTAGGAATTTTCAGTTTAGAAAAGAGGATACTAAGGGGGGATATGATAGAGGTCTATAAAATCATGACTGGAGTGGAGAACATGAATAAGGAAAAGTTATTTACTTGTCCCATAACATATGAACTGTGGGTTACCAGATGAAATTAATAGGTAGCAGGCTTCAAACAAACAAACAAACAAACAAACAAACAAACAAACAAACAAACAAACAAACAAAAGGAAATATTTTTTTCACACAATGCACAGTCAACCTGTGGAACTTCTTGCCCGAGGATGTTGTGAAGGCCAGGACTTTAAAAGGGTTCAGAAAAAGAACAAGACAAATTCTGTAATGGGAAATCTTAGAATCACAGAACACTAGAACCGGAAGGGACCTTGAGAGGTCATCGAGTCCAGTCCCCTGCCCTCATAGCAAGACCAAGCACTGTCTAGATAATCTCTGACAGGTCTCTGTCTAACCTGCTCTTAAATATCTCCAGTGATGGAGATTCCACAATACCCCAAGGCAATTTATTCCAGTGTTTAACCAGTTTTTTCCTTATGTCCAACCTAAACCTCCCTTGCTGCAATTTAAGCCCGTTGCTTCTTGTCCTATCCTCAGAGGCCAAGGAGAGCATGCCTTACTAATCTACTAGAATTCTTTGAGGGTATCAATAAGCATGTGGACAAGGAGGATCCAGTGAATATAATGTGCTTAGCTTTCAAGAAAGCTATTGACAAGGTTCCTTACCAAAGGCTCTTAAGCAAAGTAAGTTTTCATGGGATCAGAGGGAAAGACTGATAAGTGATTAAAAGATAGGAAACAAAGCATAGGAATAAATCATAAGTTTTGACACAGGAGACAGGTAACAACTAGTGTCCTGCAGGGGTCGGTACTGGAATCAATCCTGTTCAACATATTCATAAATGATGTGGAGAAAGGGGTAAACAGTGAGGTTGCAAAATTTGCAGATGGTACTAAATCGCTCAATATAGTTAAGACCAAAGCAGACTGTGAAGGACTTCAAAAGGATCTCACAAAACTAGGTAACTGGGTAACAAAATGGCAAATCAATTTTAATGTTGATAAATGTAAAGTAATGCACACTGGAAAACATAATCCCAACTCTATGTACAAAATGATGGGGACTAAATTAGCTATTATCACTTAAGAGAGAGCTCTTGGAAACATCTCTGAAAACATCCACTCAACATGAAGCAGCAATCAAAAAAGCAAACAATGTTAGGAATCATTTAAAAAGGGCTAGAGAACAAGACAGAGAATATCATATTGACTCTGTATAAATCCATGGTATAAGTCTGTATAAATCCAAGATCTTGAATTCTGCATATAGATGTGGATGTCACCTCTCAAAAAAAGATGTCTTATCACATGAAAAAGTTCAGAAATGGGCAAAAAAAGTGATTAGGGGTTTTGAATTGCTGCCATGTGAAGAGAAATTAAAAAGAGTGGGACTTTTCATCTTAGAAAAGAGAAGACTAAGGGGGATATGATAGACATCTATAAAATCATGAAAGGTATGGAGAAAGTAAATAAGGAAAAGTTATTTACTTGTTCCCATAGCATAAGAATTAGGGGTCACCAAATTAAATTAATAGGTAGCAAGTTTCAAACAACCAAAAGGATATATTTTTTCCACACAATACACAGTCAATCTGTGGAACTCCTTGCCAAAAGATGTTGTGAAGGCTAGGACTTTCAGGGTATATCCACACTGTGGGGTTTTTCTGGGATACTGGAGGTATCCTGGAAAAACTTCACCGTGTCCAAGGAACACATTTGCTCTTCCGCTTTTTTTTGTGGAAGAGCAAACACTCTCTTTCAGGGAGCCCTGTATACCTTGTTCTATGAGGGATAAGGGCTCCACCAAAAGAGGAAGCTTTTTCGCTATTTGGCCCCGTTTAGACTGGGCAAATGGCGGAAAAGCCTCTTCCGGAAAAGCAATCGGAAAAAGCTATGCAAATTGCAGATTTGTGTCGCTTTTAAAAAAAAAAAAAAAAAAAAACCCTATAGTGTAGACCTAGCCTCTCAGGGTTCAAAAAAGAACTAGATGCATCCATGGAGTGTAGGCCATCATTGCTTATCACCCAGGATGAGTAGAAATAGTGTTCCTAGTTTCTGTTTGTCAGAGGCTGGATGACAGGAAAGGGATCACTTGATGATTATCTGTTCTGTTCATTTCCTTGGCGTACCTGGCATTGGCCATTGTTGGAAGACAAGACACTGGGCTAGGTGGACCTTTTGTCTGGCTGTTCTTATGTTCTTATGTAAAAAACCATAAAGTTTCTATAAGGGGCGCACAGTTCTCTTACACATGCATCTTCGCTCACCTGAGATAAGAATAGACTTTCATTTGCAGTGCTGGAACAGTGCAAGTTTGGAGATTATTTAGGGGCTAGGGCAATCTCCCCTGTTCTTTCCATTCCCTCCCTCATTGTGCCACATTATCTTTTCAGTACATTCCCTTTTTTATTCCTTTTCAGATCCTACCATAGTCGTGTCCCGGTCACTAACAGCTGTGCCAGCATCTTCTAAACGCTGGACTGGCTCCAGAAATGGGAATACAGAGATGAGAGCCAGCATAACTGCCTGAAGCCAAGGCATCCCAGCTGAAGGCATACATGATAGGGCTGCCAAATGCATGAGTGTCATGCAGGACAGCAGCCACTTGGCAACATTGCCTAAGTCCCATGGACTTAGGGGAAAAAGTCCAGCAAAATTCTGCAATTACTAGGACTAAGTAGGAGCCAAGGCAGATGGAGAGAAAACAGCTTTCTCCTTCTTCCTCTGTTTCTGCCAGTACACCTCCCCCCCAACACAATCCTAGACCAAACTCAGTAGACTTCCCCTTCTTTTTTTGCTGTGTGTTTCAAGAGGCCATGCAATCAGCTTCCTCTGGAAACATTTAAGTGCAGTGCTGGGAAGAAAAGCAGAAGAACGAAGCCTCCACACCGGAAACCCCACCAATCAGAACATCAGTACCTAGACTCAACACCCAGGAGCAGTCCCACATGTCTTAACAAACCATAGAGCCAGCATTTTCTTGCTGGGATCCCATAAAGTTTTGTGTCTACAAAAACTGTGTGATTTGGTGGATCATGGCAAGAAACCACTGTACATGACTCATGGTAGCATCCAGGAGATATTCTGCCTCCCTGTGCCCCTACCAACATTTTGATTGCTACACGAGGTACTCCCTCATGCCCTCTCCCTGTTCCTCAGGTTGGCCCTCCCTGCTCCCCTTGCAGCAACAGTCGTCTAACCACAAGACTTCTAGAACCACACCAAGCACCAGTCCCATGGAGAAAAGTAAACTTTCTAAAACTGGAAAGTACTGGGGAAGATGTCGACTTTGCTGCAGTTATTGGCTGACTGTACTGTTTTCAGTAGAATAAAGGATATGACTGGAGAACAAGGAAACATGCTTTGAAAATCTTTATTTACTCTTGGCCTATATTTTGAAACTCTGTCCCAAAGAGGAAAACATCATGATTGGCAACCAACACAGTTTCAAACCTCCATTCCCCACTTCCCCTTGTCTTTTACAGAGAATATGTATTTCCATGTGTTTAATTTTGCTTGATGGACAAGAATTCTATACAAAGGTGGTACCAGGATTTAAGAGCTAACAAAGAAATGCCTAAGGGGAAAGCTGTTAGCTTCATTACTTTTAACTTAATGTTATAAATAGTATTAATTCAAACAGGAAGAGGTAATGAGGAACCACAATCCAAATTGTGCCATCAATTAACGTTGATATCAAATGTTCAAAGCAATAGGTTTTTAAAACGCTTAGGGTATGTCTACACTACCCCGCCAGTTCGAACTAGCGGGGTAATGTAGGCATACCGCAATTGCAAATGAAGCCCGGGATTTGAATTTCCCGGGCTTCATTTGCATAAGCGGGGCACCGCCATTTTTAAATCCCCGCTCGTTTGAACCCCGTGCTGCGCGGCTACACGCGGCACGAACTAGGTAGTTCGAACTAGGCTTCCTTGAGGAGTAACGGTAGTTCGAACTAGGAAGCCTAGTTTGAACTACCTAGTTCGTGCCGCGTGTAGCTGCGCGGCACGGGGTTCGAACGAGCGGGGATTTAAAAATGGTGGCGCCCCGCTTATGCAAATGAAGCCCGGGAAATTCAAATCCCGGGCTTCATTTGCAATTGCGGTATGCCTACATTACCCTCCTATTTCGAAATAGGAGGGTAGTGTAGACATACCCTTAGCGGTGTATTAGACACTGGAACTAGATATAATAAGAAAATGGTTAGCAAATGTTTTCACAAATTCTGAACTGCATTTGAATGTAGCCACTTGTACCTCCCCGTTTTGTTCATTTCTGCACAATATTAATGAAAGCTGGCCTAGCTGGGGCGGGGAGGGCAGTTGGGCATGTAGACAAATGAGAATACAGGGGTTCAGTATTAATTTGAAAAGCGTTTCCCCAACACTTATAAAGCACCAATCATTTAGTTGGGTAATAGAAAAGATAGTATAAATAGGGCTATGTTTACACTATAGAGTTTTTTTGGAAAAAACTTGCCGAGTGTCCACACCTCAAGCGCATTTTTGTGCAAAAAAATTGAAAGAACAGAGGGTTTTTTCTGGTGTAGGTATTCCTCATTCTACGAGGAAGAGTGCTTTTTTGCGAAAGAACTCTTTCACAAAAAGGTGTGTGTGGATGGGGAAGAGAGTTTTTTTGTGAAAAAAGAAGAAAGAGGAAAAAGCACAGGTGCCATGGTGGCCAGTCTGTGCATAGCAATCAGAGCTTACTTTCGAGAGTGCGTCCATGCAGTCTGGATGTTCTCTTTCGCAAAAGTGCACCGCTTTTTCGATGTCCTTTGCAGTGTGGACGTGCTGTTGCACGAGACGTTTTTGCGGAAGATCTCTTCTGATAAAAGCTTCTCATGCAAGAAGCCTGCAGTCTAGACACAGCTTCTGTAATTAATTATCTAGCAAGTAATGAACAGTTAACCATTGCACCACAGTGGGAGTAAATGGTTTATGACCAAAACATATATATGAAATATATGCCTAAATTGCTAGTGGAGCAACTCTTAGGTAACCAACTCAGCCTCTGGTGTAAAAAGTGTCTAAGAAAAGTGAAATATGATTGGAGAGTCACTGTATTGTGGTGATCCTTGGCTGATGTAGCAACCATTTGGGGTTATAGGCGGATGCAATATAGAGCAGATCTCAGGGTGCTGTAAGTTGCACTGAGAACAGAACTTCCTCCAGACGGGTGAAGGGGCAGCATATTGGTGACACAAAGCTACCTTTGTCCCAACCATCTCTGTTGTTATTCTTAGGATTGCTTCATTTGGCCAGATCAGAGGATCCAACCAAAGTGTTAATCAATAATTACAAATAATGAATACATTAATCAAAATGTAAGTATGTTCATAAGTAATTATGAACCCAAAAGGACTGCATTTGTCAAGTATGATGTTCACTGGAAGTAATTTGCCTTGCTGTCTTAGTCACTCTCTTCACTATTCTTAAAAGAAACACTGACACTAAAAAGAAAAAAAAAAACCCTTAATGATATCCTGTCAAGCAATTCATAGCAAAATAAGATCTCGAATACAGGACAGGACTTCACTAAGTTCGATGGGATTTAAGCACACAGGTCAGGTAAAGAACATGGTTAAATGCTATCCTAATTGGGCACTATATCTATTATCGAAATCACAAAAGGCCAATAAGTGGGGTTTCATAAGGGCAACAGAGGGTAAATATTCGCCCACAGTTTTCTTTATGATGTGCCTCTATCAGGGAAATTCCCACTAGTGTAGCTGTGCTAGAGTGCATCTTTAGTGCAGACTTGGTGCACTGGTGTAAAATGCAGCTAGTGCTGGTATGACTTAGTACAGTAGCTACATTCAAGTGAAAATTTCTCTAATGAAAATGGGCCTTAGTTACATTGAGACTGATACTCTACTGCTTTGCAGCTTGTCCAGTCATTTCCATTTGTGCAAAGAGAATGTAAAATTTTATCAGACCAGAACAGTATCATTTTTACTTGCTGTGGCAAGAGGTAAATAATGAAACATAGGTAAGATTCATTTTTCAGATGGAAGAAGAAGATGATGATATTTACCTTTCACATAGAACTCTACATCTGCAAAGTGCTGTAAAATTAATCACTTCATTAAGGTCCTGACTCTTAGGTGAGTAGACATTAGGCATTAGTCATGCAAGCAGTCCTTTTGAAAAAAATCCTTTTGTCTCCTTTCCTAGAAGTGTTGACCTGTTCCCGTTCACCAAGAAACCTGTCTCCTATTTAAACACTCACCTCTGGAAGCAATCCCACCTCCTTTCTTATAATTATTATTCCCCATAGCCTCCATCTCCAAAACTGCTGCTTTGTGCCTTGTCTCAGTTTTATTTTTCTTATCAAATAGGGATAAGAACCCTCTCTGGGGCAGGGAAAGTTCATGTATGTGCCTTTATAAAATGGCATGGAATTTTACAGTACATGTTCAATGGACTGATCCACTTTTTGGGAAGTGCAGAATATCCTCAACTCCTCTAGAAATAAGTGGGAGATGAAGGTGCACAGCACTTTGTAGGATGGTTATCTAATGGTTTTTGTAATAACATCATAGGAATGAACTAATGATAATTAACAATATCATGTGGCAGGAATATACTGTAGAAGTTAGCTGCCATACTGGGCCTGCTCCCTGCCTTTCTCTATCTGTTGTTTCTAAGCTGCATAGCCCCCCTATGGGGTCTTCTACAAAGGAAGGGCAGGAGTAGGGAAAGATGCAGTGTAGACAGTATTTCCACACCCTTTTGCCCATCACACTGAGAGCCACATGATAACAGCTCTCTTCATCCTCAGTATTTGTGCTTTCTCTTATTAAACCTAAATCTGTCCTGTGCTGTCTCTAGCTAGACTTGTTCATGGTATTTTCTTAGAAAGGGGAATATGACGAATAGTCACCAGTTAATCTATATGTCTATATCTATATATTAGGGTATGTCTACACAGCAAAGTTATTTCGAAATAATAGCCGTTACTTCAAAATAAATTTACGAGCATCTACACAGCCAAACTGCTATTTCGAAATTAATTCGAAATAGCGGAGCGCTTATTTTGAATTTGGTAAACCTCATTCCATGAGGAGTAATGCCAAATTCGAAATAGCTATTTTGAAATAAGTGCTGTGTAGACACTTATATCACAATAGGGGGCCTGCAGCCTTCCCAGGGTGCCCTGGTGGCCACTCCAGCCTCAACGAAGAACACTCCTCTCCCTCCCCCGTCCCTGGAGCCCTTAAAGGGGTTGACTCTGGCCACAGAGCCTGTGCCAGATCGAAGCCTGCAGCCAAGAGCCAGGAGTAACTGCCCCTGAGCCAGGAGTAACTGCCCCTGACCCAGTGGCCCAAAAACATGAGCCAGCAAGCCACTGGCAGCCAGCCCTCCACTGCTCCCCAGGAGCCTGCCAGGGCCCGGAGAAGGCGGGTTCCTTCCAGGTTCAAGGTGGAGATCATGGACCATATTCAGGTTTGGGGGGGATGCCCCCAATGTCCATGATTTCCACACTAGACAGAGGAACGTGGCTGTCTACGGCAGGGTAGCTGTTAGCCTGGCCACCAAAGGCCACATTCGAACCCAGGAGCAGGTTTGCATGAAAAACAAGTTGGTCTGGCAAGATCCCCAACCCTGAGCCCTGAGCTTCCCCACTGCTGTGTAGACATGCCCATAATTAATATTTGCAAAGGACTTTGAAAACCCACAGATGGAGGGTACTATAGTAATGCAAAATTGTATTTCAAATATATTTTTAAGAGCTATACACTAGTTCAAAAGGAATTATTTTGGGAGAATCTCTATGAGCTGTGTCACACAGGAGATCAAACAAGATGATCACAATGGTCCCTTGGAATCTATGAATCTATATTTATAATGTTTAAAAGCAGCAAGCAAAACTTAGACTTTTGTTACATATGAAAATGGTGACTAGGATAACTCATAATTGCGTGAACTGCATATTTTATGTTATGGGAATTAATTAAAACAATCAGAATGTCCTTTCCATACAATATATTCATTGTAATAATGATTTGTAAGGAACAAATCCTCTACTGCTGTGAGATGTGAATGGATTTTTTAGAGCACAGTAAAAGGAGATGCCGTACACAGGTGCAATAGACACCTACCCCTACAAAAGAAAACATTGAAAGTGTAAATCTTTTACTTATTCCTGTCTCAAGAAAGATTGCTAAGTAAGATGCCAAGATGCATTGTGAAGAAGTGTCGTGCAGCCACAAGATACCTTAAGATGATGTAATATCTTCCTGTAGATGAAGTCTGAGAGAAGACAAGACTGCTGTTGGCTTTTCTGTAACTGAAGGTTCATTGTAACTGCATATTTGTCGACATGAGTTATTCTTGCATATAAAAGTGGAAATTAGTGCAGACACAAATGAATCCAGACTGGTATATGTGCTATATTGAAAATTGTATAAAAACTTCCAGTGTGTATTGTTTTAAATACAATTTTACAATGATACATAAAGCATATGCACAAGGGAGTCCCTAGCTGGCCCCAGGATCAGGCAGTGAAAAGGTGGCTTAAAGCAACATGACCCTCCCTCTCACACTCAAGGTATTGCATCAAGCTGGCTTGGCTAGATGCTGAATTCTGACCCTAAAACCCCAGAAAAAACAACCGGGGATAATACAAAAGCAAAAAGAATCTAAAAAGCTGAAAAAACCAAATAGCACTGAAGCCAAGACATCACCATTAAAGATGGTGGTGGTGGCGGCGAGGGGGACTGGTCAAAAGGATAAGGAGAAATAGAAGAATACAAAGTATGGTCAGTGAAAAAATATGACCAAGTGAAGTAAATGGCAGTTACAATGTGCCTTAAAGGCATCTATCTAGGGAATTCTGCAGATTTTCATTTGTGATACTACAAAATGAGTAGTGTCATGTATTTATAATGCATTCCACATCTTTTTTCTCAAACTTTTCTTTTCCTTCACATATTTTTCTCACTCTTTCTTCTATTGTGCAATAGCACTTTTTGGCCATTTAATTCATTGTTAAACAGCAGTCACCATTCAGAGATTTGTAAGGGGTAATTTTTAATTTCATATCTCTGGCCACATGAATCCAGGGAAACGTAGCTTTACATTTCTTTTCATGCCTATACTTTTGCCTCATCATAATTTATTTTTTGTTTTGTGACAAAAATGAACTAAACTACTGTTGTTTTTTATGGGGCATGTATGCAATATTGTTATCAGTTACTTACAGTGAATTTTTTTCAGGGTCAAAATTCAGGACACTAGCACAGTGAAAGCTGTCAATAAAGCTGGGATATTTGCATTGTGTGCACTACTGTTTCTGTGTGACAGTTATGTAACTTGACAACTTTATAAGGGTCAGACTGAGTTATTCTTAATCATACTGTATAGTATTTTACTTACTAACTAGAGTCAAACCAGTTATGGTGTAAACTACTGTTCAGTTTGACTAAAGAGTAGCACAGTCTTGTCCACAATGGATGTACCTGCCATTCATCTGAGATTAGGCTGTTTTCCTATAGGTTTCCTGGGAAAACTGAAGCGTGAAACAAACTTTTATTTTTACTATCTTGTGTGCTGAATTTTTTTGCAGTACCTGAAGGGGTTAAATGAAAATATCTAATGTTATCTCTTTCTTTTAAAATATATTATGTAATAATCTAAACTATTATAAAAGGAGAGGTGTCCGTCACACCGTTTGTCACAGCGAACATTTGAGAATATACTGGAAGTCTTGAGAAGTTTCTAGAAAATGCCAGAATAAGTAAGAAATTATAAGTTATGGGGAACCCCGCCCTAAGGCAGATGTGGGCATGGTGTCAGGTGGCCTGGTGGGCCGGATTGGGCAGGGCGCAGCCAAGGCCCCTCCCCTTGGGATGTCATTGGTGGGGGCTCGGGGTGGGACTTGATACCTCCCCAGCAAGTGGCTGCCAGGTGTGGCGGGGCTGGTGGCAGTACCATGAAGACCTGTGCTTGCTGGGGCAAGCGGCTTGTGCGCTGCTCCTGTGCCCTGAGGGCGGCCTGTCTGGGAAGTGGGGGCAGCAGAGGTTAATGTGGGACAGCGCTTCACAGTCCATCAAGCAGCTGCTGCCGTGGCACAATGACTTCTCCGAGTGGCACATCAGACTGGGGGCAAAGAGAAACGGGAAATGCTGCGTGTGGTGGGGCTGACAGTAAATCCATGCCTGCTCCGTTCTGCCCATCCCTCCCTTGGCCTACCAAGCCAGTTGTCCTCAGGTCTTCCTGCTCCCTGCCCTTCCCTATGCCTGTCCAGCATGCTGCCCGCTTGCCTGCCCCACCTTGCCACCGCATCCTCCTGTCTTTGCTGCCTCTCAGCCCGCTGCACCACAGCCATGTGGTGGGGCTCATCAGGGATCCATTGGCAGCGCTGTGGCTTTAATAAAAGTTCCTGCTCAGGGGCTCTGATCAATGCCCCTTTCATATTCTCAGAGCATCTGGGCAATGAATTACCTCAAATGAAGTGGTTGTCAGGAATGTTGTTTATAGAGAGGTGATTTAGAAGTTGTTATTTTTGTGCTGTATGCAAAATGCATGAGCCAATTTGTCTCTACAAGTATCTGGGAAGAAATTAAATTGATACCATACCTATATAATTCTTGGCATTCATTGAAATGTTATCCTGCTATGCAAGTACTGCCTCAAATAGAATCTAAACATGAAGTTGCAACTCCACACCTGGCCAACCTGAGTGTACGTCTGCTGTCACATCAGGATGGATAGTGCTAGTATAAATAAAGCATGTGCATTTTCCTTTTAATTTACAAAAACAAACCCCAAAGATTGCTACAGTTAACGACCTGAGCAAAGACAGGTGCATCTACTAGTATAATATAATAATTTCACAGTCTTCCAATATGATACTTGATCATAACACATTTTATTGTTATATCAATTAATTAAACATGAAGAAAACTAGTGGCTATCTAGGGAAAATATAATAACCTGTATTGTAAAAATTATTATATTTTCAGAAAGGAATATGGAATGAATTAGAATATGTTGTACGTCAGTTGAATTAAATTGAAATATAAAGAACCCAAAAACAGCATAGTTATTTTTTTTGAAAGCTAGCACTTCAGTTCGTACCCAGCTGCGGTAACATAGTACAGCACTGTTACTAGTGACAGTGACAGTTTGTGTGACACTGAGCAAAAAGCTTACTGAATATTCTTAGTATTTGGTTTGTAGAATGAGGTCCTGAGTAAATAAACATTTTTTTCTCTGTGTGTAATATAGACAGTGAGAGCATTTGCTAATTCATTGTCTTTCCATTGTGTTTAATTATCATTCACAAATCTTTCTTTTTTTTCATTCTAACTCATATTGGCTACGTCTACACTGGCCCCTTTTCCGGAAGGGGCATGTTAATTTCAACTATCGTAGTAGGGAAATCCGCGGGGGATTTAAATATCCCCCGCGGCATTTAAATAAAAATGTCCGCCGCTTTTTTCCGGCTTTTAGAAAAGCCGGAAAAAAGCGTCTACACTGGCCCCGATCCTCCGGAAAAAGCGCCCTTTTCCGGAGGCTCTTATTCCTACTTTCAAAGTATATTCAAAGTAGGAATAAGAGCCTCCGGAAAAGGGCGCTTTTTCCGGAGGATCGGGGCCAGTGTAGACGCTTTTTTCCGGCTTTTCTAAAAGCCGGAAAAAAGTGGCGGACATTTTTATTTAAATGCCGCGGGGGATATTTAAATCCCCCGCGGATTTCCCTACTACGATAGTTGAAATTAACATGCCCCTTCCGGAAAAGGGGCCAGTGTAGACGAGCCCATTATGTTTTCAGTATAAAGCAAAAAGGAAAACAAGTAGGTTCAGTGTGATAAAAAGACATGTATACAGAAATTACCTTTCAATTACACACTTCACACAATATTTCTTGATTGATTTCTGTTTTAGTCATTAAACAGAATGCTAATCTGCATATAATGACTTTTAAAAAGGAAGCCTCTGGCGCAATGCAAGTGAATTGAGAATGGAAGGAATGTGATTTAAACATAAGTTCTTGAGAGTTTTGAAGTAGCTGTAGTATTCTTTTAGTGATTGAAAAGAAGAACAGAGTCATGAATATATTTAACAAAAAATAGCAAGAAGTTAAACATTTAAGAAAATATGTACACTTATGGAACTCCATTTGCCTTCACTCCATTCAGTTCTAGGGTAGGACAGTTACTTTCAAAAGTATTCTACCAAGAGAGGGCAGTTTTAAGTTACAATTGAAGCACAATGATTTCAGTGAAATTATATTGGCATAAAACTGGTGAAATCAGTGGTGAACCACTGGGGCCTTAATATTTTCTCATTATATTGCACAATGGTAAAAGTAAGAAATGAGTGAAAATGAATATGAATTTGTGTTGTAGAATGGTATGTCTAATATATAACAAGGCTTTAGGTCACATAATGATTATATGAATTAAAATATACAACGCTATAATCGTTTTAATTTTATGGCTATACTTTGTACATTCCCACACATTCATGTAATATAATCTTGTGCCTAAGTCATAGGTAAAAATTATTGACTAAATATAAATGACTGAAAATGAGCACAACCTCAGTACTCAATGATTGGAATCATCAAGTTCTGTAAACTTTTTCTGCTATATTTGTCATTCCTTCCTGTTGTTTCACACCTTAACTTGGCACGTCTTGTATTAAATTTAGAGTCTGACTACACAAAAAAGAGATCTGTTGCTCACAAAGGGCATGTTGCACTGGCATTGAACAAAGTTTGGATATTAGTGTCCTGGAGTCAGCTAGAAGTTTTGTCTCAAGACAGAGTGAAGTGGAGGAGACTTGTAGATGATCTATGCTCCAATCGGAGTAAAAGGGTTTAAAAAGAAGAAGTAGCTGAAGAAGAATTGCTTGAAATATGTTCTAATCAGATTTCTGAAATTGTGCTGAACTACTTTATCATTGTGTACATTTTCAATTGACACCCATTGTCAGGAACAGGTAATTTTTGTAGTTGAGCCAAGCCTGGAAAGTATGTCTACACTTTAACCTGGAGGTGTAAATTCCAGCTCAAGAAGAAACACTCACACTAGCTCTAACTGAAGCAGGGCACTAAAACAGAGTGAAGCCATGGTGGAACAAGCAGCAAAATGGCTTAGTCACCCTGAATATGATCCTGTTCGAGAAGACAGGTATATACTTGAGCTGCTAGAGTGTGGTTACTCTGTTTTTAGCAAGCTTGTATGGATACAGCTCCTCAAGTGGGAGTTTATACCTTCAAGGCTAGACATACCCTAAACTGTAAATGTTTTGGAATAGAGCTTGTGTCTGTCTGCATGTTTTGCAGAGTATCTACCAAAACCGAGCTCTTGGGAACTTGTTCTGAACTCTTCTTGTACTTTTGAGCAAAGCTTTGCCATCCCTGTTTATCCTGGTCCGCACTTTGCATTTCAGAGTATGTCTACACTACAGAGCTATTTTGAATTAACTCGAATTAGTTAATTCGAAATAAGCTAAATCGAAATAACGCATCTAGACACAAAAACTAATTCGAAATAGCATTGAGTGGTCCCGGAATTGAAGGTAAGGCTGGCTGGAAGCAGTGCCAGCAGGGCATCAGGAGCGGACGTATTGTGTGGGGCTGCTGCCTCAGGCTAGCCGAGGGCTGGGTTTAAAGGGACCCGATCCCCCCATCCTGGACAGACAGTTCTCAGGTTTCTCTGCTTGCTGATCTACCTCACTGAGGGACAGCAAAGCATTTGTGTCTTGGAGTGCTCTGCTTGCCCTCACTTGGGACACCACGGCACTCTGCAACATGGAAACAGACCTGCCTCTGGCGACTCTGCTGCATCTCGTGGACTCATTGCCAGCAGCCTGGCTGCACTGTCTGCAGGCTGCCATCTGGGAGCATCATCGAGGGGCTGTCAGGATCCAGGGGGCCCTGCGGGAAAGCTTCCACCCTGAGGAGTGCTAACAGTCTCCGCGGTCTGCCCCACTGGGGGCTTGTGCCCCATTCCTCCCTCTCATCCTTCCACTTACTCTTCCCTAGCCCCCCCTTCCTGATGTCAAATAAAAGACACGTATTTTCAAAAAATATAACGTGTCTTTATTTAACACAACTGGGGAGGGGGAATGAAACTCTGGGGAGACGGGGGAAAGGAGGCGGGAGAGGGCAGGAGAGAGGGTGGGAGAGGGGAGAAGGAAAACTGGGAAGAGAGAGCTGGATGGGGGAAGCAAGGGGAAGCAGGGTAGGGGAAGCTCTGCACTCAGGGCTGGGGGTCTCACCAGGCTAACCACCTCCCATCATGGTGGGGGAGGGGGCTTCAGCATCCCTGGGGGATGGGGAGGAGGGTACGGATGTTGAGGTGGGGGGTGTGGACATTGAGAAAGAGGGTGAGGAGGTTGAGGAGAAAGAGGTGGGGGGGGCAGGAGTGGAAGGAGGAACAGTAGTCGGGGGGGGGCAGCAGGTGCAGGACTAGCATGGGGCAGCATGCTCTGCAGCAGTGCCTGCAGGTTACAGTTCACTGCTCCTGGTGGAGCTGCAGGTCCTCCATCATCCAGGCCTGGATGGTGCGGTGCAGGGCTCACAGGGCCCCCAGGTGCTCGTCCTGGTACTCTTGCCACATGCTGGTGGTCCAGAGCAGACCGTGGGTATGGGAGCATGTCCCGGGCGGGGTGGTGCGCCCTGCACAAGCAGCTGGTGCAGCTGTAGAGAAAGAAGAGAAGTGGTCAGTTCTCCCTGGGGATGCAGTGGATGATGCCCAGCCCTCCCCTGTGACTGCCTCCCGGGCTGGCGTGGACCGCCCCGCCTCCCAGGAGTCGGTCGAGGGTAGGGAATTAGTGGCAGGTGTCAGCCCCTGCTGCGGCGCCACCCCTGGTGGGCCTGGAGTACGCCTGCCACAGCTCTTTCACCTTCAGGTGCACCTGCTCTTGGATGCACCTGTGGCCTTTCCTGGCTATGGTGGCAGCGTTCCTCCACCTAGTGCGGAGATCATGGAAATTGGAGGCTTCCCCTCAAACCTCAATGAAGTCCATGATCTCCACACTAGTCCATGAGGTTGTGTGCTGTCTATGGCCCCTGGTTGTTCCCTGGGTGCTCAGGGACTGGGCGGAGGAGAGCTGGTTGCCACTGGCCGCCATCCTATGGCCACTGGCTGAGGGTTTGCAGCTGCTGCCAGGCCTGGCTCTTGCACGTGCCCAGTGGCCAGAGTCTGCCCCTTTATAGGCCCCGGGGCTGGGGGAAAGGAGAGGAGTTTTCCTGGTTTGGCCCAGAGTGGCCACCAGGGAAACTGGGAAGGGCTAGAGGACCCCTAATTCAAAATAAGTGTCTACACAGCACTTATTTCGAATTAGCTATTTCGAATAGGTGTTATTCCTCACAGAATGAGGTTTACCTAATTCGAAATAAGGGCTCCACTGTTTCGAATTTATTTAGAAATAGTGGTTTGTATGTGTAGATGCTATTAAAGTTAATTTGAACTAACGGCTGTTATTTTGAATTAACTTTCTAGTGTAGACATACCCCCAGATACATTTTTCTTCTCTAGGTACTACTTGATGGAGGGATTCGTTTGGTTGGATTCCTTTTGCATGTTTCTCCAGCCGCCGAATGTCACATCTGCTATGACAGGTGCTCTCCCCACGCCCTGTGTTTCCTGGGAGTGGTAATTTTTGATACTCTTTGTTATTGCTTGGGTGCTGTCACATGGTATGGAAGTGAATATTTTAGAGTTCTGTATTTCCACAGATCTTTCAGTTTCTGTTCTGTGTTATAGGAATAGGCTGCATGTTTTTAGTGACTGAGATAATAAAGAATCCTGTGTTTTTGAAGGTCAGAGTCTGCTTTTTGAAGTGTGCTACATTTGGTGAGCCTGGTAGGAGAGCTTGATCCCTGAAGTTGGAAAACAACCTTCCAGACAGCAGAGCCTAGAAAGTAATGCACCTAAAAGCTGAATTCTGGACTGGTGTGCGGTATATACTCATCATCTTGAGAGGGAATTTTACCAGCTACAGAGTGAAGTGTTGTTATTTGTGATCACTTAAATGTATCAGGAGGAAACTGAAGCAGATATAGATACAGTAAAGATTTGATTAGTTTAAAGTCCAAATCAGCACTTTAATCAACAGTTTAATCAGCATTTTCTCTATGGAAAATCAGGACTTGTCTTTGTTGTTGGACGTAAGCAACAGGGTGGGCCAGATAACCAATCCATTACTAGGGAAGAAGACAGGAGAGTGCAAGCCCACAGAGAGAAACCGCAGCGGTATGATCTCTTGCAGCTCGCACCTTTGCTGTTAAAGAGGGGATTCAAAGTGAGAGAATAGATTGGAGGTTTTGACTGGAAGGATGCACTGAGTTCTTCAAATCTGGTCCACTGGATAAGAACAGTACTAAATAGGGGCTATTGTAAAGCTGAGGTAAATGGTAGCGGGCTTTAAAGCAATTTGTCCTGGAACAACTTTTCATAGCTACGCAAAAGGAAATAGTACCATGACATTACCAAAGCTGAAGAGAATTTTGAGATCCTACTGTCGAGAGAAGGGTGCAACTGAACTGACTACTGAGAGTTGAATCAAAATATGGTGCCAGATCATCAACGCCCTGTCTCATATAAGGATGTATTAGATGGCTTACGCGAGACGTCATGGTTCTCGGTCCTAGATCAGGGCAAGACCTACTCTCAAGGGCTCATTGGCACTGAGAGTGGACCTTTCCTCATCTTTATTACAAACTGATATGAATGAATTCATAATTCATTTGGGTTTATGAATTCTCCCACCACTTTCCTGCCTTGAGGATCTGTAGCAGAATTTTCTCAGAACATGTCAAGCATACACAGGAAGTTCTCCAGCAATTAAAAAAATATGATTTCAAATTAAAATTTAAAAAGAGAGAGGGGATATGTGAATATATGACATAAAATAGACCCAGCTGAAAACTGGAATACAGGCATTTAATAAGAAAATGCCTTGCAATGCCGGTGAACTGTGAAGGGACTGGGCTTGCTAAATTTTTATTGCCCAGTACATTAAAGACATAACAGGGCATATAAAGCCCACTTCTGATGTCTTTTCCACCTTGCAACAAGTTCACTAGTAAAGGCATGTGTGTGGGTGTGGGTGTGTGTGGGGGGAGGGATCTTTCAGAAGGCAGACAAAGGATGGGCCAGAACATGTGCTTGCTAGCCAGCCAATCATGTGGCCTGAGGAACATCAGGAAGTATTAGAAAAGTCACTTGTTGCCCCCCCGCCCCCAGTAATAGCCTATTCAGATTTTCACCTGCCATCCTATTTTACATAAATATGCATCTTCTGATGGATTGGGAACTGTGTTGTCAGGAGGGCAAGTTACAAGTGATAGGCTCTGACACTAGGAGCCTTTCTTCTATAGAAAAAAGATACAATTTTCATTCTGGGAAACTGGAGTTTCTAGCTTTGAAATGGGAAATTACAGAGAGACTTTGTTGATTATTTATATTACGTGACATTCGTCACTGATTATGCAGATAATAATCCACTGGCTTATCTACTTACATGACCCAGACTGAAAGTCACTGGAAAGCACTGGTTAACTGAGTTGGCCAGTTTTAATTTCAATGTCAGATATTGGCCTGGAAAATGTTATGCCCATGCTTGATATGGGTAAATTCATGATAGGATATACTGAGGAAACATCTATGGATGTTGTAAATACTATACTAAAATCATTACAGGCCCCGGAAGAAGGGCACATATCTTGGATAACTGCTATCACGATGGATGCTGCATGTTGGAAGGAGATGAGCTGCATCTTCTAGGATCCCTCTCTTGGAAGAACTATGTAAGCAGGATCCCTCTCTTGGAAGATCCCTCTCTAGGAGCCCTCTCTTGGAAGAACTATGTAAGCAGATTTAATAATAAAAGCAATTCTTGAGGCAAAGGACAAAGGATCACAGGGTATGTCTACACTACCCCGCTAGTTCGAACTAGCGGGGTAATGTAGGCATACCGCACTTGCAAATGAAGCCCGGGATTTGAATTTCCCGGGCTTCATTTGCATAAGCGGGGCTCTGCCATTTTTAAATCCCCACTCATTCGAACCCCGTGCCGCGTGGCTACATGCGGCATGAACTAGGTAGTTCGAACTAGGCTTCCTAGTTCGAACTACCATTACTCCTCATTCCACGAGGAGTAACGGTAGTTCGAACTAGGAAGCCTAGTTCGAACTACCTAGTTCGTGCTGTGTGTAGCCACACGGCACAGGATTTGAACGAGCGGGGATTTAAAAATGGCGGAGCCCCGCTTATGCAAATGAAGCCCGGGAAATTCAAATCCCGGGCTTCATTTGCAAGTGCGGTATGCCTACATTACCCCGCTAGTTCAAACTAGCGGGGTAGTGTAGACATACCCTAAGACACCAGTAAGGAAAAGCCAGAGGCAATACCATGAGTTTGACTTGAGGTATGAGTGGAAAAATGGTACGGTAAGGATGATGTCCTCTATTGCAAAATCACTATTTGCAATCAGCTAGTTGTACTTAATTGCAAACTGATCTATGCAGAATTACATGAAAGTATGGGCCACTTATATGTTGCCTGAGTTATTCACCTTGCTAGAGAACATTTCTATTGGTCCCATATGAAGGAGGAAATTATTCCATTGTCTCTCCTTGCTCAATTCACAGTGGAGGCACATTCAATCAGATAGAACCATATCCCTTTGTCTAGAGATGTCTGTCTTAAACCTTACCCCCCAAACACCTCTTAAGAACATATTTCCACCACATATTTACAATTTTTATAATATCACCTGCACATACCCCGCCCCACACACAGATATTATTGACCAGCATATTATCAGAAATCATAGGATACCTTATATGGCACCTTTTAAATACAGATTGTGACAGCAGCGAATTTGGATTCAATGAGCTGGTTAGGCCAGCTGAGACAGTGAAGTCCCTTGCCTGCTGAGGATGGGATGCTCTTAGGGTCACACCTTGTACTTTGAATAAAGTTATTTTGTTGTAATAGTCATGATACATAATTCCAAATGCTCAGTTTATTTAAGACAGGGTAAAGGTAGACTTACTGATTATGTACATACAATGTGAGGGTGAGAAGTTGATTGAGAAATAATGAGAGAGTACTATTAAATTCAGTTTGTTTGTTCCAGTTACCCATGACACCTTTGCGTCTGAAAGTGAAGGTGTTAATTATTGTGAATTAAATACCAATTTAATTGGATTTTTTTCTTGGGTGGAAAAATGTTGATTAAAATATCAAAACAAAAGCCTTGTCAGCCTTTGTATCATTTAGGGGAAATGCTAATGGAAGCATCCGATATGAAACTGTCTAAATTATTTTTGGTAATAGTAACCTATCTCCGGTGTGATACAATCAGAAGATCCCATCTATGCATATCATCTGCTGCGTACTAAATTTCTTTATCCAAATTGTCTTTGGTTATATCTGTCAACCTAGTGTTTCATGTAATTCCTGAGGTGGTTAAACTTACTAGCAACTATTGGCAGCAACTTTAATTCTCATACTTCAAAGGATTCTGGAAGATATTTCCCTATCAAAATCTATTTTTGAATGTACTCCATTTAAATGTAATAGTGAGAAATGAGTCAAACCCAGGGTTTGGAGAAGGTAAAAGATCAATTTACTTGCAAAAGACAGTAATGAGCGAATAATTTCTGCATTTAAAATAATGTAAATTATGGAGTCCCAGGATTTTTTTCTAATTTAGTATTTAGTATTTTAGAATGAATTTAGTGATTGGATTGACAGCCCTGAAAATTTAAACTTCTAATTATCCACAGGATATATATAATAATTCAGCAAAGGTACAGAGATAACAGCGAATCTTAGAATGGTTAAAACTACAATTAGACTGACATGAAGAAATAGTTTGACACAGGCTATAAAACTGTTAATGAATACCACTCAGATGTTAAATATTTAACAAGGGTATCTAGTAAGCCTATATTCTCCCAATTTGGACTAAAAATGGATCTGAACAAAATCCCTGATTACCCACTCCTATATTTAATGAAGTTTGTATCTGTATCTAAACTTTGTGGCTGGCTCTTATCTCAAAAACAAGGAGAACAAAAAGTCTGTCTTGAGTCCTGGCTAACTAGATATTAGTTTTGTGGCTTGGGTGCCACTCAGTTTTGAACCTGTTAATTCACTTTGATCCAGAGTTGAACGATGATCTACAAGTAATGATGGATTCTGTATCAGCAGCTGCCTGAACCGCATAGTCCCCAGTTTTATTATCATTACAACTGTAGGTCCAAAGCCAGGGCAGAAAACAGATGACATAAAGCATTCCCTTTCCTTTCACTTCCTTTCCTGATTTGTCAGGAAGATCATATATCACAACCAATTTGTTTATTCTTTGTATCAACGTACTGGAAAATAATCTTGCTCTATAGGTATGGCATCTCCCAATGTAACATTGAAGCTGGAAGTGGACAGTACTGGTGGTGGCAGCTAGTAAAAAGTGGGCAATATTATTCAGTCCTGGAGTCAACGAACAAAAATATCTAATATAAAAAAGGTATTCAAGCTTTGTGTTTAAAGGAATAGGAATGCCACATTTAAGCTATGTATATTTTGAAATTTTGGTCACCAGGTTATTGAAAGGGTGAAAATGGTAAAATTAATAATAATGACCATTTTGTAGTCTTGTGATATTTATTCCCAAAAGACTCAAGACAGAACCCCTTCTCCCAAAGGCAGTAGGGTACAATAGATTCCCACTGTAGTGTAAAAGCACAACCCTTTAAAAAAATAAGTAAAACATCTCCTGCACCAAACCACATAATACTCAAAAGGAAGCCAAACGGTACTCACCCAGAGGGACATCGGAGATACAATCTGACATGTATTGAGAAGGAGAGTTACACAGGCCTTTAAAAGAAAATGTGTTTCCTCTCATTTGTTCAAGATTATACATTCTTTATAGATAGCCAGCATTTCCAACCTTGCTAATCCCATCTGGCCCCTTATGTGGAGTAGTCATTCATTATTAAGACTTAAACACTAATAGTGAAATCCTGAAACACGCTCATTGGATAATAAGTAACTAACATGGGTTGAATACAAATTTAGACACATCTATACAAAAGATTAAACTCTAAACTGAAAATACTCAAAATTAACCTTTAACTTCAAGATAGCTTAATTTATTAGACTTCAAGGGGAAGCACTGGAAACTCAAATTTTGGTACATTTAAAATTAGAGTGGGCAAAACATTAGTAGAGGTACATAGGAAACAATACTGCTTCGTCAGGCAGATAAACTGTATAGCTGTAACAATAGATCACCATAATCCAACTCCAATAAGACTGGAGGACACAATTTATGTCATCATGTCTCCCCTATCCATCTTCTCTCTGTTGCGCAACTAAGAGGAGAAACTGCAATTCCTCCAGAGACCCTTATTATGAGTTTAACATCTCTGGTATAAGATCATTGGTGGATTCTGTATATTTTTCCTCCCTCCCCTGAGCATGGCACTCTACTACAGCAGTCTTTGTTCCTCAAGATTACTAAACAAATCCACATTACAGTTGGATTCACAGTATTATTTAAGAAGAGGAGAGGAGAAACGAGAGCACGTAATTAAAAAAACGAAGCATTTTTTATTCTTATGCAGGCAAAGGTCTACTAAGGTTCTTTGTAACAAAGCAATGATCTTAATTACAAAGTTCAAAGTTTGTTAATATTATTCTTATAGTCAGATTCCATGTCATCTCCTTTTCTTTTTTTCCTTTCATTTTCTCTCACTCAGTTTATAGAAAATAAATGTTTTTTCTGCTCTTCCAAGTCCATGTCCCATTCCAGGAACGGCTATCTTTTAGGGCTGGTCTTGACTGGGAAAGAGTTCATGGTAGCCAGTATGTTAGCTAACACAGATTAGCTACCATGACTTTAATGTGAACTTCATCCTTGAAGTAGATAATGGTTAATACTTTTGAATATCTCTATATGTTAGCTAGTCTTTGTCAACCCAAGGCTCCCTACTAGGGCTGACTATGATTACTTAGTCTAATCTAAATGACAATAAAAGGAAAGGTGTCTGTCATGCCATCTGTCACAGAGAACATTTGAGAATACATTTGAAGAATTGAAAAGTTTCTAGAACATGCTAGACTAGACTGATATGACAGGCCTTTGTCCTGTCCCTTCCAGCAGTCTGGAGCGGCTGCAGCGTTGAGGGGAGTTTCCTCTGCGTGGGTAAGTATGGGGCAGGATTAGCCCTAAGGGAGCATGGGACAGCTCGAACCCTTTGCCAGGCAGGTGGGTGAGGTGGGAGTGGGGCTGTGAGAGCCTGGCAGGGGCGAGCGGGCAGCCTGGGGAGTGAAGGGCTGTGGAGCCATAGCCCTGGCAATGAGCAACGAGCCGTGAGTGAGCACAGGCCCTGGGCATATTGCTGGGAGCCGCGTCCCCTTGGCCTGGGCGGGGTGGAGTCCATGAGGGGCAGGACAGACTGTGTCTGGTGGGGTGCGTAGCTGTCAGGCGGATCAAGTGTGTGGCTGGGCAGGGCCAGAGCCTGTGTCCTCGTGTCACTGCCCACTCAGCCATCCCCTATTGCACCACCTTGGGGCAGCTTCATCTTTGGTCTCCTCTGGCACTGGTTCACCAACTGGTAGCCTGGTGGGGGGTGGGTGGGGGGAACAGGGCATCTCCTTGTCCTTGACTTCTTGGTTACTGACCCTGCATCCAGCGAGGTGGGGGTGGGGAGAACAGAGGCTATTGCCCCGGGGCCTAGCAATTCTAAAGGGCCTGGTGTTGGCAGCTGGTAGTGTATGTTAAAAGTTGGGGAAAGTCCTGACTGAAGATGTGGTGACATATATGTAAGGGGACTGTTACCCCTTACTAAAACTCTGTGGGAGTTTTTTGGTTTACCAGCTTCAGAAGGGGAAGGGTTCATGAGACTGATAGACCCCAGAGACAATGGAAAGCAGTCAACACTCCAGCTCAGCCTGACTGACAGGTTGTAAGTGGGGATTGTTCTGGCTCTGTCTCTGAACAAACAAGCTGTGTGCAGAAGAGGTCCTGCAAAGACAGAGAGCTGAGAGAGGAGTACAAGAAGAAGTCCTGCAGCGACAGAACCAGACACAGACAGGCCAAGCAGTGCAGACCCTGTGTTGAGCAGCAGACTGGCAGTGCTCAGAAAGCCAAAAGGAACAGAGAGGCAACACAAGGAGCTGGAACTGGCCAAGCAGCACAGCCTGCAGCTGGATGTGGTGAGCTACTGGGACCTGCAAAGTGTGGGGAAAGGCTCTGGACTGGGAGAGGGGTCTGGCCACTTAGAGACTGAGGCTGTGTGGTCACTGCCAGTGCAAGCGTGTCCAGCCTGCAGCCCCTTGCAGCACATCCAGGGCATCTAAGGAAGAGACTGTGAACTGTCCTTACACTCTGCAGACTGCTGTTTTGATGTCCCTGTGCTACAGAGCAGGGCTGTGTGTTCTCATTTAACCATTCTCATGGTTTCTTATTCTATTCTCTTTAATCAGTTGATGTTTAATAAATTGTATTTGCTTTGAACCTTATGAAGTGATCACTGGGCCAAGAAGGCCTGCAGTGTAAAGAGAGCACCTCGGAGTGGGGACACCCTAACTCCTGTCCCTAGTGACTACAAGGTCAGGGATTAAGCCCCAGGAAACCTGGGCCCAGCCTTGTTGGGGTTTCAAGGGCTCTGCTACTCAGGAGAGTGGAGGGGGAGCCCTCAGGATCAGGGAGCCGTGGGGTAAAGGAAGTGGGAGCGGGGACTCAGATCCTTTCGCTGGTTCATTTCACCGGGGTGTATAGAAGCCAGGAAAGTTCCCCACAAGAGCGGGACCATTCCCCCGCTTACATATATATAAGCCAACAAAATATCAGCCACAATCTCCTTTTCTAGTGAAGGTGAGGTCTTATAATGTGGAGCTCAGCTCTTTGCTTATTCTACAGATCCCACACCTGTGTTGGCATCCAAGTGTACTATTTCCAAGGATATGTCTCCATAGCAGCTGGGATGGGTGATTCTCAGCTTGTATAGATATATGTTCTCTAACTCAGCTTGAACTAGTGCCAAAAAATAGGAATGTGGTCACGGTACACTTCCTGGCTCAGACAAGCTGCCTGTGCAGATACCTACCGGATCAGCTGGGGATTGTACTGAGGCAGTTAGCCTGACCCACTACCCATGCTTCAGCCATCACAGTGCTGTTTTCAAGCTCCAATTTGCACAGAGGTAGCATGTGTTTGTCAACCCCACTTGGGGAATCACATCTCAGTGCACAGCTGCTCAGACATCTTTTTAAGGAACCTTTCTGTGGTTTTCAAAACTTTTGTACAAATGTTATATGGAGAATATATATAGAGAATAATAATTAACCTGTATTCTATCTCTGACAACTTTGGTATGATGTGATTGGTAAAGCAATCACCTAGATTCCTCCTGGCTCCCACAGTCTGATCAGAAGTATCTCATGATCAATGATGCCAAATACACAGGATCAGAATGGTGAGTCAGATGAATATACTACATTCTCCTTCTTTTACTTTTTGCTTTTGCATCTTGATGAACAAGTTTAACAAAATTACAATGTTCACTTTATTTGAAAAAATGTTATTTTATTTGTTTTTAAAAATTCTATTTAGGTTTTTAAGGATTTTTTTTCTACTCACTTTTTTATTTCCCTTCATTTTCTTCCAGTGAAAAAGGAGGAGGGGAATAAAAACTGAGAGAAACTGTAGAAAAACACACTTGCTCTTCTCTCGCTTTTTAAAATACATTTCCATCAGATAAAAGAGAAAAAATAAAAATAATGAGAGAGAAATTCCTCTCTCTAGCCCTTCCACTTTGTCATACTCTGACTCGCAGTGCACTAAAGTCAATTTTTCCAGCAAGAAAAAGTAAAGTAAACTTTTCATTTTCTCACTTTAAGTTTATCCTTTCAAAACCTTTCCTCTACTTTGTCCATTAGAAACAAGTAAAAAACAATTCAGAGAGAAACTTGAACTCTACCCACTATTTTGAATCAAACAAAAATATTTTTAATTTTTTTTTCATTTTGAAATGTATACAGAAAAGTTTTTTCCTTAAAAATGTTTTTATCAAACCCAATTTTTCAAAGGAAAAAACTTTCCTCCTTCTGTTGCCTTCTCAGAGTTTTCCACTAAGATCATACATTCTCTGGCTTCATTATGTGGTATATACAGTGCCTAGTATAACAGAGATTTGATCATGGTTGGGGCTTTTAGATAGCCCTGTATTGAAAACATTAGTAATAAATACGGGACAATCAGGTCCTTTGTCTTTAGTAATTTTGCTACTGTATAAATACATTGATAAAAGAAAGCAGAATGAAAGATATACACTAAAACAACATTATGGTTGAACTTTTACATGTACAAAAGAAAGGAAATTCTAAGTTAAATAGCACTTGTGAGATGAGCATGTGCTTGTCATAGATAATCTTTTCATTCTAATTGATGAAAGATTTTTCTAAGATTTTCAATTCACCAAGTGAACCTTTCTATCCAAATTTTAAACTTGCTGTGGAAGAAATGCCACCAATTTGGGTAGATGATATTATTTGCTGAGTGCTGACAGGATTTTCAAAAGTAAGTAGATTTATTAGTTTTATGCGAAAGAAGAGAAGTGTATAGAGCTGAATTTCTTTTTCTTACCAAACAAACATCCTTTATATCCACTTATGCCTAAGAAGTGAACAAGATAAATTTTGTCATTCCTAAAGTAAGTGAGGTGATCCTAACATTCTGAATATAATAAAGAATTCTGATAGTGTTTGATGCTGCTGCTGCTGCACTAACACTACAGTATAAGCTTACTGTGAAATACTGGTAAGTGCCTATGGCAATATTATTAAAATTCTGGTACATTCTGTTGCCACTCAAACTAGCACCACTCTTCCCCCTCCCTATCCTGTTCAGTCAACAAAGAGCTCGTTTTTATTACTCAAAGCAGCTTCCTGCTTTTCATGAAAGCAGTTCTTTCAGCTAGCACCTTAATATTCTTTTTTTCTGAAATAATTTGTATAGAGTGTAGAGCTCCTTTGAACAGCGGAGAGAAGCTATACAGAGAGCTGGCCTGGGAGAGGAACAGAGATAGCAGCCATCTGCTGCTTTAGCTAAGCTGAGGCGAATTGAAAGGGCTCTTCAACACAAGTTCTTTTAATTTTTTAAAAAATCTGGCCTTATGGAAAAACAAACAAAGACTCTTTAAGTGTTTTTGAAATATTTTTGTTTAAAATCCCGTCTGGGTTTTATTGACTGAATTATTTTAGAGAGAGAATTTGTTCTGTGAGATAGCAAATTTGGTAGGGATTGTTAACATAGGGCTCCAAACCCCATTACAGTCAGGGAGAACCCTTTCTGAGATTCAGTATCAGGTCCTACAAGCAATCTATATAAAGCCTCCAGAGTCCTAATTTACATACTATTGTGAGGAACATCAAAGGAAAACAAATAAAATAAATGAATGCACTTCTGAGGATAAAATCACTATAGACTGTTGAAGACATTCACTATTGGGGCCAATGCTAAAATGCTTCCTACATATGCTTAATTTAACACATTAGCAGTCCCATTGTCTTTATTGTCCTTACTGGGACTGAACACACAGCACATGCCTAAGTGATGCAGAACTTCTATCAATCAATAGCTGTTGTCATTGTGCGAGCCTTATTGTTCCAATGTGTCATAATAAAGGTTTAGCCTTGAGTAAAACCACTTAGGGCAAGACTGTGGCTCACCTCACATGCATGTGCAAAGGAGCAAGGGGATGTTTAAGGTGTTATTGATAATCACAGCAAAGTGGGAAAAGCAGCCTCTGTGGTTGTTTACTCTGGTTTTTAAAAGGTTTTCATACTATATACCGCTCTCTCTCTCTCTCTCGTCTTTCCTTTCTCTCCATCACTCCGTCAAGATGGGTGGTCATTGGGGTGCAGTTGAGCTGGGATAGAGATGTCTGGTGCAGATTACTTCCCTTTTCCCCCATCCCCATCCTAGGAAGAAATGGGGAGAGACCAGCAACTGATCTGAAACTCCTTTAGTCATGTAAGCTGGGTAATATTTTGATTGATTGAGTATTAATCACTCTCTTACAGCCTATGTAAAATTCTCTGTTGTGTTGATTGAATGATCATTTACAAATCAGAAAAATATTTAAGATCCACAAGTTGGATAGGGAAATTGAAAGCAAAGTAGTTCAGAATGTATTTACAAGTAATTGTCTGAGGGTATGTCTACACTACCACCCTAGTTCGAACTAGGGTGGTTAATGTAGGCAACCAGAGTTGCAAATGCAGCCTGGGATTTGAATTTCCTGGGCTTCATTTGCATATTGACGGGTGCCGCCATTTTTAAATGTCCGCTAGTTTAGACTCTGTGCCCACAGCTACACGCGGCATGAACTAGGTAGTTCGGATTAGGCTTCCTATTCCGAACTACCGGTATACCTCGTTCCACATGCTAACAGATTTAGCATTAGCACATACAGTAATGAATTTAAATTGTCTATAAGATTCAAATTTCAAAAGCTTTCATAATCCATGAAATTCACCTGACTGGTTATGAATTACTTAGGTAATGTTTGACATAATAGGTATTTTCCTCAGAAGCTGACTTCTGCAATAGTGATGAGTATCTCAGAATTAGTATTGTCAAACTGGAGATGTAGATTTAAATAAAAAACAGAAGTTAATAAGTAAACAGTATAAATTCTCAAGCAGTTTTAAATTTTGTCAACTGTATTTATGTCATGACACTAAGAAACGGAACCATCCTTGAAAGACAAATAGTTAAAGTTAATGGTGACATTTTTTTATATGGAAAATAGTTTAATTCACCATATTCTGAGTTATTGAGCTCTTTTGGAAAAAGTCTTCTTCCTTGTAGAAGGAAGTTTACCGATGTCAGAAAAATCCCTCTGTTCTTTCGATTTTCTTTCAAAAGAATCCGATTGCAGTACGGACGTAAGTGAAGTTTTTTTTTGGAAAATGACTGTTTTTCTGAAAAAACTCTCTAGTGTAGACATAGCCTTAAAAAGCATCAAGCTATGTACACTTCAAAAATATGGCTGAGTAAACAATACATGCCAGATATTATTCTGATAGAATAGAATAGAATAGAATAGAATAGAATAGAATAGAATAGAATACTCAATTATTCTCTGTGTCTCTGTACAAATGTACAGTAGTTCCTCATTTAACATTATAGATATGTTTCAGAAAATGATCGTGTTAAGTGAAAACGTGTTATGTGGGGTTTATTTTCCCACTGAAAATAATGGAAAAGGTGGGGGTTGCATTTCAAGCGGTGGCGTCTGTTGGGACCAGGACATAAAGGTTGGGGGAGAAAGGGGACTGGGTTACAGCAGGGAGGGGAGGTGTTTAGCTCTGGGGAAGGGAAGGGGAGGAGAGGGAAGGGGGATTGGGTTGGGAGTATGCCCCTGTGACGGGTCTGCCGGGACCCGCACTGCATCCAGTGAGGGGGAGTTGCTAGGGAATGGAGTGGCAAGCAGCGAACCCTCTGCCACTTTGCAGGGAGGTGGGGGAAGCCCAGTGCAGCCGCTGGTAACAGGTTGGCTGGGGAAACCCAGCCGCCGGCCTGCAAGCGGGGGCGGAGGAGAGGGGGCAAGGCGTCTGGCAAGGGGGAGTCAGCGGGGAACGGTGCAGCGAGTGGCAAACCCTCCACCGCTTTGCAGGGAGGCGGGGGAAGCCCTGCGCAACCATCGGCGATGGGACAGCTGGGGAAATTGTGTTATTCCGGGGACAGTCTTGTAATTCAATAAACATTCCCTAAAAAAAAATTGTGCTATCGTGAAAACATGTTAAGCGGGCACGTGTTAAATGAGGAGTTACTGTATAGGGTCAAATTCTTCTTATTTTGAGCCCATAAGTAAACCCTATGACCTCAATGCAAGTCTTTCCATTTACTTCTATGGGCTTTGGATTGGGTCCTTTATTAATATGGGAAGACTTGCTGACATTAATGGGACTGCTTGCACAAATAAAGTGAACAGGATCTACTCAGTACTGTGCTGGCTAAAATGGAACTCAAGCAGATTGCACAGATCATTAGAGTCAAGCCTTTCAGTGTCAGTTATAGAGGAAAAAAAGTAAAAATTTGTGGAGCATTGAAATTATGAGTCTGACCTTTTTTTTTCTATAAAAGTGAAAGCTAGAAGAGAAGCCTGAACAGCTAATCATTATGGACTCAAAATGAATTGAAAATGGAACACAGTGAGACCACCAGTTAGCTACATTACACAGAAGTAGGCAAACAGCAGGCAAATGACATTACTAACGACATTTTAAAAAAGGAATTAGTTAATACTTTTCAGGTGAAATTGTCAATGTTCTATAGCTATTCTTTCTAACAATGGTAGTAATTGTTTTCCTCTCACGGGGCTTAAGGAGAACACCCATAAAATAATGGTAAAAGTAGAGTGAGTTCACACATAAACGTGGGATTTTCAAAGGGCTCTCAGATTAAAGCCCCTCTTCTTTCCTTTACGTCAATGTGAGTTTCACAATTGACTTCAAAAAGAGACAGTTAGGCAATGCCAATTGCTTTAAAAAATTCAACCCATAAATTCAAAAAGGGTACCTGGGGTAGTCAAGGGAGTCTGAAGGCCATCAAATCCCACTGTAAGTCAATGGGATTTGGGCACATAACTCTCATTTTGTGTCTTTGAAATATTTCCTATGTGCTGCAGAAAATTGTGTGCCTTAAATCTCTTTTCACTATTTTAATGCATGTTCCCTGTACAAACATGGAATATGAAAGTTTATGACAAATATATTTGACATATATTCTTGTTCATATGTTTCAACAGTCAAACTAAGTAAATTGTTGCAACGATTTACTACAGGATTTGGGATGTGTGCACAGCATATTGAATACTGAGTTAATACCAATAGTCCAATAGTGCCAATAGTCCAGTATCCAATAGTCCGGCACTCCTGATAGTCCGGCATCAAAATGGCAAGAGCCTAGTGAGTGAGCTTCGGCAAAAAATGAGTCACAAGGTAACAGCAGCAGCTGAACTGAGCAAAAAGGGTAAAAAAGGCTTAAAAAAACTAAAACATTACAGTATACTGTATACAGTATGTACAATAAAAAGGGTTAAGAACACTTTATATACAGTATATAATGTATACAGTATATATATAACCATCTTATAGTACCTCCTGATAGTCCGGCATATCTGATAATCCGGCACCACCTAGGTCCCATAGGTTCCGGATTATTGGAAGTCTACTGTATAAATGGCTAGCTATTGTATTAACTGGTGCCATTTGTTTAGCTAATAAGATTTCTTCTGGTGGATATATATGTATAAATACCTATTTTATTAGCATGTCATAAATGTCTGTCCTATTTTTCATTAAAAATTATTTATTTAAGTATTTAATGAGATTAACAATTATGTAATACATAAAATCCACTGCAAAATCTGTAATTCACAATTATTAAACATCAACATGTTTAAAATCAATATTTAGCTTGGTCCAAAGTCTAAATTAAATATTTAAATTATGGAACCTGATTCTCAGGTGCAGAGTGGCTGATCTGTGCTGCTCTAGTAGTGAACTCTGGCTGTTGAGCTGCTGTCTCTGACTCCAAAAGGGTCACTTCACAACCAGAGTGAGAATTTGGTATTATAGAGGCTCCTGGGACATCACTACATTATTCTCATCCCTGGCTATGGTTTCAGAACTCTGGGACCATTAACCAGTTTAGGTTACAGCAGCTCTTAATCTACTGTGCTTTCAGTGACTGGAATTCAGTGTGATCTCTCAATTTTTTTGGTATGCTAGATTTTTGATAACTCTATCTTTCATTGTTTTACAGAGTTCATAAAACATGGGAGTTTGGGGGAATTCGTAGAAGTCAAATCCTGCTCATTGTTGTTCGTAGGAATTCCATTTCAATACCACTTCCAGTGTATAAGCAATCTGTACATTTTGGCAGTGGCTATTCCATATGTGGCATTGAGGAGTGTCTTCTGCATAACATAAGCCGCATAATTTCACCAAGTAGATCTCCAAGTAGTTGTCTTGTCACAAACCAGTTCTACAAGCCAGATCAACAGGGAAGCATTGGAATTAGCATTCATCTGCAAATTCAATTCACATGGTAATGGACTCAATCGTGATGAAAGTTGGTTGGGACACTACCAATTTAACAACCATTGAAGGTGAAACAGCTCTCTGTGTTGTATCCCTCCTGACATGAGAGTCTATCTATTGACTTTGATTTTTATCTGCTTCGGTTTAACTATCCAATCTTCAGATACTAACAGTTGCTCTGTCTCTCAACGCCCTTCCTTTTTCTTCCCTCCCCCTCCCCTTCCCCTCTCCTATTTATTTTGGGTGTACACATCCCAAACTCATAACTCTGGTCATCTGAAGAAGTGGGCTGTGCCCACGAAAGATCATGATACCATCTACATGTTTTGTTAGTCTATAAAGTGCTACCAGACCATTTGTTATAATTTCACCCAGTCATTCCTACATCAAACCCATATTTTTCTGGTAAAGCTAGATCATATCTTTAAGTCTGGCATCCAATCTTAATTTAAATACTTCAAGTGACTAAGATTCATACTCCCCGTTAGTAACTTGTGCCAGTGGTTAATTACCCTCACAGTTAACAAATACACCTAATATCTAATGTGAGTTTGTTTAGTTTTGGCCTCACTAAAGAGTTCTCTATTAATAAGTCTGAAGAAGAGCTCTGTGTCAGCTGGAAAGCTTGTCTCTCTCCAACAGAAGTTGGCCTAAAAGAAAGATATTACCTGACCCATCTTGTCTGTCTACTGCTAGCAACTGATTCGCTATCCAGGCTTCCAAAATATGGCCAATTTGGAGCTGGATACTTATCTAAACTGACCCATATGGGAACCTATGATAGTTGCTCTGTATTTGGCTTTAAGGCAAAGTTCAAACAAAAATGACAGACTCGATTTTCTTCAAAGGAAGCAGACACAGTTTTAAGCTACAAGGTCTAATTTTTTTTTAAATACCAATATCAGACACTTAAACACAGAATTTCAGCATGAAAATGTAGAATACCAAACAAAAGTAAGGTTTCCCCTCCCACTAATTTGTATTTCTTAAAAGAAAACAAATATAATGTCTCAGATTTTATAAGTTTTGTTTTACATGCAATCAAGTTGTTTATGGATCTTGGTATAAAAATGTCCATATAAGGCTAACCCACATCCCCGAAGTGTCACATATAGTTCCTTTTAATATATTTATTGCTACTAGTAACAGTATACCACATTAACCTGAGGTTTTCATAGAACACCAACTGCCATCTGCTATAATGTATTATTTGCTAACATAACTGCATCAAAATATAATAACACATCTAGTTGGAAGTGGCAAGGCATTTCCTGTTCATGTTAATCCACGTTAGGGATATTTCCTTAAATGTGTAGTAAGCATCACAGGCAAACATATTTGGACAAAATAAGAATAGACCTGATTTTTTTCTTAGAACTTGAGTAGAACCCTTGTGAGATTTTAAAAAAAATCAGTAGAATTTTAGTCTCATTTTCACACACATCCAAGCCTCTTGGTTTTGGCTGGGAAAACAAATGCCCTAATAAAGTAAAAGTCTTGTTCTTGTGGTGTTTCTGGCATAACTGAAACCAGGAAATACTGGAAATCTCAAAAGAGCCTGTTCACACAAGATGTTCAGTATTATTTCTAAAAAAATTAGTTAATCATCTTACTTAAAGCAAAGGTAAGAACATTTGGAATTTTATCCATCATTACTAATAACAAAATCCATATAATCTGTGACTCTCATTGGTAAGATATTGAAATTATTAAAAGCTGGTTTCCAAGGGTATGTCTACACTGCAAAGTTAATTCAAACTAACAGACGTTAGTTCGAATTACCTTTAATAGCCGCTACACTAGCGCTCCGCTAGTTCGAATTTAAATCGAACTAGCGGAGCGCTTAGTTCGAACTAGGAAAACCTCATTTTACAAGGATTAAGCCTAGTTTGAACTAGCTAGTTCGAATTAAGGGGTGTGTAGCCCCTTAATTCGAACTAGTGGGAGGCTAGCCCTAGCCAGGTTTCCCTGCTGGCCACTCTGGCCAACACCAGGGAAACTCGTCTGACCCCCTCCCCGCCCCGGACCCCATAAAGGGGCACGGGCTGGCTATGGTGCCCGTGCCAGGTGCAAGCCTGCCAGCACCCAGCCAGCAGACCCTGCACCTGGCACGGATCGAGCCACCCACCCGATGCCCCCCAGCCCTCCCACTCTTCCCGGGAGCTTGCCTGGGACCGCAAGAGGCGGGCACCCGTCTGGGCTAGTGCAGACATCGTGGACCTCGTCCATGATCTCCGCACTAGGCACAGGAAAGTGGCTGGCTAGGGCAGGAGAGCTGCCAGCCTGGCCACCCAGGAGCAGGTGTGCAAGAGAATCAAGGGGGTCCACTGAGACCCCCAACCCTGAGCCCTGAGCTTACAATGGCCGTGTTGGGTCAGACCAAAGGTCCATCTAACCCAGTAGCCTGTCTGCCGACAGCAGCCAACCCTAGGGACCCTGGAGGGGATGGACCGAAGACAGTGACCAAGCCATTTGTCTCGTGCCATCCCTCTCCAGCCTTCCACAAACCTTGGGCAGGGACACCACTCCTACCCCCTGGCTAATACCACTCCATGGACCCAACCTCCATGACTTGATCTCACTTCCCTTTAAACTCTGTTCTAGTTGTAGCCTTCACAGCCTCCTGCAGCAAGAAGTTCCACAGGTTGACTATTTGCTTTGTGAAGAACAACTTTCTGTTACTAGTTTGAAGCCTCCTACTCATTCCTTTCCTTTGGTGTCCTCTAGTCCTTCTTTATGGGAACTAATGAAGAACTTTTCTGTATGCACCCTCTCCACCCAACTCCTGCTTTTAGAGACCTCTATCCTGTCCCCCCTCCGTCTCTTCTTTTCTAAGCTGAAAAGTCCCAGTCTCTTTAGCCTCTCTTCATATGGGACCTGTTCCCAACCCCTGATCATTTTAGTTGCCCTCCTCTCTCCAACCCTCTCTCTTCCCCTCTCCCACCTCCTTTTCCCAGTCTCCCCCAGTTTTGTTCAATAAAGACAGATTCCATTTTGGAAGACACGTTATCTTTATTTTGTACATCAAGAAGAGGGGCTAGGGAAGGGTAAGTGGAAGGAGGTGAGGGAGGAATGGGGCACGAGCCCCCGATGGGGAGGACTGGGCTGGCTCTGCGAGCTTCTGGGGGTGGAAGCTCTCCTACAGCCCCCCAATTGCACCTTCTCCCCAGATGGCAGCCTGCGGCAAGTGCAGCCGGGCTGATGGTCGAGTGGTGTGATGTGCCCAGTGTGGGTAGTCCGGGCAATCCAAGCCAGGACTGCTTTGCAAGCGGGGCACCCCTGAGAACTGTCTGTCCGGGGTGGGGGTCGGGACCCTTTAAGCACAGCCCTCGGCTAGCCTGAGACAGCATCTACGCGCTCTAAGTCCTCCTGTGATGCCCTGCCGGCACTGCTTCCGGCCATCCTTAAGCCCGGTTCAGGGTCCACTTAATGTGGACATGCTAGTTCGAATTAGCAAAACGCTAATTCGAACTAGTTTTTTAGTCTGGATCCGTTAGTTCGAATTAGCTTAGTTCGAATTAAAGTTGTAGTGTAGACATACCCCAGGAGGTTAAAAATTAAGTTACTATTTATACTATAAACAATTCATATATTATATTTTAAGACATTTTATTTCTATCCATTGAATAACTGCGAATCTACATATTAATAAAATAACTTAGTCTTATTTTTAGCATTAATGAATAATTAGAGACAAATACATTTTGTAAGTCAGAAAAAAAGGGGCTTAATTTCCCGGTCTATGTAAAGCCAACTGATGTGGGTTGTTAGCAGGTGGGTTTGAACCTGGTATCTTAGGGGCTAAAGCCATGAGCCTCTACAGAATAAACTAAAAGCCCCCTGGAGCTCAGCTATAGAGCAGACTTTCTTCTCTCTTCTCAGGCTATGTGTAGACTATATCTTCCACAAAAAACTTCTTGTGCTAGAGTGTGTTCACACTACAAAAGTGCATCGCAAAAGCGATGCACTTTTGCACAAGAGAGCATTCAGACTGCAGGGACGCTCTCTTGGAAAAAAAAGGTCTGATTACTATTCACAAAATAGCAACCAAAGCACTTGTGCTTTTGTCGATTGGCTCTTTGTGCACAAAACCCCCGTTTCCTGTCCACACACACCCTTTTGCTCAAGAACTCTTGTGCTAAAAGGAGTTATTCCTTGTAGAAAGAGGAATACCTATACCGCAAAAATCCCTCTGTTGTTTTGATTTACTGTAAATTTACTTGCACATAATGTGCTTCAGGTGTGGACACTTCGGAGGTTTTGGGGCAAAAACAGGGCATCTATGCTTTTTCCTCTTCCCTCTTCTTGTGCAAAAAACTGCTCTTGCCTGTCCACACACACCTTTCTGTGAAAGAACTCTTTTGCAAAAAGGAGTTATTCCTCGTAGAATGAGGAATACCTAACTGGAAAAACCCCTCTGTTCTTTCATTTTACTTGCACAAAACCACACCTGAGGTATGGACGCTCCACAAGCTTTTGCGCAAAAATAGTAATTTTTGCGCAAAAACTCTGTAGTATAGACCTAGCCTCAGTGGTCTCAATTCCTCTGGGTTACACCTACAAGAAAACATTAGAAAGGAAACCAATGAGAGGATAACATCCTTCACAGAATTGTTATCTGAATTTCCACATTGTAGAGAATGAGGGAGAAGGGGTTTTACACCCTGTGGAATGAATCATGAGAACTGATAGACTTCAAAAGAGAGTGGAAATTCACTTGGGGTGTGTCTAGACTACATGCCTCCGTTGACGGAGGCATGTAGATTAGCCAGATCGGCAGAGGGAAATGAAGCCGCGATTAAAATAATCGCGGCTTCATTTAAATTTAAATGGCTGCCCCGCTCTGCCGATCAGCTGTTTGTCGGCAGATCGGGGCAGTCTGGATGCGACGTGCCGACAAAGAAGCCTTTCTTGATCGGCACAGGTATGCCTCGTGAAACCAGGTTTACCTGTGCCGAACAAGAAAGGCTTCTTTGTCGGCGCGTCGCGTCCAGACTGCCCCGATCTGCCGACAAACAGCTGATCGGCAGAGCGGGGCAGCCATTTAAATTTAAATGAAGCCGTGATTATTTTAATCGCGGCTTCATTTCCCTCTGCCGATCTGGCTAATCTACATGCCTCCGTCGACGGAGGCATGTAGTTTAGACGTACCCTTAGAGTCTACAGTCAATAACACAGTTTATGATTCTACACTGGCTCTTGAACCCCTAGATCCCTTACTCAACATCTCCTTTCTTAGGCAAGGTAGTTCTAAAGGAATTGTAATACAATGGGCTTGCCTCCGTCACAGTTATCCCCACCACTGAGGAGGTACCATGGGGAAAGTACAACAGCCCCAAACTGTAAATCTCTGCATTATCTGTTCTTCATCATCACCCTCAGAAAATCAAGCTGTGGAGCCCAAATTAATCAAGAAGCCAAAGGACATAGAGAGAAGCAGTTTTTGAATTGTTTATACATGGGTAAGCATGGGTAACAAACAAGCAAAATTGGAATAAAATTCAATCTAGTTGCTATTAGTGAGATGTGATGGGATGACCCACATGATTGGAATGTTAAAATCAATGGCTACCAAAGTTCAAGTATGTGGAAAGGGAATGGAATTCTACATAAAAAATGGCATTACTGGTTTCTGAGTCACCACTAATCCAGAAGAATATGGTCTTGAATACTTATGGGCCAATGTCATAACAGATAAAGCACAAAATCACCAAATCACACTAGGGAAGAGGATGGATGTCTTCTTGTCATCTACCTATAATGAGCAGGAAATAAAACGGTGTGACCATAGGGTCTTCAGTTTGAGTGACACATGCTGAAAGTTCATGCTGGTAGTATGAAAACATCCCTGGAATTTTTAAACATTATAGTTCACAATTTCTGAACTAAACAAATGTCTCAGCTAGAATTTGTCCTAACAGATAGAGAGGAACTGATCACAGAATTAAAAATTAATGGTATCTTAGGTACAAATGATTATGACAATCATATTTATGAAGAGCAAGGAGAATAATGTTGAGACAATCAATATATATATACTTGATGTTTTAATAAAGACAATTTCACAAAGCTGAAAACAATTTTAAGCCAGTCAGTTAAGAGGATGAATTTAATCAGAAAAATATGAATAGTAATTGGGAATTGTTTAAGAACGTCTTGCTAAAAAATGTCCTGAGACTTAATTAAGGAAGAAGGCCATGCGGATTAAAAAAAAAAAAAAAAAAAAAGCCAACGCTTGATATATAAGGAAAATTAAAACAGTTGTAAAAATAAATCAATACAAATAAATCAGAAGTTAGGAAATGTAGAAAATTGATACGGGAAACCCAGGGACATAAGAAGAAATCTATGGCTGTTAAGGACAATAATAAGGAGGTTGTTACTTAAATATATTAAGAACAAAAGGATCCTGACAATAGTATTGGTACATTACTACATGGAAGTGGTGGCAGTCTCAGTAATAATGCAGAAAAGGCAAAAATATTTGATAAATATTTGTTTCATTTTTGGGGGGAAATATAGATAATTATATAATATTATATGAGCACTTTCCATTTCACCAATAGCTTTGGAGATTATTAAAAAGATGATACTATGTAGGAAAATAAGAACACCCATATTGGGTCAGACCAAAGATTAATCTATCCCATTATTCTGTCTTCACTGCTGTGGCCAATGCCAGGTTCCCCAAAGGGAATGGACAATCAAGTGATCAGTTCCCTGTCATCCATTTCTGACTTCTGGCTAATAGTGCTATGGACACCATCTTTGCCCATCTTGGCTAATAGCCATTGATAGGCCTATTCCCACTTAATTCATTTAGTTCTTTTTTGAACGTTGTAAAAGTCCTACCTTTCACAACATCCTCTGGCAAGGAGTTCCACAGTTTGACTGTACATAGTGTGAAGTACTCCCTTTTGTGTGTTTTAAACCTGCTGCCTACTAATTTCATTTGGTGACCCCTAGTTCTTGTTTTATGCGGAGTAAATAACACTTCCTTATTTATTTTCTCCATCAGTTATGATTTTATAGACCTGTATAATATCCCCTCTTAATCATCTCTTTTCCAAAATGAAAAGTCCCAGTCTTATTAATCTCTCCTCATACAGAAGCTGTTCTGTACTCCAGTCATTTTTGCTGCCCACTTCTGTACCTTTTCCAATTCCAATATTCTTTTTTGAGATGGGTTGACCACTTCTGCATGCAGTACTCAAGATGTGGACATATAATAAATTTATGTAGAGGCAATATGATATTTTTGCCTTATTATAGATAATTATCTATCCCTTTCTCCATGATTGCCAACATTTTGTTTGCTTTTTTGTTTGCTGCTGCACATTGAGTGAATGTTTTCAGAGGACTATCCGCAATGACTCCAAGATCTTTCTCTTGAATGGTAACAGCTAATTTAGACCCCATCGTTTGGTATGTGTAGTTGAGATTATGTTTTCTAATGTGAGTTACTTTGCATTTATCAGTATTGAATTTCATCTGCCATTTTTTGCGGAGTCACCCACTTTTGGGAGATCCCTTTGTAGCTCTTTACAATTGGCTTTGGACTTAACTGTCTTGAATACTTTTGTATCATCTGCAAATTTTGCCATCTCAGTTTACCCCTCTTTCCACACCATTTATGAATATATTCAATAGGATAGGTTCCAGCACAGTGCCCTGGGGAACACCACTATTTACTTCTCTCCATTCTGAAAAAATGACCATTTATTGCTACTCTTCCTTGCCTGTTTTTTAATCAGTTACCAATCCATGAGAGGTTCTTTCCTCTTATCCCATGATGCCAGCTTACTTTGTTAAAAGTGAGGGATCTTGTCAAAGGCTTTCTGAAAACCTAAGTACATTATATCCACTGGATCCCCTTTGCTCACATACTTATTGATCTCCTCATGCTTGCTGACCTCACCTGTTTGTTGACCCACTCATTTTTAAACCAACAGGTCCAGGTGACTTACATCCAAAATTTTATAAAAAGCTGGCTGAGAAGCAAAGTGGAACATTAATGTTGATTTTCAATAAGCCTTGGAGCACTGGGGTTCCGGACCAGTGGAAGAAAGGTGATGTTGTGCCTTTTTTTCAAAAAAGATAAATGGGAGGACCTGGCTAATTATAGGTCTTTCAGCCTGAAATTATTCCCAGGCAAGATAATGAAGTGGCTGATATGGGACTTGATTAATAAAGAAATAAAGGAGAGAAATGTCATTTATGAAAATCAACATGAGTTTGTAGAAAATAAATTACAGGACTATGTAGCACTTTAAAGACTAACAAGATGGTTTATTAGATTATGAGCTTTCGTGGGCCAGACCCACTTCCTCAGATCAAATAGTGGGTCTGGCCCATGAAAGCTCATCATCTAATAAACCATCTTGTTAGTCTTTAAAGTGCTACATAGTCCTGTATTTTGTTTCAGCTACACCAGACTAACACGGCTACATTTCTATCACTATTCTTTGTAGAAAATAGATACTGTCAAACTAATTTGGCATTTTTTAATAAGAAAAAGTAACCTTGAGTAGACATCGAGTAGGTCAGGCAGTGTCCTTTTCCTCTTAGAGTCTCAACTCCAGCAACCCAAAAGTCCCCTTCACGTTCCCCTTGATGTGCCCCCTTCTCTTCACCCAGCTACAGTTGCTGCCCTTAATCAGGGCAGAGACAGAGTTCAGAGGTGCACCCACAGGCTGAGTCTAGACTACACAGTTCTTGCAGAAAAATAATTTGCGTATCTTTTTCCGCTTCTTTTGGAAGAGGCTTTTCCGATATTTGGCCCATCCACATTGTTCCTTTTTAGGAACATCCCTTCTTCTTCATGAAATGAGGTTTACAGGGATGCCGAAAAAAATGTCAGAAGAGAAGACGCTTTCCTTGGATGCGGCAGAGTTTTTCCAGGATCCCAGAAAAATTCTGCAGTCTAGGCGTGCCCACAGTGTTCACCCCCTACCCAGAATGGGAGAGTAAAGAAATGTCTTACTCACTCAACTGGCCACTTGCCATCTACTTGCTCACTGTTTTTCACCACCCTCTTGCTGCCTGCTCATTGCATGTCTCCACTGCTGCCCCATTGGCTGGCTGTCAGCATCCATTGTCATCCAGGTCAAACCAGTCTAGCCATTACTCGTGGGGAGGGTGTGTAGCCTTCTGACCAGAGTACCTGCCACCACCCTTCTTACTCCACAGAGCTCTAAGTCTAGGTCTAGACTGCAATGTTAAATCGGAAAAAGAAACACAATTTACGGTACACATGTTTTGTATCTTTTTTCCAATTTACTTTTGAAAGAGGCTTTTTTGAAATTTGGCACATCTACATAGCGCCAAATGTCAAAAGAAAGTGCTCTTTTGACACATCCCTTATTCCTCATAGAGCGAGGTTTACAGGGACAGTGAAAGATTCTTTTGAAAAAGCAGACAGGTTCCTTGGACATGGTGTTGCTTTTCCGGGATACCTCCGGTATCCTGAAATAGCAATGCAGTCTAGACGTAGCTTTACAGTACAGCCACTCTCTGAGTTACGAACAAGTTACGGACCAACACTTGGTCCGTAACTCGAACTGTTTGTAATTCGGACCCCATTGAGTTACACGTGACTGTTCGTAAGCGCGGGTCGCGTTCGTCACTTGGGGACCGCCTTTACGACCGCTTCATGGGAGCTTTAGTCGTAAGTGCGAACGGTCGTAACTCGACCATTCGCAACCCGGGGAGAGGCTGTAAAGGCCCTGCTTGTCAAGGTCCTTTTTGTTAAACACGATCCCTTTCTTTTGGAACAGATTTAAGGACAGTCCTGCTGTTCTGTATTTCCTAATAATTACACATTGGTAACCATAATTCAATAACCTTGTATTTAGTGCTAACATAATTTGGGACCCTACACTAGCTAAATTGATAACAACGAGCAAAGCACGGTTCCATCTGTCAAATATCTAGCCAATTTAAGCAACACTGGAATAAACTGTATTTACATAAAGACACCCAGCATCTCTTTCCCCCTCCAGCTACCATCCCAGTTAATTCAGATTCTACTTATAGTAATACGGCTAATTGTAAATGCATACATCTGAGAATAAAGACTGCAGGCCATACTTACAGGATGGGGGACTAAACTGGGCAGCAATGACTCTGAAAAAATATATTGGTAGTTGTGATGGATAATCATGGGAGCATGAGCTCCCAGTGTGATGCCATGGCCAAAACTGCTAATGTGATCATAGCATGCAAAAACAGGGAAATCTTGGAGAAGAAAGGTTATTTGCATATGAATTTGGCACTGATGTGGTCACTGCTGGAATATTTTGTCTAGTGCTGGTGCCCACAGTTCAAGAATGATGTTGATAAATTAGAGATGGTGCAGAGAAGAGACATGAGACTACAATGCAAAAGTTCAGAGTAGATAATCACGATTGTCCATTTTGGCCTTACAATCTATGAATAACCCCCCACCTAGCTGTACTCAGCTGCAAAGTTCTCACCCATAATGATCCCACAGAGCTTCATCATCTGTACTTTAATGTTAGCAGTATACTAGTGCACTCAAAAAATCTGTATTTGACCACAGGAAACTCCATATTTCTGCAGCTACCAATTTTTTCTTTTTTTCCCTCCTGGTTTTTTTGAAGACAAAACAAAAGAAAGTTCAATGCAAACAAAATTCTTTAACATCTTTCATACGATATTTAGGTTGTACATATATAATAAAATATAATAAAAATATTAAGGAATGAGGTCTGAAGTTCTTGTAGTGACATTAGTTTATCTATATTATATACATGTAGTAGTTGCAGTTGCTGGTAGGTTAACAATGTGTACATAGAGGAGAGTTAATAGTGCTTTACGAACCTTAACTCTTGCTTTCACTTATTTTTTATTTGAAAAATTGCATTTGGCCTGATAGCATTTACACCCACTTTGCAAATGTGTAAATGACTATATACAATGAAGGGCAGAGGGAAATCAGGCTCACAGTTTCTTAGGGTACGTCTAAACTACATGCCTCCGTCGACGGAGGCATGTAGATTAGCCAGATCGGCAGAGGGAAATGAAGCCGCGATTAAAATAATCGCGGCTTCATTTAAATTTAAATGGCTGCTCCGCTCTGCCGATCAGCTGTTTGTCGGCAGATCGGGGCAGTCTGGACGCGACGCGCCGACAAAGAAGCCTTTCTTGATCGGCACAGGTAAACCTGGTTTCACGAGGCATACCTGTGCTGATCAAGAAAGGCTTCTTTGTCGGCACGTCGCATCCAGACTGCCCCGATCTGCCGACAAACAGCTGATCGGCAGAGCGGGGCAGCCATTTAAATTTAAATGAAGCCGCGATTATTTTAATCGCGGCTTCATTTCCCTCTGCTGATCTGGCTAATCTACATGCCTCCGTCGACGGAGGCATGTAGTTTAGACGTACCCTTATTGCCCTGGAATATTTTATGTTTGTTACCTTCTGGTATATTTACTTACCATCTTAGCTCTCCTATCACCTCACATCTCTCTGAAGGTCTTTATAGACCTCATATCCAGTTGCTGTCCTGCCACTGGTGTATCTAGAGCTGGTGGGATGGATAATGTAATAATAATTCACTGTTCTCCATTCTCTTTGTGACTTTAAACTCACATAGTTAACTTATACAGCAGACAGCTCCCTGTTGCTGCCACACAGACAACTGTGTTTAAAATGTCTTATCTTTAGACATAGAGCTAATTTGCTGTCTTAATGTAGAGCATATTAACAGCAGTTCTGCCCTATTTAGCATAGTCATGAAGATCATACCTCAAAATATTAAATAAGAATACCTTTTGAAATTAAACTCTATCTAGGTATAACTTTTAAAAGAAGCAGTTTTTTTTCCAATGGAGAGTGTAATTCTGTTTCTTAAATTGCCCTTCTTTTAAATGTTGTCGATAAAGAAACCTTGAAGCTACTACATCAGGGGTAGGGACCCTAAGGCCTGGGGGCCGGATGCTTCTCCCGGCTTGCCTGTATCTGGCCCCTGAGACTCAGGGCTCCCCGCCAGTATTGGGGACCCCGCTTTGGTGCTCCCCCTACAGAGCTGAAGCATACAGAATCTACTAGCCTGGGCCCACCCAGGCTCTGGTCCGGGAGGAAAATGGGAGGAGTGTCTTTCTCACTTCTCACTCAGGGGCCATGTCAGTGAGGATTAGGTTTTTTGGGTATTTTTGCTTGTCACTTGTGTGTGGCCTCCGACTGATTTTTCTGTGGGTCAGCAGACCCTGACCCAAAAAATTTTCCCCACCCACTGTACTACATATTCTGTGCTCTTCTAAATTACAACACTTAGCCATGAACACCAATCAGTAAGATTGAGATATAAACTTTATCCCTTAAGTTTACCACATCTGGGAATACGATGGTCTTTTGTATACATCATCTCAGAGGGCTGTTGCTTTCGTTTCATAATCAGAGGGAAAGTTATTTGAAATAATATCCGGTTGCAAGCAAATTCTGGGAGGAACCCCGTAAATGAAGCAATTTTATAACTCAAGAGCATTAAGAGGATGTGGTAGGATGCATGTCAATCACAGCTATAACCAGAGGAGCATTCTTTACAACCACATCCGACTCCCATCAACCGTTATCACTAGAGAGACAGATGGTTCCAGTACAGTCAGATATCGTGGCAATTATATTTCCCCTCTTAAAAGGAAATAATCAAGGAACTTTTATAAACCTACAGCTAGATTTTTCAGTCATTTCATGAAATTAGGACTTGAATACAATCCAAGTTGTACAAATGTATTGGAATATTTTCTCATATAATTGCACCTTGTAGAGCTATAGCCATTCTGCTTATTTTAAAATGCAGGGGTGTATTTAGTGAAAAAATACCTGAAAACACAGCAGGGATTTGTGAAAAGATGTCTAGTAAGAAGCTCTGAAGAATCATACTTCTGACTTCCTAGTTGTGTAAGTTTTCCTTTAACTTATCACCTCAGTGCTCTAAGGAAGTCATGACGAACTTACTATGTACCTGGTCATACAGCAGCTCAGCATGAGGATGTACCACTGATTTGAATGTGATTGGTGTTGTGTGGTATAGGGAATAACTATGTGTACATCTACCAGAGGTATCCCAAAATAGCAATACTGCATCTTAACAAGCTGCCCATTAATTCAAAATTTGGCTGTGCAGATGTGTCAAATTTCAAAATAACCTATTTCAAAATTCAATCGCAATAAGATATGCAATTTACATAGCAGAAATTGAGTATCTTATTTCAAGTTGAGGGTGCTGTATAGATGCACAGTATGAGTCTGGGGCCAGCTAAAACAACTAAAACAATCTAACATCATGTTTACCCAAACTGATGTGTCTTTCACTAAGAATGTATTTGCCTGTGTGAATTTCCTTCACAACTGCCCTCTCTCACATTCTGAAATAAAGTTAATTGAAAGTGTGGGGAAGAGCCTGAGATTATATTCTTAACAGTGTCAGGACAAACATTCATATTCTTATTACAATCTGTGTCACAGAGTCATTAAAATTCTGTGATTTCCAATCCTCATGTATCTTGAAAACTCTTGTGAGGATGGATCACTTTTGGCTGGTTTCTACTCTTTCTATAGTTCTGGACACAAAGTACATTTATCCTGAATGGTAATGTCCTATTACTATTAATATTTTCTTGCTTTTTATGAACATTGTTATAAAGAAACAAGCAAATAAAATAAACATGATAGCTTCTTGACAAGGTTTTAACAGGAGCACAAAGTGATCTAATTGTGTGAAATGGGTAGTATATTAACTGGAACAGTTTTATATACACACATATTCAGAAATATAAACAATACATTTTAGAAACAATAAGTCATTTTAGTTTCAAAGTACTTTACAGCCATTAATTAATTCACCTATCTGATATCCTATAAGGTAGATAAGAATTGTTATCTACATAGGTGCAGATTTTAGTTTAAATAAACTATCATTATCCATAGGCCACCTTCTATCCTCATATGTGCACATGGGCTTCTCGCAAAGTCAATGGGAGCCCTGCATTATTTGTGTCAAATTCTGTTCTCAGTTATATTTCTGGAAGTCCATTTACTTCAATTGAATCAATTCAAATTTACCACAGTATAACTCTGAGTATAATTCATGAACTATCATAGCATCTCAATATTGTTTATGCATCACAGGGTGGATTTGGTCTCCTGAAATTCAGTTGTAGTAGGAACATTTACAGCATTATTTTAACATTGCATTTCTGAAGCATGTTATCAGTCATGAACTATTCAGATATTTACATCAAAGAGTTTAAGTGGAAAGTCCATATGGAATGGACAAAATCCAAAATGAGTTGTACATCAGATTGGTTCAATGCCACTACTTTTGAACAAATTGGTATAGCAAGTTGTGGTTAGTGCTACAATACAATACTTTAATAAGGTCCGTATATTAAATATCATAAAATTGTCTGCGAAGAATTGAAAGGTAAATCTGTCAGGGTATGTCTACACTACCCCGCTAGTTCGAACTAGTGTAGGCATACCGCACTTGCAAATGAAGCCTGGGATTTGAATTTCCCGGGCTTCATTTGCATAAGCAGGGAGCCGCCATTTTTAAAACCCCGCTGGTTCAAACCCCGTGCAGCGCGGCTACACGGGGCTCGAACTATGTAGTTCGGACTAGGCTTCCTATTCCGAACTACCGGTACACCTCGAGGTTCCAATAGTGGCCAATGCCAGATGCCCAAGAGGGAGTGAACAGAAACAGGTAATCATCAAGTGATTCCTCTCCTGTCATCCATTTCCAGACCCTGACAAACAGTGGCTAGGGACACCATTCCTACTCTTCCCCTCTCTGCCTCCCCCAGCTACCTCCTGCTCAGCTCTGTCCCTCAGTAGTCCTGTGCCCTCCCCCTCAGCTCCTTTCTCTCAGCCAGCCCTGCCCACCCCTGCACACACCCCTCACTTCTTTTGCCTTCCCATCCCAGTTCCTTTAACTCCCTCGGCCTTCACTCCAAAGAGTGCCGTGCCTGGCTCTACCCCCAGAGCTGTGTTTCTTTCTTCTCTTCCCAGCCCTGCTGTCTCACCAGTGCTCACTCTGCCCCCTCCTTCTACCCTGCTACTCTGTGGACCCAGGTTGGGGTTTAAAATGGCAGAAAGCTCCTGCCCATCCTCCACTGTCACCACCACAACTCTGCTGAGAGTTTGGTCTCATTGGCAGGGAGCTCCAGGTCCTCCTCCCACCCTGCTGTTCCATGACTCCAAGCTTTGGGTGTCTCCACAGCTGATGCCATGCTGTTACAGCAGCACTATTTAAAGGACGGGGGTATGTCTACACTACCCTCCTAATTCGAACTGGGAGGGTAATGTAGGCATACCGCACTTGCAAATGAAGCCCGGGATTTGAATTTCCCGGGCTTTATTTGCATAAGCCGGGCGCTGCCATTTTTAAATCCCGGCTAGTTTGAACCCCGTGCCGTGCGGCTACACGCGGCACTGAGTAACTAGTTCGGATTAGGCGTCTAATCCAAACTAGCTGTACTCCTCGTGGAATGAGGAGTACAGCTAGTTCGGATTAGGAAGCCTAATCCAAACTACCTAGTCCGTGCCGCGTGTAGCCGCGCGGCACGGGGTTCGAACTAGCCGGGATTTAAAAATGGCAGCGCCTGGTTTATGCAAATGAAGCCCGGGAAATTCAAATCCCGGGCTTCATTTGCAAGTGCGGTATGCCTACATTACCCCGTTAGTTCGAACTAGCGGGGTAGTGTAGACATACCCTAGGTCCGGACTACTGCTGCCACATGGCAGCCCTTAATTCCATTGGGCCCCTTAATTCCATTGGGCCCTTGTGCAATTGCCTCCATTGCTTCCTCCCCCTCATCAGCAGTCCTGGTTGTCCAACTTCAGAAAATGCTCTGAGATCTAAATCCTTCACTAGAGGATCTATATATCAGGGTATGTCTACATTACAGAGAGTTTTCGGAAAAACAGTTATTTTTCCAAAAAAACTTCAATTATGTCCACACTGCAATCACGTTCTTTCAGAGAAAAATCAAAAGAACGGAGAGGTTTTTCTGACATTGGTAAACCTCCTTCTACAAGGAAGAAGCCTTTTTCCGAAAGAGCTCTTTGGGAAAAAAGTATGTGTGGATGGGGAAGAGGGAGTTCTTTTGCAAGAAGAGGAAAAAGCACAGGTGCCCTGGTGGCCATTTTGCTCATAGTAATCACAGCTTACATGCGAGATAGAGTCCATTCAATGAGGATGCTATCTATCAAAAAAGCAGATTGCTTTTTCGATGTGCTTTCGCAGCATGGACGCTCTCTTTTGGAAGAAGTTTTTTCAGAGGATCTCTTCTGGAAAAGCTTCTTCCGAAAGAAGCCTGCCTGAAAAGACATAGACTCACAGAAACTACTTTGATCTCATAACAGAGGCCATAGAATTTACCTACATAAATTGCTGTTTAAAATAGAACATACAGGTTAGGAGTACACTCAAACTCAGAAAAAGCCCTAGGCAAGTACCAAGTACTATTACCCACAATTTTAAAAGGGATAACTAAGATATAGATGTTGAACAATGTAGCTGGAAGGCACTGTGTCCTGGGAAACCTACATTCTAACCTGGGATCAAACACTTGATTTGCTATAGCTTTGTACCACTATGCAGAGTGAAGGAAAGCTCTGTATGTTTATATGGATAACTTAGCTTTTTAGAAAAATGTGTATCTTGTGATCTGTGCAAGAAATGAGGCAGGACTCTCCACAAACCATTATAAGCTTGGCCAGCACTGTTCACTCCTTTAATGTAATAATGAATAATCCCTCCATCCCATTTTTTATCCAGGAAAAGAAAGGAACTAATACCATATGCCTGCATACCTTTTCAAAACTAAGTAATGGAGAGTGAATGTTGGATATTGAGTACTCTCAGTAATCTGTAATGGAACCATCCATAGTCCAAGAATTATATGGAGAAACTAATTTAGTGATTACTTTTTAACACCACATTAGAAAATAATGTGAGATGCTTGTGAATTTATGAACAGGAAGAAGCTGAATTCATCAAAATAAATAATTTGCCATGAATTATTCACTCAGCTATAAATTGGAAGTAGTTGGACAATACAACAGAACTGGGTGGTCAGAAGATGAATCTAATTTAGAGTAATTAAATATATATATAATATATATATATATATTTATTTCATTGAATGGCTGGTGCCAGTGATATGCTGATCATATTTCATTGAAGAGACCACCAGCAATAATTCATTTGAATTGTTATAGCATCTGGTATCCACAGCTGCCAAATTAATTCAGAATATTTCTGAATACAGTCACAAAGCATGAGATTACAAGATATTACTATCCCCATTTTACAGATTAGAAAAGTGAATGACTAGAGATTTAGAGTGACGTATCCAAGACCACACAAGAAAAGTATGGCACAACAAGAAAAGAAAAGCTAATTTTTTAAATTTTTCTGTGTGCGCGCTAATAATTTGAACCTAAAAGTATGGCAACAGCAAGTTGGCAGAATGAGTAACAGGAAGGAGATTTTTGTATTCAGTGAATGGACACAATTCAGAAAAGTTCAAAGTAAGAAAAAAGTAAGCTTGAAAAGGACTACAAGGCTGTGTCTACATTGGCATGATCTTGCGCAAAAGCAGCTGCTTTTGTGCAAAAACTTGCTGCCTGTCTACACTGGCTGCGAGTTCTTGCGCAAGTACACTGATGTTCTAATGTATGAAATCAGTGCTTCTTGCGCAAGAACTATGATGCTCCCGCTCAGGAATAAGCCCTCTTGCACAATTGTTCTTGCGCAAGAGGCCAGTGTAGGCAGGCAACATGAATTTCTTGCGCAAGAAAGCCCTATGGTTAAAATGGCCATCAGAGCTTTGTTGCGCAAGAGAGCGTCTACACTGGCATGGATGCTCTTGTGCTAAAGCACATCTCCTGCGCAAACGAACATGCCAGTGTGGACGCTCTCTTCTGGAAGAGTTTTTGCACAAGAACTCTTCCATAAAAGAGTTCTTGCGCAAGATCATGCCAGTGTATACGTAGCCCAATAGTTTAAGGATGTGAGGCTTAAAGTTAAATTAAGCAAAATAGTTAATCTGAAGAAGAAATTAATCAAAGTCAAGTAGTAGGAGTTTCAGAACAACTGCAAGACAACTAGTTATTATAAGAACTCAAAGTTGAGTGGCAACACTTGTTGAATAATACTAACTGTGTGCATTTTCCAAGCATGGTAGTCCCATACAGATAATGCTATATCCTCTTCAAAGACAACTGAAGAAGATAAGGTTATTTAATTTAGTCAATAATATGCAAGTAGCATAAGGAACAATTGATACGAACTGTTTGTCCAACAGGGAAATACTGTTGTCACTTGAAATGATGGAAGAGGTTTTGCCTTGTGTCATTAGTCAGAATCCTGTTAAAAATGAATAAAAAGTTATTCTAGCATAGACTTCTCAACCAGTTGGATGTGACCTGGGAAAACACCACAAAATGATATAGCTGCTAACACTCAACAGGAGCCAGGGTAGGGAAGGAGGCGTTTCTCGCTGCTGCTCTTGCTCCTCTTCTTCACACCTAAAGTGGCCTCCATTCCTATTCAAACCCAGAATAACTCTCCCCTTTGTCTCACCAATGCTTCTCTGCTGCTAGCTTTATGCAGGCCTGCCGAGGGGGCAAAAGGGGCAACTGTCCTGGGACCCAGTGATTCAAAATGGCCCAGGACTCCACTGTGACAGTGGCAGTAGCCAGAGTCTTGGAAGCTTTAACTTGCTACTGGAGCACGATGTGGCACACTCCTGGCAGAACTGTCGCTGCCTGGGGGAGGCATGGTATACTTTGGGTGGCACTGCGGCTGCTTGGAGGAAGCTAGCCCCAGCTTTGCCCAAGGCCTGAAGCCCCTCCCCTTCCAAGGGCATGGGGCCATCCCCCTCCACTTGCCCAGAGGCCAAGCATGACTGTTGGCCCCATTCACTTTTTGGAAGAAGTAGCAATTGAGAGACTACTTAATCAATATCACAGTCTTTTGAGTTTTGACTACACTTGCATTTTCCTTAAAAATGCAGACCATTATACTGCCACTGGTCCAAGTACTTCTCTAATGGGGACAGTGGAAGCCATGGTGTAGACTGCACATGGAACCTACACACCTGCTGAGTGTGGTTCACTGTCCCATGTAGTGGCACTTAAGCCATGTATAGAGAAAGAATGAGTTTGCTCTACAACCTTAGCTGAGAGAGCAAGTTGGCTTTTAGCTCAAACTGGAGAGGCTCATGCACTAAGCTCTAGAGGTCCCAGGTTTGGTTCTGCTGTTGGTGTTACACTCAGGCCATGTCTAGACTGCAGAGTTAAATCGGAAAAAGAAATGCAATTTGAGGTATGCAAATTGAGTATCTTTTTCTGATTTACTTGCGAAAGAGCCCTTTCCAAATACTGGTGTATGTATATGACACTAAATTTCAGACACATCCCTTATGCCTTATAGAATGAGGTTTACAGGGATGGCAAAAGAGTGCGTCCACTTTTTCTAACATTTTTTTGGAAAAGTGGACACATTCCTTGAACATGGCATTGCTTTTCCGGGATACCTCCTCTGAAAGTAGTATTGAACATAGATTATGACTGTTCTCAGATAAATTTCCATGAGCATTAATGGGAGTTAAGCAGTCATTTCCACCAAAGCAGACTTCTGGAACTGTTCCTTCCTGACTTACAACTAAGGACACACTGGTCCTGATTCGGATCTCATTGATATTGGTATAAATCAGGAATAATTTCTGCCATCAGTGGAACTCCACAGTTGTAAAAATGGTGTACATGAAAAAACATCACAATTAGGCCCACACAGTTCATTATTTTTCCTCAACTGGGCAATAAGATGATGTTTGTGATTTCACTGTTCGCATATTCTGTGTAAATTAAAATGTTTCCCATCATGAGAAAAAGAGAAGAGAAGTAAAAAAAAAAAAAAAAAAAAAAAATCTGGAGCCATGAGGAGGTGAAAAGCTGAGATCCCTTTTAGACATTGTTAGTGCTACTCTGTTTAAATTGTTGTGTTTGCTATTAGCTACCACAGTGATAAGTAGGTTGGATAATGTACTTTTCACAGAAACTAAAAAAAGCTGGTGAGTGTGTAGGTAGCTCCCATTAGCAATAATGGGAGTTCAGGAACACTCACAATTTACAAAGTACTCTGTTTAAAACCTGTTTATCAGATAATGGTTATTGGCCCAGAGTGGGAGCATGGGAGTACTAAATTAACATAACATCTTTTCACGCCTACAGCCTGTTGCAGAGAAATACTTTATTGGAGCTTTTTTTGTTTTGACTCCAGAATTTGTTTTTCCTTTAAAGCTTTTTAAGCCTTATAACGTATTAGAAATAGATGCAGTGGTAGGATAAAGCACTGTTTTTCATTTTTTTGTTTTGTTTTGTAATGAAGATAGTGGAAAGAAGCTATATCTGCATTTACACTTTCCACATTGACAGGTTTCATTTAACTTTTCCTGATGAGCTTGAAGATACTTAATCAGATTCTGAGAAGATCATCCAGTGATGTTATAAGTAAAGACATCTATTTTGTCTAAGATGTTGTAAAGAAGATGCTTATTAAATATGATTTGCCATAAAGGTCATACCCATAATCCACCAAATGGAACACCTTGCTTCATGAAGTTACCTGTGCCTGATGCTTCAGAAAAAGGTAAAAATTCTGCTTCTACCTGAACATTTGTACAATGCTGGGCATAACAGAAAAACATCCTTCTTGACTCTAGAAATGATCAGCCACTGACAGAGAGGCCACCCAGGTATCAATGTCCATGAGACTAGCTTATCAGAACTACTGTATCACTGCTACAGATAGAAGCACTAACATAATACATTTTATTAGATCAAATATAAAGAAATACATATTGGTATAGGTTTGCACCTTTTGTGTAAACAGATATTGGTCAACATTTTCAGTCCTTGAAAACGAGTCTCTCTGGGTATGTCTACACTAACTCGGAGGGTAATGTAGGCATACCACACTTGCAAATGAAGGCCGGGATTTGAATTTCCCGGGCTTCATTTGCATGAAGCCGGCCGGCGCCATTTTTAAATGCCGGCAGTTCGAACCCCGTGCCGCGCGGCACGGGGTTCGAACTGCCGGCATTTAAAAATGGCGCCGGCCGGCTTCATGCAAATGAAGCCCGGGAAATTCAAATCCCAGTCTTCATTTGCAAGTGCGGTATGCCTACATTACCCTCCTAGTTCGAATTAGGAGGGTAGTGTAGACATACCCTCTGATCCTGTCAAGAGAACTATGCCATGTTACCTTCAATTCCACATGATTGTCTCTGCAGGATCAGAACCATAGATTCTTAAAGTCATATCTATAAATCTCTATAAGTGACCTGATCTGAAGAGGTACTGAGCTGTGCTTGACTTCAGTAAGAGCTGTAGTGGCTCAGCATTTCTGAAAATCAAGCTGCTTTTATTTGAGGATAAAATTGTCCAAAGCACATAGGTGACTGTTGTGTCTAAAAGTCAGATGTTAAAATCAATGGGAGTTAGGCTTCTAAATACCTTTAAAGATCTGGACCCAAGTCACTTAAGTGTTTTCTCTCTCACACACTAGCCCAATGATTGTTCCACTATGGAAGACTGCCTAAAGAATCACTGGGGGTACAGCTACACTGTGTTTTATTTTTCAGAAGAGGTATGCAAACAGCGCTCGCATTTGCATACCTTCTTCTGTTTTTTTTCCCGGAAGAGGCTTTTTCACCATTTGGCCCCATCTTACTTACTTACTTACTGCCCGTTACGCCAATGGCGCATAGGGCAGCAACAAAGTCCTTCCACTTCTGTCGGTTGCAGGCCAAAGCGCCTATTGTTCCCCAAGTGTGATGATGGTCTTTTAATTCTTGTTCTACCGTTCGGCGCCAGGTTGTTTTTGGTATTCCTCTCTTTCTCTTCCCATCTGGTTTCCAGTGGAGTGCAATTTTCGTAATAGATCCGTCTTCTCTTCATAACACATGACCTATCCATCGCCAGCATCTTTTCATAATTATAGTGGCCATGTCTTCTTGTTTACACTGAGACAATAGGTCTTCGTTGGAAATTTTATTTGGCCAAAATATCCTGATTATTCTTCTAAGATTCTTGGTATGGAATGTAGACCATTTAGTAAGGTCTCGTTGTATCATGTGCCAATGGCTCATAAAACAAGGTTTACAGGGGCTTTTGAAAGAAGGTTTTTTTCCCTACATTTTGTAAAGCAGAAATATTAAGATGTAGATTTATTTGAATATAAGTGCAAAGGTCTAATGTATGTCACCCTGTAAACATCTGGGAAGTGCAAAAGGACTGCATAATGTATTTTTGTCAATGTGAATTTTATTATAAGTGTCTGTATACATGAAATATTTAGAGATTTGCAATGTCCCAAAATGGAGTCCAAAACTCCATTTTGAGTTTAGAATGCCTCTGGTACCATCCATTAAGGTCTAACATTCTGTCATGTCCACAGGTGACTGTTAAAGTTTAAAACATCATTCACCTGTCGGTTGCCATTTACATAAATATATGAATATTCAGTAGCATTCCCACCACCCAATCAGTTTGTACCACGCCCAAGGTGCATCGTTTGGCATCCAATCATTTTGAACCTTGCAGTTCATGCATATTCGTGAGCGGAAGATATAAAAGCCCTTCCCTAGCATCAGTTCGTTCTGGTTTGTCGGGCTTAACCCGGGATCAGGGCATCGCTTGTCCATCGGGTCCTAGGCTTAGGATTAGTGAATGCTGGAATGAGAAAGGTCCTGTAAAGATCTTATCTTCAGAGAATTGGACGGAAGGTCTTTTTCTCATTTAGGGTTAAGTTAGTTAGTTTAGTGATTAGATAGGTAGATCTCGTCATCGTGTCTGTACGTTAGGCTGCGTCGGTCCACGTATGTCGGCCGTCGACGAGTCTGTACGTCGGGTGCGTTGAGATTAGTATAGGGTTTAATTTTAGGATAAGGTTAGGATAGGGTAAGGATAGAGTCTAGCTTCCATCGCCTGTTCCGGTCGCTACCGAAGCGCGAGAAGAGGATCCGGAGACCAGAGGCTTCACGGAAGGTGAATCGACCGTCACCGAACTCAACCCGTACTTCGAGGGATCACCTTGGTTGTTCCTCTCCTGCGGCTTCCAATTAGCCAAAGGATTGTAGGTCACCAAGCAACAGGATCATCCGACAAGGGATGCCTGGTAGTTCCTCCCTGAAGGCTTTCAATTAGCTCGAGGGTCATAGGTCGCCAGCATCACATCAATCGCCCCTTCTCACCGCAGACTCTGTTGTAGGTATAGGGACCTTAAGGGACTTCCCCTTCTGGTCTATTGTCAGTGTAAAACGGGGACTGCCCCCGATGTTATCTCGAGGTATCACTGTTTGTAAATTTTATTTTTGTTTAATATAGTCTTGTGGTTGTCAGTTTTAAAACCCAGGCTTAAGTTTTTATTTCAACGCGCCGCAAACACTCTACCGGTGAATAGGTACGGAACGAGGGTCCCATCCTGAAATACCATCCCTAAGCGGATTGGTCGGGATATTAAATTATCTCTCTGGGAAATGTCCTTTAACACCCTTGACATTTCCTTATTCAGTTCGATATACAGGTAACAATTTGGCCCTGTGTAGATGGAGCCAAATGGTGGAAAAGTCTCTTCCAGGAAAAAAAAAATGGAAGAAGGTATGCAAATGCGAGCGCTATTTGCATATCTCTTCCGAAAAATAAAACACAGTATAGCTGTACCCTGGGTCAGAGAGAAAGAGAGAGAATAAATCTGTAGCCCATTGGTTAAGACATCCCTCTTGGATGTCAGAGACCCAAGGCCCAGTCCCTCTGCTCCAGTCACGTTTCATTATTTATCTATAATGGAACAGCTTCATCAGGCGAGATTGAGGGATGCCTCCCACATCATATAAGAATAGCTCAATAGTTGGATCTCTCCTGATTTGTGGGAGAGCCCTGTTCAAATCCTTTCTCTCAGGGAGGTGGTGTTTCACTGCCTGTTTTATCCCCTTATATCAAGGTGTGTTGCTGCAGGGGGCCCTTGCTCTGGCACCTCCTGTAGGTGGTCTGGCCCTCATCAAGTCTTTTGTGGCTTGGCTCTCTGGCCACGCCACATAAAGTTTCATCTCCTTCTGGGGTAACAAAAGGAGCCAGCTTGAAAGTTCATAAATTTCCCCATACCAAAGAACTTTCAGCCTGGGCTAGTCTTTGTCCCATTCTTTGGGAGAGTCTGGCTCAATATTCCCTGCATTGAGTTTGCATGCCCATTCCTTGGGACTGGTAGGTGAACAACTGCTCACCCTCTGTTCTACTCTAGTTTTCACCTGGGACCCTGTATGAAGCAACAATGTGTGTTTCTTCAGATGAGCTGCTGTTTCCTTCTGCTACTTCCTTCCTCCACAACCCCTTGTGCTTTTTTCCTACAGCTTGTGATTACCACAACCTCCCTTTGGTTCTGAAACCTTAGGCCCTTCCTTCTCTTTTCTTTATTGAAATTAGCCCTCTTCCTCCCCTGTTAACCTGATCTAATCTCTCTGGGTTTCTCTTCACAGAAAAGTCCTACCTGCTCTGCGGTCTCTCCCATAATGAGTTTCCTCAGATTCCTTATAAGACCCAGGTGCCTAATGATCACTTCCTCAGTCAGCCCTACCAGGCCAGGAGGCAATCAATCAATCAATCAAAAGTGCACTAATTGGCTTTTAATCCCTTGAATAATAGGGGATGAGAGTAAGCCCTCATTACACTCTCCCTCTGGTAGAGAGGTGAGAATTGAAACTGGGCCCCACATTCCAGTTGAATACTGTAACCACTAGGCTAAAAATTATAAGGTGGGCAACACAAATTCTACCACCATCACCACCTCCTCCTCTTCCCATGTTGTATGGAGCTAGGCAAGTGCCTAACTCATTCCACACAAAAAACGGCTAGGCTACCTGCCTCCAGTTGGCTGGTTCCAGTTTGCGGATTACACAGAAGATGCCAGATTGCAACCTGGCAATAGGCACCTATCTGCAAGAGGAGAGATGGGCCGTAGCACACTTCCCTCTTCTCAGCATCTCCCATTGGCTAGCTTGGGTGGCTTCTTGCATCTAGCATGCTTGCTTTAAGGATCGCATTCTAAAGTGCCTGTCTCTGGCCATTCATTGTCTAGGAAGTATATGCACCTAATCTGGTTTTTGCTGGTAACAGCATTGTGCCTGTGATTTTTTTTAGACACTTAAATATTAGGTGCCATTACTCTCAGTATTGCAATGACTAAGTCCCTTCATGGATCCCACTCACTGTTGCTAGTCCCCTTTAGGGAAATGTAGGGCCAGGCTACCCGTGAAGAACTTTTTTAATGGGAATCAGTGCACCTAGGCAATTAATTGACCCATGAGCAGCTCTGTCTGGTAACAAGCTCCGTCAGGGCTCCAGTGCAGGGAAGTGCTCACAGAGGCTTTGTCTATACTGCAGCTACATCTAGACTGCCCCTCTTGCGCAAGACAATGTGCAAATGAGGTGAAGCAGTGAATATCATCATGCCTCATTTGCATACTTAATGAGCCGCCATTTTTGCATAAGGGGCTTTTGTGTCAAAAGGAGCCATCTATACTGCTCTTTTTTGTGCAAAATCCCCTCTTGTGCAAGAGCCATTCTGCCTGAAAAAAAGTGGCAGAACAGCTCTTGCTCAAGAGGGTTTTTGCACAAAAAGGAGCCATGTAGACGGCTCCTTTTCACACAAAAGACCCTTGCGCAAAAATGGTGGCTCATTAAGTATGCAAATGAGGCATGGCGATATTCACCGCTTCACCTCACTTGCATATTTTCTTGTGCAAGGGGGGCAGTCTAGACCTAGCCTGTGAGTTTTTTCAGCAGAAAATATGCTAATGAGAGACACATTAGCATAAATTGTGACATCATTAGCATAGTTTCTGCTATTTCTTTTTGTGCAAGAGGTTATTGCAAAAAGATGCTTCCATTTTGCGTAAAACCCCTGTTTTGTGCAAAATCCTTATGCCTCTCCGGGAGAGGTTTTTGCGCAAAACAGACACGGCTATACTGCTTCTTTTTGTGCAAAAACCCCTTGTGCAAAAAAAAACCTGGCAGAAAATATGCTAATGATGTAGCGACTTAAGCTTGTGAGTTCCTCATTTACATATTTTTGGCCAAAAAAATTCGCCATGTAGACATAGCCAGAGAGAGGAGCTCCAATAAGGGACAGGAGCTCTCAGAGATTGCTCTGTCTTGTTAGCCTCTCCAAGGTGACAGGTATCTTGAATAGAAAGGGACTAGCTGGAGGAGAAGGTGACTGACAGCTACATTTGACCTGAAGCACAAACCATCTCCAGGAATAGAGCTATGAATTCCTTATCTGAGGAGTGTGAGGTACCTCCGCTTCAGGAGAAGGGCTGGAGACTCCTGGCTCAAGAAATAAGAGACTAAACTGGAACACAATTCTGGGAAGAGGACTGGGTACTCTTGATTTGAGCTAATCCTGACAACAAATTCTCCTAGCCTTAATGAAAAGGCTCCTGAATCTTAGGGTATGTCTACACAGCAGGGCTAAAGTCGAATTAATGACGCAACTTCAGCTACGTTAATTGCGTAGCTTACGTTGAAATAGTTTAATGAGGCTTTCGGCACTGTCTACACAGCAAGGAAGTCGAAGGAAAAACACTCTTCCTTCAACTTTCCTTACTCTTCATGAAATGAGGTCTACAGGAGTTGGAGTAAGAAGGTGTTCAGCTCGACATTACTTTGAAATAAAGGGTTGTAGTGTAGACGCACTCTTTGTTATTTCAGAATAACGCTACCTATTCCAAAATAACGCTGCTGTGTAGACATGCCCCAAGAGAGACTGTATGGGCCAGAGAGACCAAGATTGTGAAAACCCCAAGAAGGATGTAAAGGGGAGCTCTTCTCTGACAGAACTAAATGAATCAGAGGGTATGTCTACACTTGCAGCCTAATTCGAACTAGGGCTGCAAATGTAGGCATTCGGAGTTGCAGATCAAGCCCAGGATTTAAATATCCCGTGCTTGATTTGCAACCTCCTGGCCGGGCACCATTTTTGAAATTTACAAGCCTGGACTAACTGCCCACGTCTACATGTCCCCCACAATTGAAAGGGTTTGCGTGGTCATTTTCATACAAATTTGTGGGACAACACAATTGAATCCATCAGTTTTTTTATTATGTGTCTCATATGTCATTGGTTTCAATGGAATTAAATGATTGGATAGTTTCTAATACTGGTGTTCTACAGTCAAATGACTCTGAATTGTACTTCCATATAACTATCCCAAAGGAAGTTTTTAAACAAATATAATATAATAATCACTTGTATGAACAATTTGCTTTAAAATACATTAAAGATCAATTATACACCCTATATGTAATAGAGCAAAATTAATGGGGAAACATGGTTGTAACTGAGGACTGAATGTGAGCTAAAAGTTATATGGGGAAGAACAACTCAGAATATGTGTGAAAAACATACCTTGTTTAATCTTGCAATAGTTATTCCTATTCATTACAACTGAACATGATACTTTGGAGCCATGCACAGAGAATGGTGAAGGCCATTGATTTTACATGATGCTCTGGGATGCCAGGTTATAAACAAAAAAAATTATGAAAAGTATAGTATGGTCTCAATGTACCTACATATTAAAATTCTCTAGTAAGGCCCTGTTGATGCATATTAAGTAAACTTTCAGTTGCACTCTCAGCACTTATGATGATAGGACATCTCCTTGAGAACTTTCCATCCTTGTACTCACTTTGGAACCATTTTTTATCTGATATGTATTGAAAACAGCAAGTACAATATTTCCTGTCATATATATTAAATAAAGAGATCAATCCACAGCTATGCAGAACTCAGCGGTTGCATAGTAAGGGGTCAGTATCTGCTGATTCCAGAAGGGCATTACTTTGGGGCATGCAGAACCCTTTACAGGCTCTTCCCCCAGGCCACTTACCTTCTCTGCCCATCCATTAGAAAAAAGGTGTTTCATCTCATGTTAGGTGCAGCCGGAAAATGAGAGGCCAACGATTCTGCCCATCTTGGGGCTCTCTGTGCAGATGCCAAACTAGCCTGCTAGAGGAGCTGCCAAGCTGTTTTAAATTACATTAGGTGGAATGATCACCAAAGGACCATTCTGCCAGCCCAGGATTGCTAGAGGACCCAGTTTACCATGGAACGTTCTTTCTGCAGAGGGGAACCAGAGGGGTGAGGAGAGTAGGTTATGTTATCTTTAAATGGACAAGTGTTATCCCTAGAATGGCAAAATTCCCATCTGCTCCCTTTGTGGTGGTTTAAGCTTCATTTGAGATGTTTCAAATGTGCAACGGAGACTTAACCTGGAACAAAAAGCTGGCCCTAGAAATCTTATTTTGTAATCATATAAGACCTAATCCTGCTGCAATGGGAATGGGCCTTTAATGATATTCCCATAAAGTTATTATCAAATTGTGAAGAATGTGAAATAACGAAATTGCCCAGCAAAACTTTTCTGTTAATTCATAGACTTCATGGCCAGAAGGGAATCATTATGATAATCCAATATGACCTCCTGTATACTGGAGGCCATGGTCTTAAAACAAGGTCGTTTTTATTCCAACTACTCCCCTTGAAAGGCTGTTCTAGAACTTCACTCCTCTGATGGTTAGAAACCTTTGCCTAATTTCACTTGATGTCCAGTTTAAATCCATTTGTTCTTGTGTCCACAGTGCATAGTTAAAAAGAATCCACCATTCAACATTAGTTTAAACCTGCAAGAGGCCCATGCCCCACATGGAGAAGGATGGAAAACAAACAAACAAACAAAAATCCCAGGGTTTCTGCTAATCTGATTAGGAGGAAAATTCCTGCCGCAAATACTACAATCAGCTTGAGAAAGAATTCTTTGTAGTAGCTCAGAGACCTCGCCATCTAATATCCCCTTACTGGCTGTTGGGGATCTTTGCTGCTGCTAGAATTGCAGATTGGTTACAAGTCATTTTAGGCAATTTCATCATACCATCCATAAAAACTCTCCTTTAGTATCTTTAATTTGCTGGTTGAAAGAGAAGAAAGAATGGAGCAACACCTTTGAGTGAAAGCTTCCTCACTAAATTCAGAAGTTCACTGAATTCCATACCCTCATTAATTTCTTGGGACTGTTTAATATAGCAGTAATAGTCTGTGTTATTGGGAGTTGGTATGAATATGCCTGAGAAGCTGGGGGTATGTTTACAGCTAATGAACTAAAATAATTCCTGGTGTAATTAATTAAAAATTATAGGAGTTGCACTAGGAATTATTTTGACCCAATGCATAGAGGCAAGACTGCTTGGAAAATATATCTCCTTTTCAGTCCATAACTACATGGATTAAGGAAGATAACTTTCTGATGATATGCAACCATACTGTCAGCAAATACATAGTTTACAAATTTAGTGATGGGTGTAAGGACTGAATTTCTAAGTTGTGAGTATCATTAGGAAAGAAGTCCTATATTAGCATAAGCAGTAAGTAACCTTTGGAATCAAAGAATGAGTTATTTCGAGCTTAGAAGAGAAATGAGTGGATGCTGATGCAGGTTTAATAAATTAGCCTTTGCTATATTTAACTAGAATACACACTGTTCCTGCAAAGTATGAATAGAGATGAATATTAAATGGCAAAATAAGAGTGTGGACTTGCTGACTCATATGACGGCTGCAAGCATTTCTTGGCATAAGTCTTTTACTAAACCTTCAGCCAGAATATGCACGAGGACAAACTAGGCACTTCAGCTTCACTCTACTCCAGCAGGCTCCAGTCCTGACTGTCCATTCCAGTGTAACTCCACTGATTGCACAGGATTTATTCTTGATTTACACCAACATGTATGAGAGGAGAATCAGAGACTCAGAGCTACTGAGAATTTTCCACTGTTAAGCACCACATGAGTTCAGAATCCCAGCATGAAACCTGGGTTCCATTGAAGTTAATGGAAAAACTCCTGCTGATTTCAGTAGTACCAGGGTTTCATCCTAGGTAAGTAGACTCACTTCATTTGGGCCTTACTATACAACAGGGATGTCAATATAGAGTGTAACATAACAATTGTTTCCATATCAAAAGAAAGTACAGGCAGTCCCTGGGTTACGTACAAGATAGGGACTGTAGGTTTGTTCTTAAATTGAATCTGTATGTAAGTCGGAACTGGCGTTCAGATTCAGCCGCTGCTGAAACTGATCAGTTTCAACAGCGGCTGAATCTGGACGCCAGTTCTGACTTACATACAGATTCAACTTAAGAACCCCAGGCATCCCCAAGTCAGCTGCTGCTGAAACTGATCAGCGGCAGATTCCAGGAAGCCCAGGGCAGGGGCTTCCTGTAGTCAGCCACTGGTCAGTTTCAGCAGCGGCTGACTTGGGGATGCCTGGGGCAGAGCAGCTGGGGTGCTGCTGTGTTGGTCCAGTAGCGCCGCCGCTCCTCGGCGCTAGTGGACCAACCCAGCAGCACCCAAGCTGCTCTGCCCCAGGCGTCCTGATTCAGCCGCTGCTGAAACTGACCAGCAGTGGCTGAATCAGGACGCCTGGGGCAGAGCATCTGGGGTGCTTCCGGGTTGGTCCAGTAGCGCCCAGAGTGGCGCTACAGGACCAACCGGCAGCGCCCCAGCTGCTGTACCACAGGCGTCCGGAGCAAAGCCGCGGAGCACGGGGGCAGCGGGACAGCCCAGATGTCCTGCTGCCCTCGGGCTCTGCGGCTTTTCTCTGCTTTGCTCCCCGTCTCCCTGGTCTGCAGACCAGGGGGACGGGGAGCAAAGCTGCGGAACATGCGGGCAGAACGTGCTCCGCGGCTTTGCTCTGCTTTCCTCCCCGTCTCCCTGGTCTGCAGGCTAGGGGCACAGGGAGGAAAGTGGCGGAACACGCGGGCAGCGGACAGCCCAGACATGTGGGCAGAACGTGCTCCGCGGCTTTGCTCCCTGTCTCCCTGGTCTGCAGACCAGGGGGACGGGGAGCAAAGCAGAGCAAAGCCGCGGAGCACGCGGGCAGCGGACAGCCCAGACGTGTCTGGGCTGTCCGCTGCCCGTGTGCTCCGCGGCTTTGCTTCCTCTCCCTGGTCTGCTGGAGACCAGGGAGACGGCCCCATTCGTAACTGCGGATCCGTAACTCGGGGACTGCCTGTATTGTCTGTCTTGAAAGTGCGAAAGAAGGGCACACATAATTTCCTTCAAGGAGAAAAAAAACTAGGCAATTGCACCTAATCAGAAAGTGGGAATGGATCATGTTTCTGGAGAAAACAGCTCTCTGATCCCAGAATAGTCAAAACTGTATGTACACTTTTGTTTTTTAAACATATTGCTATGAATTTTTGTTTTCAGTGAGCAGCCCCAAGATCTGAGCATCTTTTGAATTGGCTGTTTCTTTGTAGTGTTTCTCTTTAAGAACAAGCTTCTTATACATGGTCTCCTCTGGTGAGCTCTGCCACCAATGGCTACCCTCCTGGCTCCATATTCTTGGAGCATAATAGCATAAAAAATGTGCTTTGTGCTCTATAGACACAGGGGAAGAAACAGTACCCAAAATACTTACATCTTTAAAAGACGAAGAGCGTGTCTACACTCGCTGCGCTGGAGATCAATGTTCTGGTGTTTGATTTAGCAGGTTCCATTTATATTCATAACTCAAATGCTGAGAGCAGCTCCAGCTGGTGCCTGTACTCCTAGCAGTTGCAAGGAGTAAGGGAAGCCAACAAAAGCCGCTGTGTGGATGCTGCCAAGCTTGGGCTTAAGGTAAGTGTACCTTAAGCTGACCTTCCAGGTCTCGTGTAGACATGGCCTAAGTGACCAGGGTGAAAAGAAACATCCATCGTGTTAATTTGATTGGGAGAAGGTGTTTGTTATGTATTATATATTAACAATTCCTAATTGCCCCTCAGGATAGACTAACTTTTTTTAAGTATTATATTTATTTTTATAGGTCTAGCTGAAGAAATGGGTTTTATTATGGAATGTACATTTCTCTGTGTAATGGTTTAAGTGTTTTTGAGATAGGTGGCTATGTAGAAACAGGGCTTGAATGATGTCATCTATTTCCTTTTTGTTTCATGTGAAAAGCCAGATACCTGTACTTGGAAATTTTGCAAACCGCTGAATAGAAAATGGTCTTATTGTTGGATGTGACTTCCAATACTATTACAAAAGGTAATTTTTTCTCAAATAGTGTGATAATCTTGTGGGCCAATGAGGGCAAGGCAAACTTTACCCAGGAAAAATAATCACCAGACAGAAAAAGTTCATAGGTATAAATGACGTTTTGCCATGACCACTACGTCACACATTTTTTATTAGCAAGAATTGCTGATGGGCATAAGTATGCATGGGGAAACCATGGCTTCAGCCTACTTGTCAAAGCCTGAAGATCAAACTGTTCATGAAGAAGTTCTGTAGCCTTAATAAGACCTTGATTTTTTTTGTGAGAAAGGGGTCTTGTGATCTTGGTTGTAATGATGTTGGAATCATCAACCTGGTGCCTTGTAGTAGATGACTGTTTTTTCATGTCATGGGATGATTTCGCAGTTCATACAGCTATTTTGAAGTATCTTGATAATTTCATAAAGTTCACTCCAGCATCTTGTATAGGAGTTGTGTTTGATCTTGTGCAGGTGAAAGTTGAAGTGTGGACAGGGGCATTATGCTAAGTGTTATCAAAATGATAATTGCAAAGTTGATAACTGTTACAGACAGTAGGGAGATGGGTAGTCTGTTGGGATATTTATACCTTTGTCATGCATTATGTCTCCATTCGAGGCATGCAGGTATATTAGTTATTGTGTTAAATGTATGTTCAACAGGTGTGTGGTCAGTGGTGATGGTGAATAGTACTCATTGTAGAGACAACTCTAGACAGTGAAAGAGCTTCTTTCTCAGAATCTACATCTACACTGCAGGCTTTTTGCGCAAGAAGCTTTTTGCAGAAGAGATCTTCCGCAAACACTTCTTGTGCAAGAGCACATCCACACTAAAAAAGTGCATTGCAAAAGTGATGCACTTTTGCGCAAGACAGCGTCTAGACTGCATGGATGCTCTCTCAAAAGAAAGCTCTGATTGCTATTCACAGATTAGCCAGTTGAGAGCACCTGTGCTTTTTTTGACGGGCTCTTTTTGCACAAACCCCCCCGTTGCCCGTCCACACACACCTTTTTGTGCAAGAACTCTTGTGCAAAAAGGAATTATTCCTCGTAGAAAGAGGAATACCTACACTGCAAAAGCCCCTCTATTCTTTTGATTTACTCTAAATTTACTTGCTCAAAAATGTGCTTGCAGTGGGGACGAGCCACAGGTTTTTGCACAACAATGACCGTTTTTGTGTAAAAACCCTGTAGCGTAGACATAGCCTGAGTGGAAATATATGTTCTGTGGATATTGGTGCTCTATTAGCATAGAAACAATAAAATAGTGCCTGACACTGAGGCTACGTCTACACTGCAAGGTTTTTGCATAAGACCTCTTTTGTGGAAGAGGTCTTGTGCAAAAACGTCTTGCGCAAAAGCATGTTGACACCCCAAAGTGCATTGCTTTTGCGATGCGCTTTTGCACAAGAGAGCTTCCACACAGAATGGCCATCAGAGCACCTGTGCTTTTTCGGATAGGCTCTATTTGCACAAGAAACCCCTGCGGAGTGTCCACACATGCCTTTTTGCACAACAGCTGTAGCGCAAAAAAGAGGTATGTCTCGTAGAAGGAGGTTTACCTACACCACAGAAAGCCCTCTGTTCTGCCGTTTTACTGTTGATTTACTTGTGCAAAAGCAGGCTTGAGGTGTGGATGCTCTGTGGGTTTTTGCGCTTTTCGCAAAAATGGATGTTTTTGCACAAAAACCCTACAGTGTAGATATAACCTGAATCTTTTTGTGTTAGGACTGTACAAAGACAAACAGGGCATGAAGCAGAAGTAACATTCCATTGTTTAGTTGGGTAAGAATAGGGCTACAAATGTCAACTGATCATGATGCTAACTGAAAGTGTTTTCATATTTATCTTCCCAGGTATGGGACTGAACTCTTAGGGAGTTTATGTACAGATTGGGGCAGCACTGTCAGGAATGGAGCTTGAACAACAATTGAGCACTCCCAACAATTGAGACTGAATCTTTCTGGCATGCTGTGGCACTGACAAGGTTTCTTGTTATGATTTTATGCTATTCCAGCTGCAGAAAAGACACAGCCAGAAATGCTAATGAAGATTTATGTAACTAACATTTAATTTGGTTCAGAGTGAAATTCATCTCCTTGTGTCTTTCAAAAACTGTTTTAAAAGCATTGTTGGGGGCCTCGTGTAATCTCCAATGATGTCATTCTGATATATGAAACTTTTTGACATTAGGGATACCTTGTGGAATTTACTGGAGTGTATCATGGAACATTTCAGCTGCAGAACAGATGCTGAAATTGAGAGTTGTGGGCCACTGAAGTTCAGTGAAAGTGGAGAACTTTGTGAAATATTTATTCTGGTGCAAGTTCGGCTGGTGAATAACAACACAAAGGTCAAGACTGAAGGAGACCGTGGTTGCATTGAGATCATTGTCAGCATCTATGGCTGAGAGATATCTCCCTTAGGGGACTGAGGTGCTTGGGAGACATATGCCCATGTAGATTTTGACTTTTTTCTGGGATCTTAAATTTGGCCATTGATACTGTTTGAAAGAGCACCACTTAAAGATATTGAAGCTCTTCTTTCAGAGATCAATGAGTTGATCATGACCATTAAGTTATGGACTAGAGTGAAAGGGAGACCAAGGTGGTGTCAACCATAACATAGAAACCATGGTAGAGGGGATGGCTTTAGAGGACAGATAATTAGTTCAGTTGTGGACATGTTGAGCTACACATGAAGATAAGAGAAAGGTGAAAGAATAAGAGAAGGTAAAGACTAAAAGGGAAGGGAAAAGTGAAATACAAAATATAAGTAGGAAATGTGATATTCCTCATAAAAAGGACAAAACCTTTGTATTTAAAGATAGATTTAGAAAATGTAAACATTTTTCTAATATTATTTTTGCATATAAAAATTGCTGTAGCCATCACAGGGATACTATATGATAGAAACATAAGAACTCCTGATAGTGGATTACACCTACTGGTCCTTCCAGTCCAAAATGCTATCTTTAACCCTGGCCATGAAAAACTTTGTGGACCTCTGATTTAGCACATCAAGAATTATCAACCAACCGACCAATCAACCAACCAACCAACATGATTTCAATAGTTTGGGAGATTGAGACATTCCCCTTGTAAACCTTTTGAAATTGACGTCATTATATTAGGAGGAGATTTGACTCCATATGACCACAATCTTTTAATGTTTTGGTTTTTAATGTTTTGTAACACAAAACATACAGAATCCAAGTGGAAGCTGTTTGCAGAGATAAATCTACAGGGAAATCCAATCTAATAAGAGATAGTAGTGTGTGCACAATTGCATCTCTCTCACAGTTATGGGGTTTTTATTTCCATTCATTTATTTATTTTATTTGTATTATTAAGGACACAAGAGGAAACTGCAGAGGAAAGATAGGAAGCATGGCAAGAGATCACACATCCTTAATAATGAAAACCTGAAGGATCAAAAATAAAAAAAAGTTCTACAAAAAGTGGAAAATAGGTTAAATTACAAAGGGTGAATATAAATAAATAAGACAAGTATGTGGGGGCAAAATTAGAAAAATTGAAACAGCCAAGGCATAAAACAAGATTAAACTAGCTGGAAACATAAAGGACAACAGGAAAACACTGTGAAAATACATAAGAAACAAGGGGAAGACTAAGAACTGGGTAGGATCATTACTCAGGCTACGTCTAGACTGAAGGCTTTTTGCACAAGAAGCTTTTGTCGGAAGAGATCTTCCACAAAAACTTCTTGCGCAAGAGCGCATCCAAACTGCAAAAGTGCATCGAAAAAGTCATGCGCTTTTGCGAAAGAGAGTGTCCAGACTGCATGGATGCTCTCTCAAAAGAAATCGTTGATTGGTATTCATAGAATGGCCACCTCTTTTTGCGCAAAACTCCCTTATTCCCCGTCCACACACACCTTTTTGCGAAAAAACTCTTGCATGTAGGCAAGTGTAACAGGTTTCCAGTATAAGGTGGTGGAAATGTGACCATTGTGTAATTGTAGTGTCAAGGTAGTGGATCTCTTGTGTGGACTGCTTAAGGCTAAGGTTGATGTTGGGGTGGAAGTTGTTGAAATCCCTGTGAATTCTTCAAAGATCTTCTTCCCATGAGTACATATGATAAAAATGTCATCAATGTAGTGTAAGTAGAGTAAAAGTGCTAGAGGGCAAGAACTGAGGAAACGTTCAAGGTCAGCCATAAAGAGATTTGGTGTATTGTGGAGCCATGTTGGTGCTCATAGCTGTGCCACTGATTTGAAGATATAAAGGCCCTAAGATACAACAATTCTCGCCTACAGACAACCTCCCAACCTCAAACAAATTCTTTCCAACAACCACACAACGCACCTTAATTCAATTTTCCATATTATTACAAGTCAATTTCAAAAACCAGCTTGAAAGAGAATCTGCAGAACTTAATTTCATTTACAAGTTTGATAGCTACTATAGAGGTTTAAACAAAGACCTTAACTCAGGGGTTCTCACACTTTGTGATACTGTGACTCCCCTCTAAGTTGCTCGTGACCCCCCTCTAAGTTGTTGCAACCCCCCTCTAAGTTGCTTGTGACCCCCCAGTGGGTCGGGACCCACAGTTTGAGAAATGCGGCCTTAATTGGATTACCCACTACATTCCACATCCTAATGACATACAAATGCCATACACCAGGTGCTTAAGAGTACTTAGAGCCCACTCTATCAGCTTCATTTAGCATGGATGCTCTAATTGATTATTCTTTTCCTATTTTCCTCTCTCTCTCCCTGCTATTTATTTGGATCCTGGACCAGTTTTCCCTCAAAGCTGTGTGGCTGCATAGCTTTACAGGTGATTAATCAGCCCCACCCAGTCAGTCAGCTGTGTGCATAGAGCCCTGAGCCTCTGACTGGGTGGGACTCATTAATCACCCATGAAGCTGTGCTGTGGCACAGCTTAGAGGGGGCACTGCCCTGAACCCCTTAAACTCCATTCTTCTGTAGAAGTGGGTTGTGCCCACGAAAGCTTATAATACCATCTACATTTTTTGTAAGTCTCTAAGGTGCTGCAGGACTATTAGTTGTTTTTATTTTTTTTTTCAATTACAGACAAACACGGCTACCCCTCTAAAACTTATATTCTCAATAAAATTTTGAATTTCTTCACTGGGCATTAGATGGCAGTATTAATCAAGCTATTCAGGACTGTATTAGCTTATGGCTATTGTATAAAGAAAAATATAACTCAGGCATAAAGTGTGAAACATTTATCTGCTGCATTTTCTATATCTACAGAAGAATGTATATTTAATATTTATTGGAAAACTATGGAAATATCAGGTTGTATGATTTCATAAATTGGTGGGGCTGTTCACCTGAGACAGGGAAGAAAGAGGGTGGTGGGAGCACACAGAGCCTCTGTGATGTGGGGGAAGACTAAGAAGGGAACACAAGAAGTCCCTTACCTGTGGAATGCGGTGGAGGGTGGGGAACGTGTGGAGGAGAATGCAAGCAGTGACAGAGGAAGAGAAAGATTAACGCAAGTACTGATTTTCATTGTGGATCTCCTCTCTGAAATCTGTCTAGAACACTTGAAATCTTAATTCTGAGCCTCTTCCCACTATTTGAGAGATGCTCCTGCATATGGGGGTCTACTAGGGGACTCTGTTAGTAACTCAGAGCTAAGATACCAACCTCTCCAGCCATGTGTGAACCAGCCCTACCCACAACTAGGGTGAGGGGCAGTGAGCTGAGACATCTCACAAGTCCCCACACACAGCCCAAGCTGGGAATAAGGCCAGGGATGTGTGGAGTGTTTTGGGGCCCAGAGATGAAGGGGAGAGACTGGTGATGTCTGGGGGTGAGGAAGGAGTTGGCTGTTTGGGGGAGTGGGCTACATAAGAAATTGGAGGGCAGAGAATGTCGAAGGTGCTGTGGAGAACTGAGGAGAAGTATCTGGAAGTTGAGATGTCAGGAAGGGGTTGCCAAGTAATAGCTCCTCCAAAACAGAGCCCCATGCACAGCCAATAGGGGGCAGATGAAGGATTTAGAGTAAAGTGAGGTTACTGGAGGAAAGCGTAGGGGCAGAAGAGTCTTGGGGTGCAGTGGAGGATGTCCTGGGGTTTGTGTGTCCAGGATGGATGCTATGACAGAAGGGGAGATGCCTTGCTTTGGGAGGCAAGGCTGAGGAGTCAGGATAGAAAGTATGGAACACAGGCAATTGTCTGGATTCAAGGCAGGTCATACATGAAAGTGCTAGTGTAACCCACACACCTACTTGGCACTTAGACCACTTACAGAAAGAAAGAATGAGAGTGTCCTGTTCTGCCTCTTCCGTCAAGGCCCTGCCTTTGCTCCACTCTTTCTCAAAAGGCCCTGCCCTGTTCTGCTTTTTCCCTAAAGGCCCTGTGCCCTGTACTGCTCTTCCCTCAATACCTTACCCCCAATCACTTGTTTGAAACCCAGGGTCAGGCAACGGGCTGCCACTCCCTCCCCCACCCTTGGGACCTGATTTGTGCTGGACAAAGGAGTTTTTTGGACCAAGGGAGAAGTGGGGGAGGTGGCGCCAGCCTTCCTGCCGGGTTCCTCTCCCCAGCCACCTCAGCACCCCTTCCTAGTCTCTTGGGCCCACAAGCTGCAGCAACTCTGCTGGAGCTCCTAGCTCTGCAAGCTGTGGCAGCCCTGTCAGATTTTCCAGTGGTTCCATTGCCTTACTGGCCTCACGGCAGCCCCACCATCCCACCGGAGCTCCTGGCAGCCCTGCCCCACAAGCTCCGGTCTTCCTGCCAGTTTTACTCCCCTGCCAGCTGCAGGCTATGGTGCCCTGCATGCTCTGCTGCCCCACTGGCTCTGCCAGCCAGCTCCACTCTGAGCCACCAGCAACTTCTGCTGCTGGAGCTTTCCAGTCCCAGAACATATGGATATGTTGCTAGACTACAGAGGTTCAATCTGTACATTTGACTGGACACTGTCAGGTGTCATTTTCAACTGGACTTTCTGGTAGAAAACTAGACACCTAGCAATCCTATGTGCACCCTTTGCTAGTGAACAGAAGGACACAAGGAGCTCCAGCTAGGGAAACAAAGAGTGTGACTCTCTAGTTTTATGAACTATTTGAATTATTTATTGAACTACTAATTAGCTGACGGATTCACTTTAACATATGCGTTGCTTGTTTAAGCAAAACTGTGTAGCTTTACTATTTAATTTCTTTTACTTCTGAACTTGTATCTCGATCTATAACTGACAATAATCAAGTCACATGCCAGCTATAGTTCAGAACCTATCTTTTTAAATTGGAGTGCATTGATTTATTTGCTTGTCTCAAATTGATGATAATGGGACTTGCACAGATGAATTATCCACAACCCTTTACAAGTTTCATAACAAGAGCAAAATTTTACTCTCAGATCCACGTAATATATCTGGAACTAAATCTGACATTTTGCTTTCTATATAAGTCTGGATCTTCTCTTCACAGCAGTGGGAGTTTTGTATGTGTAAAGAGAACAGAATACTAGAATAGAGAACTCTAATGCAGATCTGAAGACAGAATTTCATCTTACAGTACATGTACAACATAAACTCACAGAAGCAAAGTGATCCAGTATTACAGTTGAATAAATGCGGTCTCATTTCCCCTCATTATTGCAACATAGATACCAGAACCTGTAATATAGAACACAGATCATTGTTTGGAGATTGTGAATTACCTGAACAGTAAAGGTTAAAATATGGAGTTTTAGCAATTACACACTCAAGACTATTTTATGGGATTCATTAACGTTGTACATATCTCACTGACGTTAAGGACCACAAGCCTGCAGCTGAAAATTTATTTACAGCAGCATGGAGCATAACCTAAAATTTTATATCAATGATCATCTTTAATTTTCATTGTCACTTCATTTTTTTCTTCTTTATTTATTCTATAGAATTCTATAGGAAAGCTATTTTCTATTCAATTCAATAAGGTGGTTTCAGATTCCTGTAAGAAGGTTATTGTTCTGTATCAAATTTCATAAGGGTTATTTTCCTGAAAATACTGACACAATAATGGGAACTAATTCTAAGTGGAGGAATGGAAAGAATATTGTATGGTGGTGGGGGAGAAGGAAATGGGACAGTGAAGGATAAGAGGGAGCAGTAAATAGCTTTCTTATAGTATTGCATGTCTGTGTTTTAGCTTCCATAATTAGGTAAGGGTGTGATATAGGACTGTTAACTGCTCCAGGGTTTCCTGCTTTCCTGCTTTGGTCCTACCTCCTCCTCTCTACTATGTTATCCGAATATTACCTGTAATTTTCCAATTTTTATTTCTGTAGCTCAGATACTACAGTAGGTTTTTTTTTAATTGTGTGCTAAGTTCAAGCCTTAACAAAAACATTTTCAAGTGCTATATACTTTTGGAAAATACATTTGAAATGAAAGCATCTTTACCTTTCATTGTGACAGTGCAGGATTCCATCAATAAACATAATATAATAGAGAAGTTGTTAATAATTGTCAGACAAATATTCGACAAAGACATGAACAACTCCTGTTCCTCCCATCTACTTCATGAAAACTTGTGCCTGCTAATTTCAAACCAACCATTAGATGGCACTGTTTACATAAATTGTCCATTATATTCACCACAGGAAGCTTTATGACATTGCATAATTCTATACATCGGTTTCTTTTAGATTTTATACTGTACTGATTTAGCTATGTTTCATTATTTTTACAACACTAAAAGCAACTGCACACACAAAGATGTTCCCTGCTCCATTGTGGGGCAGCTTCAGAGACACAGCTTGGGTCTTTATTGTTATAGATCCTCTAATAAACCTGCATTTCAGCAATCAGGCCAAGGCCAGACAGACTACGAGATAGTGCTGATTAATACACATCTCAAATGTGTAATGAGGCAAAGGCTCTTTACCACATAATCTGAATTGTCTTAGTAAAATTAAAATAGGCACTTAAAATAAAAATATGGTATTTTATTGTTTAAATATAACATTTGGTGTTACATAGAATAGTTCCTTAGGAAATATTTATGAATTAATTATTTTACAATTTAAAAAAATTAATTTGAAATATTAAATGACCTAATTTCTCTTCTTTTTTGCGGTCCTTTGAGTCTATTTTTTCTAGATCATTAATATTGTCAGTTGATTGTTTATGCCAGCTTAGAAATACAAGGTTCTATACTGGGTTGCTGGATAATGTGTGCATTTGTGATCGTTAGCTGATCTATAAAATCCCACAATGTTCTAGAGCTGGCTTCAGGAGTTCATGTGATTCTTTGCTTATTCTTCTATGTACTTTTGGATAGGGGAGTTCTATAGTATGGAAGTGGTCAGATGTAAGGTTAAGCTTCAAGGACAGTTGGAAATTAAATGCAACCAAGGAAAACTAGTTTACCATCTGCTCATTCGTGTTTTGTGTTTAGCTCTGACAGTGACTTCAAAGAAAGGGCCAGATCATCCCCTCTGTAGGAAAAAAACCCTGGTGGCTCAGGAGAAGAAAACTTCTGTGACAATATCCTTGTGGATATCCACCTACATCACCCTTTGAGGCAGGGTTTGCTCTCCCATAGAAAGAGCAGTGGAGCCTCTCCAAAGTGGATTTCCAGAATGTCAGTGCTATCCACATGGGAGACCTGCATCATGTGGTGTTGAAATGCTGTTTTCCTTGACAGCAGTGATAAGGAACCTGTTGACAAAGATACAAAAGGAGGACCTATTAAGTGTGATAATACTAAATTCTGATCTCATGGAGATATTGGATCAGAAATGTCAGTGTAAACATGTCTAAGTTCTGTTACAAATCTACTTAACAAGGGATGTGAAGAAAATGCAAATCTATCCAGTGGCAGATGTAGTGCAGAAATGGCAAACTAGTCTTTTTCACTGAACCAATTGAAAGATCAAATGATTTAAAATGTAACAGGTAGCCAAATATATGTCTGATCCCCACACAGTTCAGCCCAAACTATTTCCCCCCCATTTTTCTGCATAACTGGCTCTGGTGGAGTCTTTTCAGCTGTTGATCAAAACGACTTGGAATCTTGAAAACAGATTTTTCTGCGTTATTCAGTCAGAGATCATCCAAGCCCCGAGGAAGAGAGATAGCAGGTTGGAGAGCAAAGATTTGCCCTGGTTCTGAGACAAGAAATCCTTGCCTGGTATAGAATTTGGTCAATTTGAGAACTGAAATTTCTGGATGCAAGTACTGCCTCAGGGAACATATGCTATGAGAATTACGGTTGCTGTGAAGAAGAATTTCTTTCATTTACTGTTCAGGTTTGTCACAAGCTGTCTGGTATTGGCTATTCCCATTGCTGGAAAAATCCCCTGTAGAATGTCTTTCTTTATTGGCAACTCATGATGGTACACAAAGTGTCTGCTGAGATATTTTTCATGCTGGCAGGTGTATAGCCCTTAGCAAAATATTGTTTCTTATGCAGAACTTTCACGAGGGAATTACTTCCTGGCAAAGCTGAGCTGACCTCATAATTCCTGCTATTTCATTATGTAACATAGCAAAGGTGTTATTGATAAGGACTTGACGCCCTGATTTCTCATGGTGGTAAATGTCTTGCAGGCTTGAGTCCCAAATGTATTTATATGCGGGACTGCATCCTGCTCCGTCTGTAACACAGTGGAAGAATCTCTTAGAAGGGTCAAAGTTGATTCTGGTGGCAAGAAAGATGCCATTCAGCACACATTCTGGTTATCCATCAACCAGTTCAGGGACTGAAGCATTTAAGCAAGTACAAAAATGAGTCCAGAGAGTGTTGCATGAGGCTAAGTGACCCATGAGCGAGAGGCAAGAACACACTGCTGACCTAGGATCAACTTGAACGTTTTTGCAAATGATGGCTGTGGATTGAAACCAATCTGTTGGGAGATAAACCATTGCCATCATGGCCTAGAGATCTGCCTATATGAATTTTATGGGTAATGTTGGTAGTAATATCCAGGGCTCAACAAACTATAGAATCTACTCGCCCATGGCAAGTAGATTTCAGCCGCGCACCCTGTTTACTGGTGGCGCGCACATGCGCAATGCGGCTCTTGCACATGTGCAGTGCGGGGCTGGCGAGTGGCTTTCGTCGCCGTTTGTCAAACCCTGGTAATATCGATTTATCTGTATGAATCAGGTAATGGGAATAAAAGTCTTACCCTCTGTGATGGTAAGGAACCCCCTCTGTTGCACCCATTTCAAAAAGGCTGCACTTCCTGATGTAGAACAGTCTCAAGTGAGTGGGGGAAAGGTAGGGAAGTGAAATGGATGATGTGTCTCTCCTTCATAGTGCTGAGCACTCACATATATCATGTTTTCTCTGTCCATGTGTAACTGCCACCAGGTGGATTTGAATGTGGGACCTCTTGGAGTTGAGTATAGGCGCCTCTACCCTCTGAGCTAAAAGCCAGCTGGCTCCCAGCTCATGCTGTAGAGGTCTCTTGAGCTTAACTGTTGCTGTGGTCTAGGTACCACTTGCATTGCTCAGTAATCACTCTAGGTATGTGGTTACATATGCACCATAAAAGAGAAAGAGGAATTTTCGAAAGCAGTAGCAGTAGCCTGCAGGGCCAGTGGCCTGGAAGCAGGGGGCTTTGGGAGCGGCTGCCACCCAGCACAGGACTGGGCAGCCAGGAACAGTGCAGGCTGGGGTAGCAGAGTCAAGCAAGCAGGCCAGGAGATGTCAGACGTCTGGGTTCTCTCAGGGTGGTGACTAGGAGGGGAGCCAAATACATAGGGAAGCCTTGGAACTTAACTTCATTTACAGGTTTGATTCCTATCACAAAAGTATGAATAAAGACATTGGCTGAATGGCCCATTATGTTCCACATCCTAATGACATAAAAAAACCAAACAATAGGTACTTAATAACTTTTCAGCTTCTTTATCAGCTTTATGTGGTATGGAGACCCTCAGGGTATGTCTAGACTACAGAGCTTTTCCAGGATACCTCTGGTAACCCAGAAATGTTCTGCTGCGTGCAAGTAATGTGTCTGCATTTCCGAAAAAAGAAGTTGGAAAAACAGATGCATTTTTTCAGCATCCCTGCAAACCTCATTTTATGAGGAAGAAGGGATGTTCTGAAAGAGGGTTTTTTTCCTTTCATTTGGCCCCGTGTAGACAGGCCAAATGTTGGAAAAGCCTCTTTTGGAAGAAAAGCGGAAAAAGATATGTAAATTGCGGTTCGCAATTTGCGTATCTTTTTCCGACTTTTCTTTGTAGTGTATGTAACCCCATTTTTCCTCCCCGGGTTACTGGGGAGCAGGTCACACTCACAGGTGTGCCTGGGTACCTGGTGTTTTAACCCAAAAGAGATCCTGAGTACCCCAGTGGTGATGGTGTTTAGCTGGGGAAAGCCTTATCCACCCCCTTGCTGCAGTCCCTTGCTGGCAATGAATGTAAAGTGGCGGTGCCTCCACCTGGCTGGCCTTGTACACACACTGGTGCCTTGAGAGCCTCCATGAATATACTCATTCCAACATAAAGCTGGCTCTAATTCCAGAACAACTACAAATCATATACATCTAATAGAATACTTTAAAATAAACCATCTTTACTTAACTAAACAGGGATTAACAGATTAGCAAGGAATAGCATTAACAAAACACACAACAATAACTGAAGCTTATATAGCTAGACAACAGTGACCCCACCGCAGAGTGTGCACACCCTTAGACTCAGACCCAGACACTTGCTTGCGTGGGCGCGCTGATGTTGCAGCTGTAGTGAGGATTTGGTCCAGGCTAAACAGCAGCTCTGTCCCAGGCAGCCTCTTCCAGGAAGGCTCAAACTTACTGCCTCATGCTGTGCCTATAGGAAGCAGCCTGCTAACTCCCAGTTCCAACAGGCATGTAGTAGCTGCACTCCAACAGCTGGGTCAATGTCCTTGGCAGCAGCCTGGCTCCCCCTTTGCTTCCAAACTGCAAGGTAGAGTCCCAGACTGCTACGCCTCTTTCTTCAAGCACATGGAGAGAGCCTCTTCTCTCTCACAAGAGACCCCCCTACCTCTTTTGTTCCAAGGGCTCATGGGAATTGTAGTCTGGATTGTAGCACACAGGGTCTTTTTAGAATAAAACAGAGGCCCCTTTAGTAAGGGGACAGCATGTAGACATAGCCTAATTGACTATTTCTTTCCCTTTTTTTCCTTCTCTTCCCCGCCCAGCCCCTATTTATATCAAAACTGGACTGTTAGTAACTTCATTCATTTGAAGAAGTGGATTGTGCCCATGAACGCTCACAATACCATCTACATGGGTGATTTTAGTCTTTAAGTTACTGCAAAACTATTTGTATTTTTAAGTTCATTCACAGACTAACTTAACTACCCCTCTGAAGCAACTTAGTTAGGGATGCCTTAGACTAAGGCTCATGCATGAATGTGAAGAGGTGTGTGGTCTTGCTTTCCTTTAAGTTCATCAACAGAGGAGTAGTACTAATGATAACTGATATTTGAGAACCCATTTTTCACAGCATCCAGTACTTTTGAAAATCTGACCCCAATTGCTGAAGTGCTATGACAGTCTAACAGTTACAAATGTTCATACTACTTTCTTCCCCAAAATTGAGTTTGTTAGAGTTCTCTTGATCCAAGAAATTTTATTTCTAAAATCAAAGGGAAAGATGTTTACAAAATTCCAGTTAGCCAGAATGTAGTCGGGGTTGAGTTACCAGAGGAGTAATTAACTAGGCAATCCATATTGCAGTAAATAATCAAGGACTGAAAGTTTAAATGCACCTAGCCATTTGTTGAATAGAAAGATAGCAAAAGATGCCTCTTGTACATTTGCTCAAGGGCAACTCATGATGGTAGTCTTTGTGTACTCTCGAATATTATGATATTTCCAAGCTTGTTTCTCTATTGGTCCTGCCTTGCCTGGATTGGTAGAGCCATAGTTCCATCTGCAGTCTGTACAAACCTTGTTAGGGCCTGACCCTTCTTCCATTAAAGTCACTACAAAAACTCCCCAATCAACTTCAGTGAGTGTTGGACCAGACCCTTAAAGCCTGTTCAGAATTGATTGAATCTACATTTTGGTATGAGTCACTTATAATCCCATTTTCATTTTCATAAAGGGTTCAAACAAATAGTAACATGATAATTCAGAGGAACAATGCTTCCCTAAACCAACTCCACCTGTCTACCACTCTCTCACAAACACCTAAATGAAATAGGGTAAGTGAGCAATGTATTCAGTACTGACAAGCCACAAATAGAAATAATTATTGCCAAATAATCTGAGATTTATTTGTGATTTGTCTTCTGGACCAAAAAACTTTTTTGGACAATTATATGGACCATATTACTGCTAATAATAGGGTTTCTCACATCTTCCCCTAAAGCAGCTTGTACTGGCCATTGGTGGAGACCTAACACTGCGTTGATCTGAACCAGTATGTTAGTTCTCATTTTCCTAAGAAGCTCCTATAAGCTTTGGAAAAGGTAATGTACAAGGATGACTTTCAAGTAACAATTGTCTTTTTGATATCTGGTGAATTTTAAAAGATTTAAGGGAAAATTTTGTGCTGGTACAGTAGTAAGTGAAAGAAGTTTTCAGTCTCCTTGTCACCCAATGAAACTATTGTTGCTTCTGAATTTTCAAGTGCTGAACAATCTAAATCTCTCTTTTAACTCCAGCCAGCAGTCTTAACTCCAGTAGGGAATAAAGCACTTTATCCAAGGTTAAAAAAGGATAGAAGAGAAAAGTGCAAGAGAACAGGTGAAGGTGATGATCTCTGGTAATGTTCACCTGCATTATCTCAGTTCTCCTTTGCTGGATGACTTCTACCCTTTGTGATGTATTATAGTCAGTGCTGCAGCTTTTGGTAGTAATGTCATGACTTAGAGGTGACATTCCAGCTGTGGTGGTTTCTTTACTAAGAAAAACATGATTGACATTACAGAATACTTTAACTTAGCTTATTTAGTTCCAGTAATGTATGTATGCAGCTCTTATTCATATGTTTGAATGGTGTTATTAGATAACAGATGCAAATCACAATTTATGTATAATCCATCCAGATTATAAAATCTTTGGGGGTGGAACCATCTTTTTGTTCTACGTTTATCTTTGCCTAGCCCAGTGGGATCCTGATGCTATAAAATGGGGTTTTATTCACGTTTTTATGTTTCATGTGTCTTACTATCCTATACTAACACCATGTGTATCTCAGGTTCCCTGGGCACCAATGCCTAGCATCGATGGTGATGGCAATTGGGCATGTGATTTTTACCAACACCCCATGGCAAGAGAGGCTTCCATGTCTGCATGTAAACACTGGCTGATGCCCGTCATGACCTGAGCTCTAGGTGGGGGATTCAACCCAGTGTTTGCTCAGGAAACAGGACAGAGGCTGGAAGAGGAGCAACAAATGTGTCTGGGGCCAGGCATTTGAAAGCAGGACTGACCTGGCTGGAAGGTCACTCCCAAAGGATAATCAGTAGTGGAGTATATACTGACTTTCTGGGAAAAGCTCACTGAGCTCATTGGGTTGGCTAGGGAGGACCAAGCCAGGGCCCAAAGGAAGCAGAAGATCTGGTATGACTGATCAGCAGGTGCCCATTCCAATGCTACTGATGCCCTGGTGATGGGATGGGACCTTCTAGGTCATCAAGCAACTGAACGAGGCAAACTATTTAGTAGAACTCTCTAACCAGGCTTACAGCCACCGGAGTGTGCCATTTCAACATAATAAAGCCATATTTTGACAGGGAGAATTTGGTATTGGCCAGATGTGGACAATGGGAATGACAGGGAGACATGGATCTATTCCCCGAGACAGGAATCAACCCTTCGGTGGAGTCAATTCCCTGCTCTGACCCAGCAGGCAGCAATCAGAGAAGTGCTGAGTTCATACCAGTAGCTGTTTTCCAACTGTACTAGACTCACTAACATGGCTGTTCACTGAAAAGAGAAAGAAACCCACTCTCCTGTAAGAAGTTCCCTGTTCAAAGTCACAGGAAAAATTGCCCAAGACCTGGAGAGAGCGGTCAAAAACTTGCTGGCTTTCGAGGTGATCTAGCCATCCTCCAGCCATTGGACCTCACCTGTGGTGCTGGTCCCCCAAAAGAAAAGGTTGATACAATTTTGTGAGGACTACTGGAAACTCAGTACCATCACCATATCTGATGCTGGCCCACGTCTATGCCTGATGAGCTAGAGAAGCTGGTGGGCGTTTGCTATCCCACCACTATGGATCTCACAGAAGGCTACTGGCAAGTACTGTTGGATACAGATGCCATGCTGAACTCTGCTTTCATCAACCCTTAGGGGTTCTATGAGTTCATGGTCCTCCCTTTTAGCCTCACGGGGGTATCTGCCACCATCCAGCACCTGGTGGACCCATTACTCAAGGGGATTGGAGACTTTGTCCTTTGTCTTTGGCATACACTGATGATATCTGTGTCTTTAGCCAGACCGGGATGGAAATTCCACATACTCCTTAGGCAATTTATTCCTAAGAGTTAGGAAGTTTTTCTGAATGTCCAATGGGCTGAAATTTAAGCCCATTGCTTCCTGTCCTATCCTCACAGGTCAAAAGGGAATAATTTATCTCCCTCCTCCTTGTAATAATCTTTTAGGTACTTGAAAGTCGTTATCATGTCCCCGCTCAATCTTCTCTTTTCTAAATCAAACATACCCAATTGTTTCAATCTTCCCTCAGGTCATGTTGTCTAGACCTTTAATAATTTTTGTTGCCCCTTTCTTGACCTTCTCCAATTTGTCCACCTCTTTCTTGAAATGTGGCACACAGAACTGGACACAGTACTCCAGTTGAAACCTAAGGATGAAGAAGGAAACCTTAGGAAATGAAGGAAAATGTAGATCCATTACTTAGCAGGGAAGTAGAGTTAATAACCATTAAAAACAAAAAGGCAGAGCTATTTAATGCTTATTTTGCTTAAGTCTTCACTGAAAAGGCTAATGGTGACCAGATACTTAGCACAATTAATATTAAACAAGGGGGAA